>NC_086219.1:10397100-10697100 GCF_035770615.1 Melospiza melodia melodia | reverse complement strand
CAAAAGTAAACTGCCCCGCTTCTGGATGGCAGATTGCAGGAGCCACTTGGTACTATCAAACCAGCCCGACTTGGAACTGGTGCCACCTCTGGTCTGGGAACCATCCTGCGTATCGTGGATTCTAAGGAGCCAGCCGGCCACTCCCAGCCACAGTCCACCAAACACAAACAACGGCGCTTTCCCCTGGAAAACAAAACTCGCCTGCCAACTTTTTGATGGCAGATTGCAGGAGCCGCTTGGTACTATCAAATCAGCCCAACGTGGCACTGGTGCCACCATGAGTCTGGTAACCATCCTGCCTATCGTAGCTTTTCAGGAGCCAGCCGGTCACTCCCAGCCATAGGCCCCCAGACAAAACCTTGGCCCGTTTCCCTTGCAAACAAAAGTAAGCTGCCCCGCTTCTGGATGGCAGATTGCAGGAGCCACTTGTTACTATCAAACCAGCCCGACTTGGAACTGGTGCCACCTCTGGTCTGGGAACCATCCTGCGTATCGTGGATTCTAAGGAGCCAGCCGGCCACTCCCAGCCATAGGCCACCAAAAAAAATCAACGGCACTTTTCCCTGGAAAACAAAACTCGCCTGCCAACTTTTTGATGGCAGATTTCAGGAGCCGCTTGATACTATCAAATCAGCCCAACTTGGCACTGGTGCCACCATGGGTCTGGTAACCATCCTGCCTATCGTAGCTTTTCAGGAGCCAGCCGGTCACTCCCAGCCATAGGCCCCCAGACACAAACCTCGGCCCGTTTCCCTGGCAAACAAAAGTAAGCTGCCCCGCTTCTGGATGGCAGATTGCAGGAGCCACTTGTTACTATCAAACCAGCCCGACTTGGAACTGGTGCCACCTCTGGTCTGGGAACCATCCTGCGTATCGTGGATTCTAAGGAGCCAGCCGGCCACTCCCAGCCACAGTCCACCAAACAAAAACAACGGCACTTTTCCCTGGAAAACAAAACTCGCCTGCAAACTTTTTCATGGCAGATTGCAGGAGCCACTTTGCACCATCAAACTAGCCCGGCATGGCACTGGTGCCACCTTGGGTCTGGTCACCATCCTGCGTATCGTGGATTCTAATTAGCCAGCCGGCCACTCCCAGCCATAGGCCCCCAAACACAAACAACGGCGCTTTTCCCTGGAAAACAAAACTCGCCTGCCAACTTTTTGATGGCAGATTGCAGGAGCCGCTTGGTACTATCAAATCAGCCCAACGTGGCACTGGTGCCACCATGAGTCTGGTAACCATCCTGCCTATCGTAGCTTTTCAGGAGCCAGCCAGTCACTCCCAGCCATAGGCCCCCAGACACAAACCTCGGCCCGTTTCCCTGGCAAACAAAAGTAAGCTGCCCCGCTTCTGGATGGCAGATTGCAGGAGCCACTTGGTACTATCAAACAAGCCCGACTTGGAACTGGTGCCACCTCTGGTCTGGGAACCATCCTGCGTATCGTGGATTCTAAGGAGCCAGCCGGCCACTCCCAGCCATAGGCCGCCAAAAAAAATCAACGGCACTTTTCCCTGGAAAACAAAACTCGCCTGCCAACTTTTTGATGGCAGATTTCAGGAGCCGCTTGGTACTATCAAATCAGCCCAACTTGGCACTGGTGCCACCATGGGACTGGTAAACATCCTGCCTATCGTAGCTTTTCAGGAGCCAGCCGGTCACTCCCAGCCATAGGCCCCCAGACACAAACCTCGGCCCGTTTCCCTGGCAAACAAAATTAAGCTGCCCCGCTTCTGGATGGCAGATTGCAGGAGCTATTTATTACTATCAAACCAGCCCGACTTGGAACTGGTGCCACCTTGGCTCTGGGAACCATCCTGCCTATTGTGGATTTTCAGGGGTCAGCCGGCCACTCTCAGCCATATGCCCTCAAACACAAACCACGGCCCTTTTCTCTGGCAAACAAAACTCAACTGCCCCTCTTCTGGATGGCAAATTGCAGGACGCACTTGGTACTACAAAAACAGCACAACTTGGCACTGGTGCCACCTTGGGTCTGGTCACCATCCTGCCTATCGTAGCTTTTCAGGAGCCAGCCGGTCACTCCCAGCCATAGGCCCCCAGACAGAAACCTCGGCCCGTTTCCCTGGCAAACAAAACTCAGCTGCCCCGCTTCTGGATGGCAGATTGCAGGAGCCACTTGGTACTATCAAACCAGCCCGACTTGGAACTGGTGCCACCTCTGGTCTGGGAACCATCCTGCGTATCGTGGATTCTAAGGAGCCAGCTGGCCACTCCCAGCCACAGTTCACCAAACACAAACAATGGCGCTTTTTCCTGGAAAACAAAACTCGCCTGCCAACTTTTTCATGGCAGATTTCAGGAGCCACTTTGCACCATCAAACTAGCCCGACTTGGCACTGGTGCCACCATGGTCTGGGAACCATCCTGCGTATCGTGGATTCTAATTAGCCAGCCGGCCACTCCCAGCCATAGGCCCCCAAACACAAACAACGGCGCTTTCCCCTGGAAAACAAAATTCGCCTGCCAACTTTTTGATGGCAGATTGCAGGAGCGGCTTGGTACTATCAAATCAGCCCAACGTGGCACTGGTGCCACCATGAGTCTGGTAAACATCCTGCCTATCGTAGCTTTTCAGGAGCCAGCCAGTCACTCCCAGCCATAGGCCCCCAGACAGAAACCTCGGCCCGTTTCCTTGGCAAACAAAATTAAGCTGCCCCGCTTCTGGATGGCAGATTGCAGGGGCCACTTGGTACTATCAAACAAGCCCGACTTGGAACTGGTGCCACCTCTGGTCTGGGAACCATCCTGCGTATCGTGGATTCTAAGGAGCCAGCCGGCCACTCCCAGCCACAGTCCACCAAACACAAACAACGGCACTTTTCCCTGGAAAACAAAACTCGCCTGCAAACATTTTCATGGCAGATTGCAGGAGCCACTTTGCAACATCAAACTAGCCCGACATGGCACTGGTGCCACCTCTGGTCTGGGAACCATCCTGCGTATCGTGGATTCTAATTAGCCAGCCGGCCACTCCCAGCCATAGGCCCCCAAACACAAACAACGGCGCTTTTCCCTGGAAAACAAAACTCGCCTGCCAACTTTTTGATGGCAGATTGCAGGAGCCGCTTGGTACTATCAAATCAGCCCAACGTGGCACTGGTGCCACCATGAGTCTGGTAACCATCCTGCCTATCGTAGCTTTTCAGGAGCCAGCCAGCCACTCCCAGCCATAGGCCCCCAGACAGAAACCTCGGCCCGTTTCCCTGGCAAACAAAAGTAAGCTGCCCCGCTTCTGGATGGCAGATTGCAGGAGCCACTTGGTACTATCAAACAAGCCCGACTTGGAACTGGTGCCACCTCTGGTCTGGGAACCATCCTGCGTATCGTGGATTCTAAGGAGCCAGCCGGCCACTCCCAGCCACAGGCCGCCAAACAAAATCAACGGCACTTTTCCCTGGAAAACAAAACTCGCCTGCCAACTTTTTGATGGCAGATTGCAGGAGCCGCTTTTCACCATCAAACTAGCCCGACTTGGCACTGGTGCCACCTCTGGTCTGGGAACCATCCTGCCTATCGTAGCTTTTCAGGAACCAGCCGGTCACTCCCAGCCATAGGCCCCCAGACACAAACCTCGGCCCGTTTCCCTGGCAAACAAAATTAAGCTGCCCCGCTTCTGGTTGGCAGATTGCAGGAGCTATTTAGTACTATCCAACCAGCCCGACTTGGAACTGGTGCCACCTTGGCTCTGGGAACCATCCTGCCTATTGTGGATTTTCAGGGGTCAGCCGGCCACTCTCAGCCATATGCCCTCAAACACAAACCACGGCCCTTTTCTCTGGCAAACAAAACTCAACTGCCCCTCTTCTGGATGGCAAATTGCAGGACGCACTTGGTACTACAAAATCAGCACAACTTGGCACTGGTGCCACCTTGGGTCTGGTCACCATCCTGCGTATCGAGCATTTTAAGGAGCCAGCCGGCCACTCCAAGCCATATGCCCCGCAAAAAAAACCACGGCCCTTTTCTCTGGCAAACAAAACTCAGCTGCCCCGCTTCTGGATGGCAGATTGCAGGAGCCACTTGGTACTATCAAACCAGCCCGACTTGGCACTGGTGCCACCTCTGGTCTGGGAACCATCCTGCGTATCGTGGATTCTAAGGAGCCAGCTGGCCACTCCCAGCCACAGGCCACCAAAAAAAATCAACGGCATTTTTCCCTGGAAAACAAAACTTGCCTGCCAACTTTTTGATGGCAGATTGCAGGAGACGCTTGGTACTATCAAATCAGCCCAACTTGGCACTGGTGCCACCATGGGTCTGGTAAACATCCTGCCTATCGTAGCTTTTCAGGAGCCAGCCGGTCACTCCCAGCCATAGGCCCCCAGACAGAAACCTCGGCCCGTTTCCCTGGAAAACAAAAGTAAGCTGCCCCGCTTCTGGATGGCAGATTGCAGGAGCCACTTGGTACTATCAAACCAGCCCGACTTGGAACTGGTGCCACCTCTGGTCTGGGAACCATCCTGCGTATCGTGGATTCTAAGGAGCCAGCCGGCCACTCCCAGCCACAGTCCACCAAGCACAAACAATGGCACTTTTCCCTGGAAAACAAAACTCGCCTGCCAACTTTTTCATGGCAGATTGCAGGAGCCACTTTGCACCATCAAACTAGCCCGACTTGGCACTGGTGCCACCATGGTCTGGGAACCATCCTGCGTATCGTGGATTCTAATTAGCCAGCCGGCCACTCCCAGCCATAGGCCCCCAAACAAAAACAACGGCGCTTTTCCCTGGAAAACAAAACTCGCCTGCCAACTTTTTGATGGCAGATTGCAGGAGCCGCTTGGTACTATCAAATCAGCCCAACTTGGCACTGGTGCCACCATGGGTCTGGTAACCATCCTGCCTATCGTAGCTTTTCAGGAGCCAGCCGGTCACTCCCAGCCATAGGCCCCCAGACACAAACCTCGGCCCGTTTCCCTGGCAAACAAAAGTAAACTGCCCCGCTTCTGGATGGCAGATTGCAGGAGCCACTTGGTACTATCAAACCAGCCCGACTTGGAACTGGTGCCACCTCTGGTCTGGGAACCATCCTGCGTATCGTGGATTCTAAGGAGCCAGCCGGCCACTCCCAGCCACAGTCCACCAAACACAAACAACAGCGCTTTCCCCTGGAAAACAAAACTCGCCTGCCAACTTTTTGATGGCAGATTGCAGGAGCCGCTTGGTACTATCAAATCAGCCCAACGTGGCACTGGTGCCACCATGAGTCTGGTAACCATCCTGCCTATCGTAGCTTTTCAGGAGCCAGCCGGTCACTCCCAGCTTTAGGCCCCCAGACAAAACCTTGGCCCGTTTCCCTTGCAAACAAAAGTAAGCTGCCCCGCTTCTGGATGGCAGATTGCAGGAGCCACTTGGTACTATCAAACAAGCCCGACTTGGAACTGGTGCCACCTCTGGTCTGGGAACCATCCTGCGTATCGTGGATTCGAAGGAGCCAGCCGGCCACTCCCAGCCATAGGCCACCAAAAAAAATCAACGGCACTTTTCCCTGGAAAACAAAACTCGCCTGCCAACTTTTTGATGGCAGATTGCAGGAGCCGCTTGATACTATCAAATCAGCCCAACTTGGCACTGGTGCCACCATGGGTCTGGTAACCATCCTGCCTATCGTAGCTTTTCAGGAGCCAGCCGGTCACTCCCAGCCATAGGCCCCCAGACACAAACCTCGGCCCGTTTCCCTGGCAAACAAAAGTAAGCTGCCCCGCTTCTGGATGGCAGATTGCAGGAGCCACTTGTTACTATCAAACCAGCCCGACTTGGAACTGGTGCCACCTCTGGTCTGGGAACCATCCTGCGTATCGTGGATTCTAAGGAGCCAGCCGGCCACTCCCAGCCACAGTCCACCAAACAAAAACAACGGCACTTTTCCCTGGAAAACAAAACTCGCCTGCAAACTTTTTCATGGCAGATTGCAGGAGCCACTTTGCACCATCAAACTAGCCCGGCATGGCACTGGTGCCACCTTGGGTCTGGTCACCATCCTGCGTATCGTGGATTCTAATTAGCCAGCCGGCCACTCCCAGCCATAGGCCCCCAAACACAAACAACGGCGCTTTTCCCTGGAAAACAAAACTCGCCTGCCAACTTTTTGATGGCAGATTGCAGGAGCCGCTTGGTACTATCAAATCAGCCCAACGTGGCACTGGTGCCACCATGAGTCTGGTAACCATCCTGCCTATCGTAGCTTTTCAGGAGCCAGCCAGTCACTCCCAGCCATAGGCCCCCAGACACAAACCTCGGCCCGTTTCCCTGGCAAACAAAAGTAAGCTGCCCCGCTTCTGGATGGCAGATTGCAGGAGCCACTTGGTACTATCAAACAAGCCCGACTTGGAACTGGTGCCACCTCTGGTCTGGGAACCATCCTGCGTATCGTGGATTCTAAGGAGCCAGCCGGCCACTCCCAGCCACAGGCCGCCAAAAAAAATCAACGGCACTTTTCCCTGGAAAACAAAACTCGCCTGCCAACTTTTTGATGGCAGATTTCAGGAGCCGCTTGGTACTATCAAATCAGCCCAACTTGGCACTGGTGCCACCATGGGACTGGTAAACATCCTGCCTATCGTAGCTTTTCAGGAGCCAGCCGGTCACTCCCAGCCATAGGCCCCCAGACACAAACCTCGGCCCGTTTCCCTGGCAAACAAAATTAAGCTGCCCCGCTTCTGGATGGCAGATTGCAGGAGCTATTTATTACTATCAAACCAGCCCGACTTGGAACTGGTGCCACCTTGGCTCTGGGAACCATCCTGCCTATTGTGGATTTTCAGGGGTCAGCCGGCCACTCTCAGCCATATGCCCTCAAACACAAACCACGGCCCTTTTCTCTGGCAAACAAAACTCAACTGCCCCTCTTCTGGATGGCAAATTGCAGGACGCACTTGGTACTACAAAAACAGCACAACTTGGCACTGGTGCCACCTTGGGTCTGGTCACCATCCTGCCTATCGTAGCTTTTCAGGAGCCAGCCGGTCACTCCCAGCCATAGGCCCCCAGACAGAAACCTCGGCCCGTTTCCCTGGCAAACAAAACTCAGCTGCCCCGCTTCTGGATGGCAGATTGCAGGAGCCACTTGGTACTATCAAACCAGCCCGACTTGGAACTGGTGCCACCTCTGGTCTGGGAACCATCCTGCGTATCGTGGATTCTAAGGAGCCAGCCGGCCACTCCCAGCCACAGCTCACCAAACACAAACAATGGCGCTTTTTCCTGGAAAACAAAACTCGCCTGCCAACTTTTTCATGGCAGATTTCAGGAGCCACTTTGCACCATCAAACTAGCCCGACTTGGCACTGGTGCCACCATGGTCTGGGAACCATCCTGCGTATCGTGGATTCTAATTAGCCAGCCGGCCACTCCCAGCCATAGGCCCCCAAACACAAACAACGGCGCTTTCCCCTGGAAAACAAAATTCGCCTGCCAACTTTTTGATGGCAGATTGCAGGAGCGGCTTGGTACTATCAAATCAGCCCAACGTGGCACTGGTGCCACCATGAGTCTGGTAACCATCCTGCGTATCGTAGCTTTTCAGGAGCCAGCCAGTCACTCCCAGCCATAGGCCCCCAGACAAAAACCTCGGCCCGTTTCCCTGGCAAACAAAATTAAGCTGCCCCGCTTCTGGATGGCAGATTGCAGGGGCCACTTGGTACTATCAAACAAGCCCGACTTGGAACTGGTGCCACCTCTGGTCTGGGAACCATCCTGCGTATCGTGGATTCTAAGGAGCCAGCCGGCCACTCCCCGCCACAGGCTGCCAAAAAAAATCAACGGCACTTTTCCCTGGAAAACAAAACTCGCCTGCCAACTTTTTGATGGCAGATTGCAGGAGCCGCTTGGTACTATCAAATCAGCCCAACTTGGCACTGGTGCCACCATGGGTCTGGTAACCATCCTGCCTATCGTAGCTTTTCAGGAGCCAGCCGGTCACTCCCAGCCATAGGCCCCGAGACACAAACCTTGGCCCGTTTCCCTGGCAAACAAAAGTAAGTTGCCCCGCTTCTGGATGGCAGATTGCAGGAGCCACTTGGTACTATCAAACAAGCCCAACTTGGAACTGGTGCCACCTCTGGTCTGGGAACCATCCTGCGTATCGTGGATTCTAAGGAGCCAGCCGGCCACTCCCAGCCACAGTCCACCAAACACAAACAACGGCACTTTTCCCTGGAAAACAAAACTCGCCTGCAAACATTTTCATGGCAGATTGCAGGAGCCACTTTGCAACATCAAACTAGCCCGACATGGCACTGGTGCCACCTCTGGTCTGGGAACCATCCTGCGTATCGTGGATTCTAATTAGCCAGCCGGCCACTCCCAGCCATAGGCCCCCAAACACAAACAACGGCGCTTTTCCCTGGAAAACAAAACTCGCCTGCCAACTTTTTGATGGCAGATTGCAGGAGCCGCTTGGTACTATCAAATCAGCCCAACGTGGCACTGGTGCCACCATGAGTCTGGTAACCATCCTGCCTATCGTAGCTTTTCAGGAGCCAGCCAGCCACTCCCAGCCATAGGCCCCCAGACAGAAACCTCGGCCCGTTTCCCTGGCAAACAAAAGTAAGCTGCCCCGCTTCTGGATGGCAGATTGCAGGAGCCACTTGGTACTATCAAACAAGCCCGACTTGGAACTGGTGCCACCTCTGGTCTGGGAACCATCCTGCGTATCGTGGATTCTAAGGAGCCAGCCGGCCACTCCCAGCCACAGTCCGCCAAACAAAATCAACGGCAGTTTTCCCTGGAAAACAAAACTCGCCTGCCAACTTTTTGATGGCAGATTGCAGGAGCCACTTTTCACCATCAAACTAGCCCGACTTGGCACTGGTGCCACCTCTGGTCTGGGAACCATCCTGCCTATCGTAGCTTTTCAGGAGCCAGCCGGTCACTCCCAGCCATAGGCCCCCAGGCACAAACCTCGGCCCGTTTCCCTGGCAAACAAAATTAAGCTGCCCCGCTTCTGGATGGCAGATTGCAGGAGCTATTTAGTACTATGAAACCAGCCCCACTTGGAACTGGTGCCACCTTGGCTCTGGGAACCATCCTGCCTATTGTGGATTTTCAGGGGTCAGCCGGCCACTCTCAGCCATATGCCCTCAAACACAAACCACGGCCCTTTTCTCTGGCAAACAAAACTCAACTGCCCCTCTTCTGGATGGCAAATTGCAGGACGCACTTGGTACTACAAAAACAGCACAACTTGGCACTGGTGCCACCTTGGGTCTGGTCACCATCCTGCGTATCGAGCATTTTAAGGAGCCAGCCGGCCACTCCCAGCCATATGCCCCCCAAAAAAAACCATGGCCCTTTTCTCTGGCAAACAAAACTCAGCTGCCCCGCTCCTGGATGGCAGATTGCAGGAGCCACTTTGCACCATCAAACTAGCCCGACTTGGCACTGGTGCCACCTCTGGTCTCGGAACCATCCTGCGTATCGTGGATGATAAGGAGCCAGCTGGCCACTCCCAGCCACAGGCCCCCAAACACAAACAACGGCGCTTTTCCCTGGAAAACAAAACTGGCCTGCCAACTTTTTAATGGCAGATTGCAGGAGCCACTTTGCACCATCAAACTAGCCCGACTTGGCACTGGTGCCACCTCTGGTCTGGGAACCATCCTGCGTATCGTGGATTCTAATTAGCCAGCCGGCCACTCCCAGCCACAGGCCCCCAAACACAAAGAACGGCGCTTTTCCCTGGAAAACAAAATTCGCCTGCCAATATTTTGATGGCAGATTGCAGGAGCCACTTTGCACCGTCAAACCAGCCCGACTTGGCACTGGTGCCACCTCTTGTCTGGGAACCATCCTGCCTATTGTGGATTCTAAGGAGCCAGTCGGCCACTCCCAGCCACAGGCCCCCAAACACAAACAACGGCGCTTTTCCCTGGAAAACAAAACTCGCCTGCCAACTTTTTGATGGCAGATTGCAGGAGCCACTTGGTACTATCAAACCAGCCCAACTTGGCACTGGTGCCACCATGGGTCTGGTCACCATCCTGCGTATCGTAGCTTTTCAGGAGCCAGCCGGCCACTCCCACCCATAGGCCCCCAGAAAAACCTCGGCCCGTTTCCCGGGCAAAGAAAAGTAAGCTACCCCGCTTCTGGATGGCAGATTGCAGGAGTCACTTTGCACCATCAAACTAGCCCGACTTGGAACTGGTGCCACCTCTGGTCTGGGAACCATCCTGCGTATCGTGGATTCTAAGGAGCCAGCCGGCCACTCCCAGCCACAGTCCACCAAACACAAACAACGGCGCTTTTCCCTGGAAAACAAAACTCGCCTGCCAAATTTTTGATGGCAGATTGCAGGAGCCGCTTGGTACTATCAAATCAGCCCAACTTGGCACTGGTGCCCCCATGAGTCTGGTAACCATCCTGCCTATCGTAGCTTTTCAGGAGCCAGCCAGTCACTCCCAGCCATAGGACCCCAGACACAAACCACGGCCCGTTTCCCTGGCAAACAAAAGTAAGCTGCTCCATTTCTGGATGGCAGATTGCAGGAGCCACTTGGTACTATCAAACCAGCCCGACTTGGAACTGGTGCCACCTCTGGTCTGGGAACCATCCTGCGTATCGTGGATTCTAAGGAGCCAGCCGGCCACTCCCAGCCATAGGCCACCAAAAAAAATCAACGGCACTTTTCCCTGGAAAACAAAACTGGCCTGCCAACTTTTTGATGGCAGATTGCAGGAGCCGCTTGATAGTATCAAACCAGCCCAACTTGGCACTGGTGCCACCATGGGTCTGGTAACCATCCTGCCTATCGTAGCTTTTCAGGAGCCAGCCAGTCACTCCCAGCCATAGGCCCCCAGACACAAACCTCGGCCCGTTTCCCTGGCAAACAAAAGTAAGCTGCCCCGCTTCTGGATGGCAGATTGCAGGAGCCACTTGGTACTATCAAACAAGCCCGACTTGGAACTGGTGCCACCTCTGGTCTGGGAACCATCCTGCGTATCGTGGATTCTAAGGAGCCAGCCGGCCACTCCCAGCCACAGGCTACCAAACAAAATCAACGGCACTTTTCCCTGGAAAACAAAACTCGCCTGCCAACTTTTTGATGGCAGATTGCAGGAGCCACTTTTCACCATCAAACTAGCCCGACATGGCACTGGTGCCACCTCGGGTCTGGTCACCATCCTGCGTATCGTGGATTCTAATTAGCCAGCCGGTCACTCCCAGCCATAGGCCCCCAAACACAAACAACGGCGCTTTTCCCTGGAAAACAAAACTCGCCTGCCAACTTTTTGATGGCAGATTGCAGGAGCCGCTTGGTACTATCAAATCAGCCCAACTTGGCACTGGTGCCACCATGAGTCTGGTAACCATCCTGCCTATCGTAACTTTTCAGGAGCCAGCCAGTCACTCCCAGCCATAGGCCCCCAGACACAAACCTCGGCCCGTTTCCCTGGCAAACAAATGTAAGCTGCCCCGCTTCTGGATAGCAGATTGCAGGAGCCACTTGGTACTATCAAACAAGCCCGGCTTGGAACTGGTGCCACCTCTGGTCTGGGAACCATCCTGCGTATCGTGGATTCTAAGGAGCCAGCCGGCCACTCCCAGCCACAGGCCGCCAAACAAAATCAACGGCACTTTTCCCTGGAAAACAAAACTGGCCTGCCAACTTTTTGATGGCAGATTGCAGGAGCCACTTTTCACCATCAAACTAGCCCGACTTGGCACTGGTGCCACCATGGTCTGGGAACCATCCTGCGTATCGTGGATTCTAATTAGCCAGCCGGCCACTCCCAGCCATAGGCCCCCAAACACAAACAACGGCGCTTTCCCCTGGAAAACAAAACTCGCCTGCCAACTTTTTGATGGCAGATTGCAGGAGCCGCTTGGTACTATCAAATCAGCCCAACGTGGCACTGGTGCCACCATGAGTCTGGTAACCATCCTGCCTATCGTAGCTTTTCAGGAGCCAGTCAGTCACTCCCAGCCATAGGCCCCTAGACAAAAACCTCAGCCCGTTTCCCTTGCAAACAAAAGTAAGCTGCCCCGCTTCTGGATGGCAGATTGCAGGAGCCACTTGGTACTATCAAACAAGCCCGACTTGGAACTGGTGCCACCTCTGGTCGGGGAACCATCCTGCGTATCGTGGATTCTAAGGAGCCAGCCGGCCACTCCCAGCCACAGCCCACCAAAAAAAATCAACGGCACTTTTCCCTGGAAAACAAAACTCGCCAGCCAACTTTTTGATGGCAGATTGCAGGAGCCGCTTGGTACTATCAAATCAGCCCAACTTGGCACTGGTGCCACCATGGGTCTGGTAACCATCCTGCGTATCGTAGCTTTTCAGGAGCCAGCCGGTCACTCCCAGCCATAGGCCCCCAGACACAACCCTTGGCCCGTTTCCCTGGCAAACAAAAGTAAGCTGCCCCGCTTCTGGATGGCAGATTGCAGGAGCCACTTGGTACTATCAAACAAGTCCGACTTGGAACTGGTGCCACCTCTGGTCTGGGAACCATCCTGCGTATCGTGGATTCTAAGGAGCCAGCCGGCCACTGCCAGCCACAGTCCACCAAACACAAACAACGGCACTTTTCCCTGGAAAACAAAACTCGCCTGCCAACTTTTTCATGGCAGATTGCAGGAGCCACTTTTCACCATCAAACTAGCCCGACTTGGCACTGGTGCCACCTCTGGTCTGGGAACCATCCTGCCTATCGTAGCTTTTCAGGAGCCAGCCGGTCACTCCCAGCCATAGGCCCCCAGACACAAACCTCGGCCCGTTTCCCTGGCAAACAAAATTAAGCTGCCCCGCTTCTGGATGGCAGATTGCAGGAGCTATTTAGTACTATCAAACCAGCCCGACTTGGCACTGGTGCCACCTTGGCTCTGGGAACCATCTTGCCTATTGTGGATTTTCAGGGTTCAGACGGCCACTCTCAGCCATATGCCCTCAAACACAAACCACGGCCCTTTTCTCTGGCAAACAAAACTCAACTGCCCCTCTTCTGGATGGCAAATTGCAGGACGCACTTGGTACTACAAAAACAGCACAACTTGGCACTGGTGCCACCTTGGGTCTGGTCACCATCCTGCGTATCGAGCATTTTAAGGAGCCAGCCGGCCACTCCCAGCCATATGGCCCCAAAAAAACCCACGGCCCTTTTCTCTGGCAAACAAAACTCAGCTGCCCCGCTTCTGGATGGCAGATTGCAGGAGCCACTTTGCACCATCAAACCAGCCCGACTTGGCACTGGTGCCACCTCTGGTCTGGGAACCATCCTGCGTATCGTGGATTCTAAGGAGCCAGCTGGCCACTCCCAGCCACAGGCCCCCAAATACAAACAACGGCGCTTTTCCCTGGAAAACAAAACTGGCCTGCCAACTTTTTAATGGCAGATTGCAGGAGCCACTTTGCACCATCAAATTAGCCCGACTTGGCACTGGTGCCACCTCTGGTCTGGGAACGATCCTGCGTATCGTGGATTCTAATTAGCCAGCCGGCCACTCCCAGCCACAGGCCCCCAAACACAAACAACGGCGCTCTTCCCTGGAAAACAAAATTCGCCTGCCAACATTTTGATGGCAGATTGCAGGAGCCACTTTGCACCATCAAACCAGCCCGACTTGGCACTGGTGCCACCTCTTGTCTGGGAACCATCCTGCCTATTGTGGATTCTAAGGAGCCAGCCGGCCACTCCCAGCCACAGGCCCCCAAACACAAACAACGGCGCTTTTCCCTGGAAAACAAAACTCGCCTGCCAACTTTTTGATGGCAGATTGCAGGAGCCACTTGGTACTATCAAACCAGCCCAACTTGGCACTGGTGCCACCATGGGTCTGGTCACCATCCTGCCTATCGTAGCTTTTCAGGAGCCAGCCGGACAGTCCCACCCATAGGCCCCCCGAAAAAACCTCGGCCCGTTTCCCTGGCAAACAAAAGTAAGCTACCCCGCTTCTGGATGGCAGATTGCAGGAGCCACTTTGCACCATCAAACTAGCCCGACTTGGAACTGCTGCCACCTCTGGTCTGGGAACCATCCTGCGTATCGTGGATTCTAAGGAGCCAGCCGGCCACTCCCAGCCACAAGCCCCCAAACACAAACAATGGCGCTTTTCCCTGGAAAACAAAACTCGCCTGCCAACTTTTTGATGGCAGATTTCAGGAGCCGCTTGATACTATCAAATCAGCCCAACTTGGCACTGGTGCCACCATGGGTCTGGTAACCATCCTGCCTATCGTAGCTTTTCAGGAGCCAGCCGGTCACTCCCAGCCATAGGCCCCCAGACACAAACCTCGGCCCGTTTCCCTGGCAAACAAAAGTAAGCTGCCCCGCTTCTGGATGGCAGATTGCAGGAGCCACTTGTTACTATCAAACCAGCCCGACTTGGAACTGGTGCCACCTCTGGTCTGGGAACCATCCTGCGTATCGTGGATTCTAAGGAGCCAGCCGGCCACTCCCAGCCACAGTCCACCAAACAAAAACAACGGCACTTTTCCCTGGAAAACAAAACTCGCCTGCAAACTTTTTCATGGCAGATTGCAGGAGCCACTTTGCACCATCAAACTAGCCCGACATGGCACTGGTGCCACCTTGGGTCTGGTCACCATCCTGCGTATCGTGGATTCTAATTAGCCAGCCGGCCACTCCCAGCCATAGGCCCCCAAACACAAACAACGGCGCTTTTCCCTGGAAAACAAAACTCGCCTGCCAACTTTTTGATGGCAGATTGCAGGAGCCGCTTGGTACTATCAAATCAGCCCAACGTGGCACTGGTGCCACCACGAGTCTGGTAACCATCCTGCCTATCGTAGCTTTTCAGGAGCCAGCCAGTCACTCCCAGCCATAGGCCCCCAGACACAAACCTCGGCCCGTTTCCCTGGCAAACAAAAGTAAGCTGCCCCGCTTCTGGATGGCAGATTGCAGGAGCCACTTGGTACTATCAAACAAGCCCGACTTGGAACTGGTGCCACCTCTGGTCTGGGAACCATCCTGCGTATCGTGGATTCTAAGGAGCCAGCCGGCCACTCCCAGCCACAGGCCGCCAAAAAAAATCAACGGCACTTTTCCCTGGAAAACAAAACTCGCCTGCCAACTTTTTGATGGCAGATTTCAGGAGCCGCTTGGTACTATCAAATCAGCCCAACTTGGCACTGGTGCCACCATGGGACTGGTAAACATCCTGCCTATCGTAGCTTTTCAGGAGCCAGCCGGTCACTCCCAGCCATAGGCCCCCAGACACAAACCTCGGCCCGTTTCCCTGGCAAACAAAATTAAGCTGCCCCGCTTCTGGATGGCAGATTGCAGGAGCTATTTATTACTATCAAACCAGCCCGACTTGGAACTGGTGCCACCTTGGCTCTGGGAACCATCCTGCCTATTGTGGATTTTCAGGGGTCAGCCGGCCACTCTCAGCCATATGCCCTCAAACACAAACCACGGCCCTTTTCTCTGGCAAACAAAACTCAACTGCCCCTCTTCTGGATGGCAAATTGCAGGACGCACTTGGTACTACAAAAACAGCACAACTTGGCACTGGTGCCACCTTGGGTCTGGTCACCATCCTGCCTATCGTAGCTTTTCAGGAGCCAGCCGGTCACTCCCAGCCATAGGCCCCCAGACAGAAACCTCGGCCCGTTTCCCTGGCAAACAAAAGTAAGCTGCCCCGCTTCTGGATGGCAGATTGCAGGAGCCACTTGGTACTATCAAACCAGCCCGACTTGGAACTGGTGCCACCTCTGGTCTGGGAACCATCCTGCGTATCGTGGATTCTAAGGAGCCAGCCGGCCACTCCCAGCCACAGTTCACCAAACACAAACAATGGCGCTTTTTCCTGGAAAACAAAACTCGCCTGCCAACTTTTTCATGGCAGATTTCAGGAGCCACTTTGCACCATCAAACTAGCCCGACTTGGCACTGGTGCCACCATGGTCTGGGAACCATCCTGCGTATCGTGGATTCTAATTAGCCAGCCGGCCACTCCCAGCCATAGGCCCCCAAACACAAACAACGGCGCTTTCCCCTGGAAAACAAAATTCGCCTGCCAACTTTTTGATGGCAGATTGCAGGAGCGGCTTGGTACTATCAAATCAGCCCAACGTGGCACTGGTGCCACCATGAGTCTGGTAACCATCCTGCGTATCGTAGCTTTTCAGGAGCCAGCCAGTCACTCCCAGCCATAGGCCCCCAGACAAAAACCTCGGCCCGTTTCCCTGGCAAACAAAATTAAGCTGCCCCGCTTCTGGATGGCAGATTGCAGGGGCCACTTGGTACTATCAAACAAGCCCGACTTGGAACTGGTGCCACCTCTGGTCTGGGAACCATCCTGCGTATCGTGGATTCTAAGGAGCCAGCCGGCCACTCCCCGCCACAGGCTGCCAAAAAAAATCAACGGCACTTTTCCCTGGAAAACAAAACTCGCCTGCAAACTTTTTGATGGCAGATTGCAGGAGCCGCTTGGTACTATCAAATCAGCCCAACTTGGCACTGGTGCCACCATGGGTCTGGTAACCATCCTGCCTATCGTAGCTTTTCAGGAGCCAGCCGGTCACTCCCAGCCATAGGCCCCGAGACACAAACCTCGGCCCGTTTCCCTGGCAAACAAAAGTAAGTTGCCCCGCTTCTGGATGGCAGATTGCAGGAGCCACTTGGTACTATCAAACAAGCCCAACTTGGAACAGGTGCCACCTCTGGTCTGGGAACCATCCTGCGTATCGTGGATTCTAAGGAGCCAGCCGGCCACTCCCAGCCACAGTCCACCAAACACAAACAACGGCACTTTTCCCTGGAAAACAAAACTCGCCTGCAAACATTTTCATGGCAGATTGCAGGAGCCACTTTGCAACATCAAACTAGCCCGACATGGCACTGGTGCCACCTCTGGTCTGGGAACCATCCTGCGTATCGTGGATTCTAATTAGCCAGCCGGCCACTCCCAGCCATAGGCCCCCAAACACAAACAACGGCGCTTTTCCCTGGAAAACAAAACTCGCCTGCCAACTTTTTGATGGCAGATTGCAGGAGCCGCTTGGTACTATCAAATCAGCCCAACGTGGCACTGGTGCCACCATGAGTCTGGTAACCATCCTGCCTATCGTAGCTTTTCAGGAGCCAGCCAGCCACTCCCAGCCATAGGCCCCCAGACAGAAACCTCGGCCCGTTTCCCTGGCAAACAAAAGTAAGCTGCCCCGCTTCTGGATGGCAGATTGCAGGAGCCACTTGGTACTATCAAACAAGCCCGACTTGGAACTGGTGCCACCTCTGGTCTGGGAACCATCCTGCGTATCGTGGATTCTAAGGAGCCAGCCGGCCACTCCCAGCCACAGTCCACCAAACAAAATCAACGGCAGTTTTCCCTGGAAAACAAAACTCGCCTGCCAACTTTTTGATGGCAGATTGCAGGAGCCACTTTTCACCATCAAACTAGCCCGACTTGGCACTGGTGCCACCTCTGGTCTGGGAACCATCCTGCCTATCGTAGCTTTTCAGGAGCCAGCCGGTCACTCCCAGCCATAGGCCCCCAGGCACAAACCTCGGCCCGTTTCCCTGGCAAACAAAATTAAGCTGCCCCGCTTCTGGATGGCAGATTGCAGGAGCTATTTAGTACTATGAAACCAGCCCGACTTGGAACTGGTGCCACCTTGGCTCTGGGAACCATCCTGCCTATTGTGGATTTTCAGGGGTCAGCCGGCCACTCTCAGCCATATGCCCTCAAACACAAACCACGGCCCTTTTCTCTGGCAAACAAAACTCAACTGCCCCTCTTCTGGATGGCAAATTGCAGGACGCACTTGGTACTACAAAAACAGCACAACTTGGCACTGGTGCCACCTTGGGTCTGGTCACCATCCTGCGTATCGAGCATTTTAAGGAGCCAGCCGGCCACTCCCAGCCATATGCCCCCCAAAAAAAACCATGGCCCTTTTCTCTGGCAAACAAAACTCAGCTGCCCCGCTCCTGGATGGCAGATTGCAGGAGCCACTTTGCACCATCAAACTAGCCCGACTTGGCACTGGTGCCACCTCTGGTCTCGGAACCATCCTGCGTATCGTGGATGATAAGGAGCCAGCTGGCCACTCCCAGCCACAGGCCCCCAAACACAAACAACGGCGCTTTTCCCTGGAAAACAAAACTGGCCTGCCAACTTTTTAATGGCAGATTGCAGGAGCCACTTTGCACCATCAAACTAGCCCGACTTGGCACTGGTGCCACCTCTGGTCTGGGAACGATCCTGCGTATCGTGGATTCTAATTAGCCAGCC
Organism: Melospiza melodia melodia; assembly: GCF_035770615.1. Lineage (NCBI taxonomy): Eukaryota > Metazoa > Chordata > Aves > Passeriformes > Passerellidae > Melospiza > Melospiza melodia. The sequence goes on along the minus strand of NC_086219.1, from coordinate 10,678,880 downwards.
GGCCACTCCCAGCCACAGGCCCCCAAACACAAAGAACGGCGCTTTTCCCTGGAAAACAAAATTCGCCTGCCAATATTTTGATGGCAGATTGCAGGAGCCGCTTTGCACCGTCAAACCAGCCCGACTTGGCACTGGTGCCACCTCTTGTCTGGGAACCATCCTGCCTATTGTGGATTCTAAGGAGCCAGTCGGCCACTCCCAGCCACAGGCCCCCAAACACAAACAACGGCGCTTTTCCCTGGAAAACAAAACTCGCCTGCCAACTTTTTGATGGCAGATTGCAGGAGCCACTTGGTACTATCAAACCAGCCCAACTTGGCACTGGTGCCACCATGGGTCTGGTCACCATCCTGCGTATCGTAGCTTTTCAGGAGCCAGCCGGCCACTCCCACCCATAGGCCCCCAGAAAAACCTCGGCCCGTTTCCCGGGCAAAGAAAAGTAAGCTACCCCGCTTCTGGATGGCAGATTGCAGGAGTCACTTTGCACCATCAAACTAGCCCGACTTGGAACTGGTGCCACCTCTGGTCTGGGAACCATCCTGCGTATCGTGGATTCTAAGGAGCCAGCCGGCCACTCCCAGCCACAGTCCACCAAACACAAACAACGGCGCTTTTCCCTGGAAAACAAAACTCGCCTGCCAAATTTTTGATGGCAGATTGCAGGAGCCGCTTGGTACTATCAAATCAGCCCAACTTGGCACTGGTGCCCCCATGAGTTTGGTAACCATCCTGCCTATCGTAGCTTTTCAGGAGCCAGCCAGTCACTCCCAGCCATAGGACCCCAGACACAAACCACGGCCCGTTTCCCTGGCAAACAAAAGTAAGCTGCTCCATTTCTGGATGGCAGATTGCAGGAGCCACTTGGTACTATCAAACAAGCCCGACTTGGAACTGGTGCCACCTCTGGTCTGGGAACCATGCTGCGTATCGTGGATTCTAAGGAGCCAGCCGGCCACTCCCAGCCATAGGCCACCAAAAAAAATCAACGGCACTTTTCCCTGGAAAACAAAACTGGCCTGCCAACTTTTTGATGGCAGATTGCAGGAGCCACTTTTCACCATCAAACTAGCCCGACTTGGCACTGGTGCCACCTCTGGTCTGGGAACCATCCTGCCTATCGTAGGTTTTCAGGAGCCAGCCGGTCACTCCCAGCCATAGGCCCCCAGACACAAACCTCGGCCCGTTTCCCTGGCAAACAAAATTAAGCTGCCCCGCTTCTGGATGGCAGATTGCAGGAGCTATTTAGTACTATCAAACCAGCCCGACTTGGAACTGGTGCCACCTTGGCTCTGGGAACCATCCGGCCTATTGTGGATTTTCAGGGGTCAGCCGGTCACTCTCAGCCATATGCCCTCAAACACAAACCACGGCCCTTTTCTCTGGCAAACAAAACTCAACTGCCCCTCTTCTGGATGGCAAATTGCAGGACGCACTTGGTACTACAAAAACAGCACAACTTGGCACTGGTGCCACCTTGGGTCTAGTCACCATCCTGCGTATCGAGCATTTTAAGGAGCCAGCCGGCCACACCAAGCCATATGCCACCCAAAAAAAACCACGGCCCTTTTCTCTGGCAAACAAAACTCAGCTGCCCCGCTTCTGGATGGCAGATTGCAGGAGCCACTTTGCACCATCAAACCAGCCCGACTTGGCACTGGTGCCACCTCTGGTCTGGGAACCATCCTGCGTATCGTGGATTATAAGGAGCCGGCTGGCCACTCCCAGCCACAGGCCACCAAAAAAAATCAACGGCACTTTTCCCTGGAAAACAAAACTCGCCAGCCAACGTTTTGATGGCAGATTTCAGGAGCCGCTTGATACTATCAAATCAGCCCAACTTGGCACTGGTGCCACCATGGGTCTGGTAACCATGGTGCCTATCGTAGCATTTCAGGAGCCAGCCGGTCACTCCCAGCCATAGGCCCCCAGACACAAACCTCGGCCCGTTTCCCTTGCAAACAAAAGTAAGCTGCCCCGCTTCTGGATGGCAGATTGCAGGAGCCACTTGTTACTATCAAACCAGCCCGACTTGGAACTGGTGCCACCTCTGGTCTGGGAACCATCCTGCGTATCGTGGATTCTAAGGAGCCAGCCGGCCACTCCCAGCCACAGTCCACCAAACACAAACAACGGCACTTTTCCCTGGAAAACAAAACTCGCCTGCCAACTTTTTCATGGCAGATTGCAGGAGCCACTTTGCACCATCAAACTAGCCCGACTTGGCACTGGTGCCACCATGGTCTGGGAACCATCCTGCGTATCGTGGATTCTAATTAGCCAGCCGGCCACTCCCAGCCATAGGCCCCCAAACACAAACAACGGCGCTTTCCCCTGGAAAACAAAACTCGCCTGCCAACTTTTTGATGGCAGATTGCAGGAGCCGCTTGGTACTATCAAATCAGCCCAACGTGGCACTGGTGCCACCATGAGTCTGGTAACCATCCTGCCTATCGTAGCTTTTCAGGAGCCAGCCAGTCACTCCCAGCCATAGGCCCCTAGACAAAAACCTCAGCCCGTTTCCCTTGCAAACAAAAGTAAGCTGCCCCGCTTCTGGATGGCAGATTGCAGGAGCCACTTGGTACTATCAAACAAGCCCGACTTGGAACTGGTGCCACCTCTGGTCGGGGAACCATCCTGCGTATCGTGGATTCTAAGGAGCCAGCCGGCCACTCCCAGCCACAGCCCACCAAAAAAAATCAACGGCACTTTTCCCTGGAAAACAAAACTCGCCTGCCAACTTTTTGATGGCAGATTGCAGGAGCCGCTTGGTACTATCAAATCAGCCCAACTTGGCACTGGTGCCACCATGGGTCTGGTAACCATCCTGCGTATCGTAGCTTTTCAGGAGCCAGCCGGTCACTCCCAGCCATAGGCCCCCAGACACAACCCTTGGCCCGTTTCCCTGGCAAACAAAAGTAAGCTGCCCCGCTTCTGGATGGCAGATTGCAGGAGCCACTTGGTACTATCAAACAAGTCCGACTTGGAACTGGTGCCACCTCTGGTCTGGGAACCATCCTGCGTATCGTGGATTCTAAGGAGCCAGCCGGCCACTGCCAGCCACAGTCCACCAAACACAAACAACGGCACTTTTCCCTGGAAAACAAAACTCGCCTGCCAACTTTTTCATGGCAGATTGCAGGAGCCACTTTTCACCATCAAACTAGCCCGACTTGGCACTGGTGCCACCTCTGGTCTGGGAACCATCCTGCCTATCGTAGCTTTTCAGGAGCCAGCCGGTCACTCCCAGCCATAGGCCCCCAGACACAAACCTCGGCCCGTTTCCCTGGCAAACAAAATTAAGCTGCCCCGCTTCTGGATGGCAGATTGCAGGAGCTATTTAGTACTATCAAACCAGCCCGACTTGGCACTGGTGCCACCTTGGCTCTGGGAACCATCTTGCCTATTGTGGATTTTCAGGGTTCAGACGGCCACTCTCAGCCATATGCCCTCAAACACAAACCACGGCCCTTTTCTCTGGCAAACAAAACTCAACTGCCCCTCTTCTGGATGGCAAATTGCAGGACGCACTTGGTACTACAAAAACAGCACAACTTGGCACTGGTGCCACCTTGGGTCTGGTCACCATCCTGCGTATCGAGCATTTTAAGGAGCCAGCCGGCCACTCCCAGCCATATGGCCCCAAAAAAAACCACGGCCCTTTTCTCTGGCAAACAAAACTCAGCTGCCCCGCTTCTGGATGGCAGATTGCAGGAGCCACTTTGCACCATCAAACCAGCCCGACTTGGCACTGGTGCCACCTCTGGTCTGGGAACCATCCTGCGTATCGTGGATTCTAAGGAGCCAGCTGGCCACTCCCAGCCACAGGCCCCCAAATACAAACAACGGCGCTTTTCCCTGGAAAACAAAACTGGCCTGCCAACTTTTTAATGGCAGATTGCAGGAGCCACTTTGCACCATCAAACTAGCCTGACTTGGCACTGGTGCCACCTCTGGTCTGGGAACGATCCTGCGTATCGTGGATTCTAATTAGCCAGCCGGCCACTCCCAGCCACAGGCCCCCAAACACAAACAACGGCGCTCTTCCCTGGAAAACAAAATTCGCCTGCCAACATTTTGATGGCAGATTGCAGGAGCCACTTTGCACCATCAAACCAGCCCGACTTGGCACTGGTGCCACCTCTTGTCTGGGAACCATCCTGCCTATTGGGGATTCTAAGGAGCCAGCCGGCCACTCCCAGCCACAGGCCCCCAAACACAAACAACGGCGCTTTTCCCTGGAAAACAAAACTCGCCTGCCAACTTTTTGATGGCAGATTGCAGGAGCCACTTGGTACTATCAAACCAGCCCAACTTGGCACTGGTGCCACCATGGGTCTGGTCACCATCCTGCCTATCGTAGCTTTTCAGGAGCCAGCCGGACTGTCCCACCCATAGGCCCCCCGAAAAAACCTCGGCCCGTTTCCCTGGCAAACAAAAGTAAGCTACCCCGCTTCTGGATGGCAGATTGCAGGAGCCACTTTGCACCATCAAACTAGCCCGACTTGGAACTGCTGCCACCTCTGGTCTGGGAACCATCCTGCGTATCGTGGATTCTAAGGAGCCAGCCGGCCACTCCCAGCCACAAGCCCCCAAACACAAACAATGGCGCTTTTCCCTGGAAAACAAAACTCGCCTGCCAACATTTTGATGGCAGATTGCAGGAGCCGCTTGGTACTATCAAATCAGCCCAACGTGGCACTGGTGCCACCATGAGTCTGGTAACCATCCTGCCTATCGTAGCTTTTCAGGAGCCAGCCGGTCACTCCCAGCCATAGGCCCCCAGACAGAAACCTCGGCCCGTTTCCCTGGCAAACAAAAGTAAGCTGCCCCGCTTCTGGATGGCAGATTGCAGGAGCCACTTGGTACTATCAAACCAGCCCGACTTGGAACTGGTGCCACCTCTGGTCTGGGAACCATGCTGCGTATCGTGGATTCTAAGGAGCCAGCCGGCCACTCCCAGCCACAGTCCACCAAACACAAACAACGGCACTTTTCCCTGGAAAACAAAACTCGCCTGCCAACTTTTTCATGGCAGATTGCAGGAGCCACTTTGCACCATCAAACTAGCCCGACTTGGCACTGGTGCCACCATGGTCTGGGAACCATCCTGCGTATCGTGGATTCTAATTAGCCAGCCGGCCACTCCCAGCCATAGGCCGCCAAACACAAACAAGGGCGCTTTCCCCTGTAAAACAAAACTCGCCTGCCAACTTTTTGATGGCAGATTGCAGGAGCCGCTTGGTACTATCAAATCAGCCCAATGTGGCACTGGTGCCACCATGAGTCTGGTAACCATCCTGCCTATCGTAGCTTTTCAGGAGCCAGCCAGTCACTCCCAGCCATAGGCCCCTAGACAAAAACCTCGGCCCGTTTCCCTTGCAAACAAAAGTAAGCTGCCCCGCTTCTGGATGGCAGATTGCAGGAGCCACTTGGTACTATCAAACAAGCCCAACTTGGAACTGGTGCCACCTCTGGTCTGGGAACCATGCTGCGTATCGTGGATTCTAAGGAGCCAGCCGGCCACTCCCAGCCACAGGCCACCAAAAAAAATCAACGGCACTTTTCCCTGGAAAACAAAACTTGCCTGCCAACTTTTTGATGGCAGATTGCAGGAGCCGCTTGATACTATCAAATCAGCCCAACTTGGCACTGGTGCCACCATGGGTCTGGTAACCATCCTGCCTATCGTAGCTTTTCAGGAGCCAGCCGGTCACTCCCAGCCATAGGCCCCCAGACACAAACCTCGGCCCGTTTCCCTGGCAAACAAAAGTAAGCTGCCCCGCTTCTGGATGGCAGATTGCAGGAGCCACTTTGCACCATCAAACCAGCCCGACTTGGCACTGGTGCCACCTCTGGTCTGGGAACCATCCTGCGTATCGTGGATTCTAAGGAGCCAGCCGGCCACTCCCAGCCACAGGCCGCCAAACAAAATCAACGGCACTTTTCCCTGGAAAACAAAACTGGCCTGTCAACTTTTTGATGGCAGATTGCAGGAGCCACTTTTCACCATCAAACTAGCCCGACTTGGCACTGGTGCCACCATGGGTCTGGTAACCATCCTGCCTATCGTAGCTTTTCAGGAGCCAGCCGGTCACTCCCAGCCATAGGCCCCCAGACAGAAACCTCGGCCCGTTTCCCTGGCAAACAAAATTAAGCTGCCCCGCGTCTGGATGGCAGATTGCAGGAGCTATTTAGTACTATCAAACCAGCCCGACTTGGCACTGGTGCCACATTGGCTCTGGGAACCATCTTGCCTATTGTGGATTTTCAGGGTTCAGCCGGCCACTCTCAGCCATATGCCCTCAAACACAAACCACGGCCCTTTTCTCTGGCAAACAAAATTCAACTGCCCCTCTTCTGGATGGCAAATTGCAGGACGCACTTGGTACTACAAAAACAGCACAACTTGGCACTGGTGCCACCTTGGGTCTGGTCACCATCCTGCATATCGAGCATTTTAAGGAGCCAGCCGGCCACTCCAAGCCATATGCCCCCAAAAAAAAACCACGGCCCTTTTCTCTGGCAAACAAAACTCAACTTCCCCGCTTCTGGATGGCAGATTGCAGGAGCCACTTTGCACCATCAAACCAGCCCGACTTGGCACTGGTGCCACCTCTGGTCTCGGAACCATCCTGCGTATCGTGGATTATAAGGAGCCAGCTGGCCACTCCCAGCCACAGGCCCCAAAATACAAACAACGGCGCTTTTCCCTGGAAAACAAAACTGGCCTGCCAACTTTTTAATGGCAGATTGCAGGAGCCACTTTGCACCATCAAACTAGCCCGACTTGGCACTGGTGCCACCTCTGGTCTGGGAACCATCCTGCGTATCGTGGATTCTAATTAGCCAGCCGGCCACTCCCAGCCACAGGCCCCCAAACACAAACAACGGCGCTTTTCCCTGGAAAACAAAATTCGCCTGCCAACATTTTGATGGCAGATTGCAGGAGCCATTTTGCACCATCAAATCAGCCCGACTTGGCACTGGTGCCACCTCTTGTCTGGGAACCATCCTGCCTATTGTGGATTCTAAGGAGCCAGTCGGCCACTCCCAGCCACAGGCCCCCAAACACAAACAACGGCGCTTTTCCCTGGAAAACAAAACTCGCCTGCCAACTTTTTGATGGCAGATTGCAGGAGCCACTTGGTACTATCAAACCAGCCCAACTTGGCACTGGTGCCACCATGGGTCTGGTCACCATCCTGCGTATCGTAGCTTTTCAGGAGGCAGCCGGCCACTCCCACCCATAGGCCCCCAGAAAAAACCTCGGCCCGTTTCCCTGGCAAAAAAAAGTAAGCTACCCCGCTTCTGGATGGCAGATTGCAGGAGCCACTTTGCACCATCAAACTAGCCCGACGTGGAACTGCTGCCACCTCTGGTCTGGGAACCATCCTGCGTATCGTGGATTCTAAGGAGCCAGCCGGCCACTCCCAGCCACAAGCCCCCAAACACAAACAACGGCGCTTTTCCCTGGAAAACAAAACTCGCCTGCCAACTTTTTGATGGCAGATTGCAGGAGCCGCTTGGTACTATCAAATCAGCCCAACTTGGCACTGGTGCCACCATGAGTCTGGTAACCATCCTGCCTATCGTAGCTTTTCAGGAGCCAGCCGGTCACTCCCAGCCATAGGCCCCCAGACACAAACCTCGGCCCGTTTCCCTGGCAAACAAAAGTAAGCTGCCCCGCTTCTGGATGGCAGATTGCAGGAGCCACTTGGTACTATCAAACAAGCCCGACTTGGAACTGGTGCCACCTCTGGTCTGGGAACCATCCTGCGTATCGTGGATTCTAAGGAGCCAGCCGGCCACTCCCAGCCACAGTCCACCAAACACAAACAACGGCACTTTTCCCTGGAAAACAAAACTCGCCTGCCAACTTTTTCATGGCAGATTGCAGGAGCCACTTTGCACCATCAAACTAGCCCGACTTGGCACTGGTGCCACCATGGTCTGGGAACCATCCTGCGTATCGTGGATTCTAATTAGCCAGCCGGCCACTCCCAGCCATAGGCCGCCAAACACAAACAAGGGCGCTTTCCCCTGTAAAACAAAACTCGCCTGCCAACTTTTTGATGGCAGATTGCAGGAGCCGCTTGGTACTATCAAATCAGCCCAACGTGGCACTGGTGCCACCATGAGTCTGGTAACCATCCTGCCTATCGTAGCTTTTCAGGAGCCAGCCAGTCACTCCCAGCCATAGGCCCCCAGACAAAAACCTCGGCCCGTTTCCCTTGAAAACAAAAGTAAGCTGCCCCGCTTCTGGATGGCAGATTGCAGGAGCCACTTGGTACTATCAAACAAGCCCAACTTGGAACTGGTGCCACCTCTGGTCTGGGAACCATCCTGCGTATCGTGGATTCTAAGGACCCAGCCGGCCACTGCCAGCCACAGTCCACCAAACACAAACAACGGCACTTTTCCCTGGAAAACAAAACTCGCCTGCCAACTTTTTCATGGCAGATTGCAGGAGCCACTTTTCACCATCAAACTAGCCCGACTTGGCACTGGTGCCACCTCTGGTCTGGGAACCATCCTGCCTATCGTAGCTTTTCAGGAGCCAGCCGGTCACTCCCAGCCATAGGCCCCCAGACACAAACCTCGGCCCGTTTCCCTGGCAAACAAAATTAAGCTGCCCCGCTTCTGGATGGCAGATTGCAGGAGCTATTTAGTACTATCAAACCAGCCCGACTTGGCACTGGTGCCACCTTGGCTCTGGGAACCATCTTGCCTATTGTGGATTTTCAGGGTTCAGACGGCCACTCTCAGCCATATGCCCTCAAACACAAACCACGGCCCTTTTCTCTGGCAAACAAAACTCAACTGCCCCTCTTCTGGATGGCAAATTGCAGGACGCACTTGGTACTACAAAAACAGCACAACTTGGCACTGGTGCCACCTTGGGTCTGGTCACCATCCTGCGTATCGAGCATTTTAAGGAGCCAGCCGGCCACTCCCAGCCATATGGCCCCAAAAAAAACCACGGCCCTTTTCTCTGGCAAACAAAACTCAGCTGCCCCGCTTCTGGATGGCAGATTGCAGGAGCCACTTTGCACCATCAAACCAGCCCGACTTGGCACTGGTGCCACCTCTGGTCTGGGAACCATCCTGCGTATCGTGGATTCTAAGGAGCCAGCTGGCCACTCCCAGCCACAGGCCCCCAAATACAAACAACGGCGCTTTTCCCTGGAAAACAAAACTGGCCTGCCAACTTTTTAATGGCAGATTGCAGGAGCCACTTTGCACCATCAAACTAGCCTGACTTGGCACTGGTGCCACCTCTGGTCTGGGAACGATCCTGCGTATCGTGGATTCTAATTAGCCAGCCGGCCACTCCCAGCCACAGGCCCCCAAACACAAACAACGGCGCTCTTCCCTGGAAAACAAAATTCGCCTGCCAACATTTTGATGGCAGATTGCAGGAGCCACTTTGCACCATCAAACCAGCCCGACTTGGCACTGGTGCCACCTCTTGTCTGGGAACCATCCTGCCTATTGGGGATTCTAAGGAGCCAGCCGGCCACTCCCAGCCACAGGCCCCCAAACACAAACAACGGCGCTTTTCCCTGGAAAACAAAACTCGCCTGCCAACTTTTTGATGGCAGATTGCAGGAGCCACTTGGTACTATCAAACCAGCCCAACTTGGCACTGGTGCCACCATGGGTCTGGTCACCATCCTGCCTATCGTAGCTTTTCAGGAGCCAGCCGGACTGTCCCACCCATAGGCCCCCCGAAAAAACCTCGGCCCGTTTCCCTGGCAAACAAAAGTAAGCTACCCCGCTTCTGGATGGCAGATTGCAGGAGCCACTTTGCACCATCAAACTAGCCCGACTTGGAACTGCTGCCACCTTGGGTCTGGGAACCATCCTGCGTATCGTGGATTCTAAGGAGCCAGCCGGCCACTCCCAGCCACAAGCCCCCAAACACAAACAATGGCGCTTTTCCCTGGAAAACAAAACTCGCCTGCCAACATTTTGATGGCAGATTGCAGGAGCCGCTTGGTACTATCAAATCAGCCCAACGTGGCACTGGTGCCACCATGAGTCTGGTAACCATCCTGCCTATCGTAGCTTTTCAGGAGCCAGCCGGTCACTCCCAGCCATAGGCCCCCAGACAGAAACCTCGGCCCGTTTCCCTGGCAAACAAAAGTAAGCTGCCCCGCTTCTGGATGGCAGATTGCAGGAGCCACTTGGTACTATCAAACCAGCCCGACTTGGAACTGGTGCCACCTCTGGTCTGGGAACCATGCTGCGTATCGTGGATTCTAAGGAGCCAGCCGGCCACTCCCAGCCACAGTCCACCAAACACAAACAACGGCACTTTTCCCTGGAAAACAAAACTCGCCTGCCAACTTTTTCATGGCAGATTGCAGGAGCCACTTTGCACCATCAAACTAGCCCGACTTGGCACTGGTGCCACCATGGTCTGGTCACCATCCTGCGTATCGTGGATTCTAATTAGCCAGCCGGCCACTCCCAGCCATAGGCCGCCAAACACAAACAACGGCGCTTTCCCCTGTAAAACAAAACTCGCCTGCCAACTTTTTGATGGCAGATTGCAGGAGCCGCTTGGTACTATCAAATCAGCCCAATGTGGCACTGGTGCCACCATGAGTCTGGTAACCATCCTGCCTATCGTAGCTTTTCAGGAGCCAGCCAGTCACTCCCAGCCATAGGCCCCTAGACAAAAACCTCGGCCCGTTTCCCTTGCAAACAAAAGTAAGCTGCCCCGCTTCTGGATGGCAGATTGCAGGAGCCACTTGGTACTATCAAACAAGCCCAACTTGGAACTGGTGCCACCTCTGGTCTGGGAACCATGCTGCGTATCGTGGATTCTAAGGAGCCAGCCGGCCACTCCCAGCCACAGGCCACCAAAAAAAATCAACGGCACTTTTCCCTGGAAAACAAAACTTGCCTGCCAACTTTTTGATGGCAGATTGCAGGAGCCGCTTGATACTATCAAATCAGCCCAACTTGGCACTGGTGCCACCATGGGTCTGGTAACCATCCTGCCTATCGTAGCTTTTCAGGAGCCAGCCGGTCACTCCCAGCCATAGGCCCCCAGACACAAACCTCGGCCCGTTTCCCTGGCAAACAAAAGTAAGCTGCCCCGCTTCTGGATGGCAGATTGCAGGAGCCACTTTGCACCATCAAACCAGCCCGACTTGGCACTGGTGCCACCTCTGGTCTGGGAACCATCCTGCGTATCGTGGATTCTAAGGAGCCAGCCGGCCACTCCCAGCCACAGGCCGCCAAACAAAATCAACGGCACTTTTCCCTGGAAAACAAAACTGGCCTGTCAACTTTTTGATGGCAGATTGCAGGAGCCACTTTTCACCATCAAACTAGCCCGACTTGGCACTGGTACCACCTCTGCTCTGGGAATCATCCTGCCTATCGTAGCTTTTCAGGAGCCAGCCGGTCACTCCCAGCCATAGGCCCCCAGACAGAAACCTCGGCCCGTTTCCCTGGCAAACAAAATTAAGCTGCCCCGCGTCTGGATGGCAGATTGCAGGAGCTATTTAGTACTATCAAACCAGCCCGACTTGGCACTGGTGCCACATTGGCTCTGGGAACCATCTTGCCTATTGTGGATTTTCAGGGTTCAGCCGGCCACTCTCAGCCATATGCCCTCAAACACAAACCACGGCCCTTTTCTCTGGCAAACAAAATTCAACTGCCCCTCTTCTGGATGGCAAATTGCAGGACGCACTTGGTACTACAAAAACAGCACAACTTGGCACTGGTGCCACCTTGGGTCTGGTCACCATCCTGCGTATCGAGCATTTTAAGGAGCCAGCCGGCCACTCCAAGCCATATGCCCCCAAAAAAAAACCACGGCCCTTTTCTCTGGCAAACAAAACTCAACTTCCCCGCTTCTGGATGGCAGATTGCAGGAGCCACTTTGCACCATCAAACCAGCCCGACTTGGCACTGGTGCCACCTCTGGTCTCGGAACCATCCTGCGTATCGTGGATTATAAGGAGCCAGCTGGCCACTCCCAGCCACAGGCCCCAAAATACAAACAACGGCGCTTTTCCCTGGAAAACAAAACTGGCCTGCCAACTTTTTAATGGCAGATTGCAGGAGCCACTTTGCACCATCAAACTAGCCCGACTTGGCACTGGTGCCACCTCTGGTCTGGGAACCATCCTGCGTATCGTGGATTCTAATTAGCCAGCCGGCCACTCCCAGCCACAGGCCCCCAAACACAAACAACGGCGCTTTTCCCTGGAAAACAAAATTCGCCTGCCAACATTTTGACGGCAGATTGCAGGAGCCACTTTGCACCATCAAATCAGCCCGACTTGGCACTGGTGCCACCTCTTGTCTGGGAACCATCCTGCCTATTGTGGATTCTAAGGAGCCAGTCGGCCACTCCCAGCCACAGGCCCCCAAACACAAACAACGGCGCTTTTCCCTGGAAAACAAAACTCGCCTGCCAACTTTTTGATGGCAGATTGCAGGAGCCACTTGGTACTATCAAACCAGCCCAACTTGGCACTGGTGCCACCATGGGTCTGGTCACCATCCTGCGTATCGTAGCTTTTCAGGAGGCAGCCGGCCACTCCCAGCCATAGGCCCCCAGACACAAACCTCGGCCCGTTTCCCTGGCAAACAAAAGTAAGCTGCCCCGCTTCTGGATGGCAGATTGCAGGAGCCACTTGGTACTATCAAACAAGCCCGACTTGGAACTGGTGCCACCTCTGGTCTGGGAACCATCCTGCGTATCGTGGATTCTAAGGAGCCAGCCGGCCACTCCCAGCCACAGTCCACCAAACACAAACAACGGCACTTTTCCCTGGAAAACAAAACTCGCCTGCCAACTTTTTCATGGCAGATTGCAGGAGCCACTTTGCACCATCAAACTAGCCCGACTTGGCACTGGTGCCACCATGGTCTGGGAACCATCCTGCGTATCGTGGATTCTAATTAGCCAGCCGGCCACTCCCAGCCATAGGCCGCCAAACACAAACAAGGGCGCTTTCCCCTGTAAAACAAAACTCGCCTGCCAACTTTTTGATGGCAGATTGCAGGAGCCGCTTGGTACTATCAAATCAGCCCAACGTGGCACTGGTGCCACCATGAGTCTGGTAACCATCCTGCCTATCGTAGCTTTTCAGGAGCCAGCCAGTCACTCCCAGCCATAGGCCCCCAGACAAAAACCTCGGCCCGTTTCCCTTGAAAACAAAAGTAAGCTGCCCCGCTTCTGGATGGCAGATTGCAGGAGCCACTTGGTACTATCAAACAAGCCCAACTTGGAATTGGTGCCACCTCTGGTCTGGGAACCATCCTGCGTATCGTGGATTCTAAGGACCCAGCCGGCCACTCCCAGCCACAGGCCACCAAAAAAAATCAACGGCACTTTTCCCTGGAAAACAAAACTCGCCTGCCAACTTTTTGATGGCAGATTGCAGGAGCCGCTTGATACTATCAAATCAGCCCAACTTGGCACTGGTGCCACCATGGGTCTGGTCACCATCCTGCCTATCGTAGCTTTTCAGGAGCCAGCCGGTCACTCCCAGCCATAGGCCCCCAGACACAAACCTCGGCCCGTTTCCCTGGCAAACAAAAGTAAGCTGCCCCACTTCTGGATGGCAGATTGCTGGAGCCACTTTGCACCATCAAACCAGCCCGACTTGGCACTGGTGCCACCTCTGGTCTGGGAACCATCCTGCGTATCGTGGATTCTAAGGAGCCAGCCGGCCACTCCCAGCCACATTCCACCAAACACAAACAACGGCGCTTTCCCCTGGAAAACAAAACTGGCCTGCCAACTTTTTGATGGCAGATTGCAGGAGCCACTTTTCACCATCAAACTAGCCCGACTTGGCACTGGTGCCACCTCTGGTCTGGGAATCATCCTGCCTATCGTAGTTTTTCAGGAGCCAGCCAGTCACTCCCAGCCATAGGCCCCCAGACACAAACCTCGGCCCGTTTCCCTGGCAAACAAAATTAAGCTGCCCCGCTTCTGGATGGCAGATTGCAGGAGCTATTTAGTACTATCAAACTAGCCCGACTTGGCACTGTTGCCACCTTGGCTCTGGGAATTATCTTGCCTATTGTGGATTTTCAGGGTTCAGCCGGCCACTCTCAGCCATATGCCCTCAAACACAAACCACGGCCCTTTTCTCTGGCAAACAAAACACAACTGCCCCTCTTCTGGATGGCAAATTGCAGGACGCACTTGGTACTACAAAAACAGCACAACTTGGCACTGGTGCCACCTTGGGTCTGGTCACCATCCTGCGTATCGAGGATTTTAAGGAGCCAGCCGGCCACTCCCAGCCATATGCCCCCAAAAAAAAACCATGGCCCTTTTCTCTGGCAAACAAAACTCAGCTGCCCCGCTTCTGGATGGCAGATTGCAGGAGCCACTTTGCACCATCAAACCAGCCCGACTTGGCACTGGTGCCACCTCTGGTCTGGGAACCATCCTGCGTATCGTGGATTATAAGGAGCCAGCTGGCCACTCCCAGCCACAGCCCACCAAAAAAAATCAACGGCACTTTTCCCTGGAAAACAAAACTCGCCTGCCAACTTTTTGATGGCAGATTGCAGGAGCCGCTTGATACTATCAAATCAGCCCAACTTGGCCCTGGTGCCACCATGGGTCTGGTAACCATCCTGCCTATCGTAGCTTTTCAGGAGCCAGCCGGTCACTCCCAGCCATAGGCCCCCAGACAGAAACCTCGGCCCGTTTCCCTGGCAAACAAAAGTAAGCTGCCCCGCTTCTGGATGGCAGATTGCAGGAGCCACTTGGTACTATCAAACCAGCCCGACTTGGAACTGGTGCCACCTCTGGTCTGGGAACCATCCTGCGTATCGTGGATTCTAAGGAGCCAGCCGGCCACTCCCAGCCACAGTCCACCAAACACAAACAACGGCACTTTTCCCTGGAAAACAAAACTCGCCTGCCAACTTTTTGATGGCAGATTGCAGGAGCCACTTTTCACCATCAAACTAGGCCGACTTGGCACTGGTGCCAACTCTTGTCTTGGAACCATCCTGCCTATCGTAGCTTTTCAGGAGCCAGCCGGCCACTCCCAGCCACAGGCCACCAAACACAAACAACGGCACTTTTCCCTGGAAAACAAAACTCGCCTGCCAACTTTTTCATGGCAGATTGCAGGAGCCACTTTGCACCATCAAACTAGCCCGACTTGGCACTGGTGCCACCATGGTCTGGGAACCATCCTGCGTATCGTGAATTCTAATTAGCCAGCCGGCCACTCCCCGCCACAGGCCACCAAACACAAACAACGGCGCTTTTCCCTGGAAAACAAAACTCGCCTGCCAACTTTTTGATGGCAGATTGCAGGAGCCGCTTGGTACTATCAAATCAGCCCAACGTGGCACTGGTGTCACCATGAGTCTGGTCACCATCCTGCCTATCGTAGCTTTTCAGGAGCCAGCCAGTCACTCCCAGCCACAGGCCCCCAGACAAAAACCTCGGCCCGTTTCCCTTGCAAACAAAAGTAAGCTGCCCCGCTTCTGGATGGCAGATTGCAGGAGCCACTTGGTACTATCAAACAAGCCCAACTTGGAACTGGTGCCACCTCTGGTCTGGGAACCATACTGTGTATCGTGGATTCTAAGGAGCCAGCCGGCCACTCCCAGCCACAAGCCACCAAAAAAAATCAACGGCACTTTTCCCTGGAAAACAAAACTTGCCTGCCAACTTTTTGATGGCAGATTGCAGGAGCCGCTTCATACTATCAAATCAGCCCAACTTGGCACTGGTGCCACCATGGGTCTGGTAACCATCCTGCCTATCGCAGCTTTTCAGGAGCCAGCCGGTCACTCCCAGCCATAGGCCCCCAGACACAAACCTCGGCCCGTTTCCCTGGCAAACAAAAGTAAGCTGCCCCGCTTCTGGATGGCAGATTGCAGGAGCCACTTGGTACTATCAAACCAGCCCGACTTGGAACTGGTGCAACTTCTGGTCTGGGAACCATGCTGCGTATCGTGGATTCTAAGGAGCCAGCCGGCCACTCCCCGCCACAGGCCACCAAACAAAGACAACGGCGCTTTCCCCTGGAAAACAAAACTCGCCTGCCAAATTTGATGGCAGATTGCAGGAGCCGCTTGGTACTATCAAATCAGCCCAACGTGGCACTGGTGCCACCATGAGTCTGGTAACCATCCTGCCTATCGTAGTTTTTCAGGAGCCAGCCAGTCACTCCCAGCCATAGGCCCCCAGACAAAACCTCGGCCCGATTCCCTTGCAAACAAAAGTAAGCTGCCCCGCTTCTGGATGGCAGATTGCAGGAGCCACTTGGTACTATCAAACAAGCCCGACTTGGAACTGGTGCCACCTCTGGTCTGGGAACCATCCTGCGTATCGTGGATTCTAAGGAGCCAGCCGGCCACTCCCAGCCACAGTCCACCAAACACAAACAACGGCACTTTTCCCTGGAAAACAAAACTCGCCTGCAAACTTTTTGATGGCAGATTGCAGGAGCCACTTTTCACCATCAAACTAGGCCGACTTGGCACTGGTGCCAACTCTTGTCTTGGAACCATCCTGCCTATCGTAGCTTTTCAGGAGCCAGCCGGCCACTCCCAGCCACAGGCCACCAAACACAAACAACGTCACTTTTCCCTGGAAAACAAAACTCGCCTGCCAACTTTTTCATGGCAGATTGCAGGAGCCACTTTGCACCATCAAACTAGCCCGACTTGGCACTGGTGCCACCATGGTCTGGGAACCATCCTGCGTATCGTGAATTCTAATTAGCCAGCCGGCCACTCCCCGCCACAGGCCACCAAACACAAACAACGGCGCTTTTCCCTGGAAAACAAAACTCGCCTGCCAACTTTTTGATGGCAGATTGCAGGAGCCGCTTGGTACTATCAAATCAGCCCAACGTGGCACTGGTGTCACCATGAGTCTGGTCACCATCCTGCCTATCGTAGCTTTTCAGGAGCCAGCCAGTCACTCCCAGCCACAGGCCCCCAGACAAAAACCTCAGCCCGTTTCCCTTGCAAACAAAAGTAAGCTGCCCCGCTTCTGGATGGCAGATTGCAGGAGCCACTTGTTACTATCAAACAAGCCCAACTTGGAACTGGTGCAACTTCTGGTCTGGGAACCATGCTGCGTATCGTGGATTCTAAGGAGCCAGCCGGCCACTCCCCGCCACAGGCCACCAAACAAAGACAACGGCGCTTTCCCCTGGAAAACAAAACTCGCCTGCCAACTTTTTGATGGCAGATTGCAGGAGCCGCTTGGTACTATCAAATCAGCCCAACGTGGCACTGGTGCCACCATGAGTCTGGTAACCATCCTGCCTATCGTAGTTTTTCAGGAGCCAGCCAGTCACTCCCAGCCATAGGCCCCCAGACAAAACCTCGGCCCGATTCCCTTGCAAACAAAATTAAGCTGCCCCGCTTCTGGATGGCAGATTGCAGGAGCCACTTGGTACTATCAAACAAGCCCGACTTGGAACTGGTGCCACCTCTGGTCTGGGAACCATCCTGCGTATCGTGGATTCTAAGGAGCCAGCCGGCCACTCCCAGCCATAGGCCACCAAAAAAAATCAACGGCACTTTTCCCTGGAAAACAAAACTCGCCTGCCAACTTTTTGATGGCAGATTGCAGGAGCCGCTTGATACTATCAAACCAGCCCAACTTGGCAGTGGTGCCACCATGGGTCTGGCAACCATCCTTCCTAAAGTAGCTTTTCAGGAGCCAGCTGGTCACTCCCAGCCATAGGCCCCCAGACACAAACCTCGGCCCGTTTCCCTGGCAAACAAAAGTAAGCTGCCCCGCTTCTGGATGGCAGATTGCAGGAGCCACTTTGCACCATCAAACCAGCCCGACTTGGCACTGGTGCCACCTCTGGTCTGGGAACCATCCTGCGTATCGTGGATTCTAAGGAGCCAGCTGGCCACTCCCAGCCACAGGTCCCAAAATACAAACAACGGCGCTTTTCCCTGGAAAACAAAATTCGCCTGCCAACATTTTGATGGCAGATTGCAGGAGCCACTTTGCACCATCAAACCAGCCCGACTTGGCACTGGTGCCACCTCTTGTCTGGGAACCATCCTGCGTATCGTGGATTCTAAGGAGCCAGCCGGCCACTCCCAGCCACAGTCCACCAAACACAAACAACGGCGCTTTTCCCTGGAAAACAAAACTGGCCTGCCAACTTTTTGATGGCAGATTGCAGGAGCCACTTGGTACTATCAAACCAGCCCAACTTGGCACTGGTGCCACCATGGGTCTGGTCACCATCCTGCCTATCGTAGCTTTTCAGGAGCCAGCCGGACAGTCCCACCAATAGGCCCCCAGAAAAAACCTCGGCCCGTTTCCCTGGCAAACAAAAGTAAGCTACCCCGCTTCTGGATGGCAGATTGCAGGAGCCACTTTGCACCATCAAACTAGCCCGACTTGGCACTGGTGCCACCTCTGGTCTGGGAACCATCCTGCGTATCGTGGATTCTAAGGAGCCAGCCGGCCACTCCCAGCCACAAGCCCCCAAACACAAACAACGCCGCTTTTCCCTGGAAAACAAAACTCGCCTGCCAACTTTTTGATGGCAGATTGCAGGAGCCGCTTGGTACTATCAAATCAGCCCAACTTGGCACTGGTGCCCCCATGAGTTTGGTAACCATCCTGCCTATCGTAGCTTTTCAGGAGCCAGCCAGTCACTCCCAGCCATAGGCCCCCAGACACAAACCTCGGCCCGTTTCCCTGGCAAACAAAAGTAAGCTGCCCCGCTTCTGGATGGCAGATTGCAGGAGCCACTTGGTACTATCAAACCAGCCCGACTTGGCACTGGTGCCACCTCTGGTCTGGGAACCATGCTGCGTATCGTGGATTCTAAGGAGCCAGCCGGCCACTCCCAGCCACAGTCCACCAAACACAAACAACGGCACTTTTCCCTGGAAAACAAAACTCGCCTGCCAACTTTTTCATGGCAGATTGCAGGAGCCACTTTGCACCATCAAACTAGCCCGACTTGGCACTGGTGCCACCATGGTCTGGGAACCATCCTGCGTATCGTGGATTCTAATTAGCCAGCCGGCCACTCCCAGCCATAGGCCGCCAAACACAAACAACGGCGCTTTCCCCTGGAAAACAAAACTCGCCTGCCAACTTTTTGATGGCAGATTGCAGGAGCCGCTTGGTACTATCAAATCAGCCCAACGTGGCATTGGTGCCACCATGAGTCTGGTAACCATCCTGACTATCGTAGCTTTTCAGGAGCCAGCCAGTCTCTCCCAGACATAGGCCCCCAGACAAAAACCTCGGCCCGTTTCCCTTGCAAACAAAAGTAAGCTGCCCCGCTTCTGGATGGCAGATTGCAGGAGCCACTTTGCACCATCAAATTGGCCCGACTTGTCACTGGTGCCACCTCTGGTCTGGGAACCATCCTGCGTATCGTGGATTCTAAGGAGCCAGCCGGCCACTCCCAGCCACAGGCCGCCAAACAAAATCAACGGCACTTTTCCCTGGAAAACAAAACTCGCCTGCCAACTTTTTCATGGCAGATTGCAGGAGCCACTTTTCACCATCAAACTAGCCCGACTTGGCACTGGTGCCACCTCTGGTCTGGGAAACATCCTGCCTATCGTAGCTTTTCAGGAGCCAGCCGGTCACTCCCAGCCATAGGCCCCCAGACACAAACCTCGGCCCGTTTCCCTGGCAAACAAAATTAAGCTGCCCCGCTTCTGGATGGCAGATTGCAGGAGCTATTTAGTACTATCAAACCAGCCCGACTTGGAACTGGTGCCACCTTGGCTCTGGGAACCATCCTGCCTATTGTGGATTTTCAGGGGTCAGCCGGCCACTCTCAGCCATATGCCCTCAAACACAAACCACGGCCCTTTTCTCTGGCAAACAAAACTCAACTGCCCCTCTTCTGGATGGCAAATTGCAGGACGCACTTGGTACTACAAAAACAGCACAACTTGGCACTGGTGCCACCTTGGGTCTGGTCACCATCCTGCGTATCGAGCATTTTAAGGAGCCAGCCGGCCACTCCAAGCCATATGCCCCCAAAAAAAACCACGGCCCTTTTCTCTGGCAAAAAAAACTCAGCTGCCCCGCTTCTGGATGGCAGATTGCAGGAGCCACTTTGCACCATCAAAGCAGCCCGACTTGGCACTGATGCCACCTCTGGTCTGGGAACCATCCTGCGTATCGTGGATTATAAGGAACCAGCCGGCCACTCCCAGCCACAGGCCACCAAAAAAAATCAACGGCACTTTTCCCTGGAAAACAAAACTCGCCTGCCAACTTTTTGATGGCAGATTGCAGGAGCCGCTTGATACTATCAAATCAGCCCAACTTGGCACTGGTGCCACCATGGGTCTGGTAACCATCCTGCCTATCGTAGCTTTTCAGGAGCCAGCCGGTCACTCCCAGCCATAGGCCCCCAGACACAAACCTCGGCCCGTTTCCCTGGCAAACAAAAGTAAGCTGCCCCGCTTCTGGATGGCAGATTGCAGGAGCCACTTGGTACTATCAAACCAGCCCGACTTGGAACTGGTGCCACCTCTGGTCTGGGAACCATCCTGCGTATCGTGGATTCTAAGGAGCCAGCTGGCCACTCCCAGCCACAGGCCCCAAGACACAAACAACGGCGCTTTTCCCTGGAAAACAAAACTGGCCTGCCAACTTTTTAATGGCAGATTGCAGGAGCCACTTTGCACCATCAAACTAGCCCGACTTGGCACTGGTGCCACCTCTGGTCTGGGAACCATCCTGCGTATCGTGGATTCTAAGGAGCCAGCCGGCCACTCCCAGCCACAGGCCCCCAAACACAAACAACGGCGCTTTTACCTGGCAAACAAAACTCGCCTGCCAACATTTTGATGGCAGATTGCAGGAGCCACTTTGCACCATCAAACCAGCCCAACTTGGCACTGGTGCCACCATGGGTCTGGGTACCATCCTGCCTATGGTGGATTCTAAGGAGCCAGCCGGCCACTCCCAGCCACAGGCCCCCAAACACAAACAACGGCGCTTTTCCCTGGAAAACAAAACTCGCCTGCCAACTTTTTGATGGCAGATTGCAGGAGCCACTTGGTACTATCAAACCAGCCCAACTTGGCACTGGTGCCACCATGGGTCTGGTCACCATCCTGCCTATCGTAGCTTTTCAGGAGCCAGCCGGTCAGTCCCACCCATAGGCCCCCAGAAAAAACCTCGGCCCGTTTCCCTGGCAAACAAAAGTAAGCTACCCCGCTTCTGGATGGCAGATTGCAGGAGCCACTTGGTACTATCAAAGAAGACCAACTTGGAACTGATGCCACCTCTGGTCTGGGAACCATCCTGCGTATCGTGGATTCTAAGGAGCCAGCCGGCCACTCCCAGCCACAGGCCACCAAACAAAATCAACGGCACTTTTCCCTGGAAAACAAAACTCGCCTGCCAACTTTTTGATGGCAGATTGCAGGAGCCGCTTGATACTATCAAATCAGCCCAACTTGGCACTCGTGCCACCATGGGTCTGGTAATCATCCTGCCTATCGTAGCTTTTCAGGAGCCAGCCGGTCACTCCCAGCCATAGGCCCCCAGACACAAACCTCGGCCCGTTTCCCTGGCAAACAAAAGTAAGCCGCCCCACTTCTGGATGGCAGATTGCAGGAGCCACTTGGTACTATCAAACCAGCCCGACTTGGAACTGGTGCCACCTCTGGTCTGGGAACCATCCTGCGTATCGTGGATTCTAAGGAGCCAGCCGGCCACTCCCAGCCACAGTCCACCAAACACAAACAACGGCACTTTTCCCTGGAAAACAAAACTCGCCTGCAAACTTTTTCATGGCAGATTGCAGGAGCCACTTTGCACCATCAAACTAGCCCGACTTGGCACTGGTGCCACCTCTGGTCTGGGAACCATCCTGCGTATCGTGGATTCTAATTAGCCAGCCGGCCACTCCCAGCCATAGGCCCCCAAACACAAACAACGGTGCTTTTCCCTGGAAAACAAAACTGGCCTGCCAACTTTTTGATGGCAGATTGCAGGAGCCGCTTGATACTATCAAATCAGCCCAACGTGGCACTGGTGCCACCATGAGTCTGGTAACCATCCTGCCTATCGTAGCTTTTCAGGAGCCAGCCAGTCACTCCCAGACATAGGCCCCCAGACACAAACCTCGGCCCGTTTCCCTGGCAAACAAAAGTAAGCTGCCCCGCTTCTGGATGGCAGATTGCAGGAGCCACTTGGTACTATCAAACCAGCCCGACTTGGAACTGGTGCCACCTCTGGTCTGGGAACCATCCTGCGTATCTTGGATTCTAAGCAGCCAGCCGGCCACTCCCAGCCACAGGCCACCAAACAAAATCAACGGCACTTTTCCCTGGAAAACAAAACTCGCCTGCCAACTTTTTCATGGCAGATTGCAGGAGCCACTTTTCACCATCAAACAAGCCCGACTTGGCACTGGTGCCACCTCTGGTCTGGGAACCATCCTGCCAATCGTAGCTTTTCAGGAGCCAGCCGGTCAGTCCCACCCATAGGCCCCCAGAAAAAACCTCGGCCCGTTTCCCTGGCAAACAAAAGTAAGCTACCCCGCTTCTGGATGGCAGATTGCAGGAGCCACTTGGTACTATCAAAGAAGACCAACTTGGAACTGATGCCACCTCTGGTCTGGGAACCATCCTGCGTATCGTGGATTCTAAGGAGCCAGCCGGCCACTCCCAGCCACAGGCCACCAAACAAAATCAACGGCACTTTTCCCTGGAAAACAAAACTCGCCTGCCAACTTTTTGATGGCAGATTGCAGGAGCCGCTTGATACTATCAAATCAGCCCAACTTGGCACTCGTGCCACCATGGGTCTGGTAATCATCCTGCCTATCGTAGCTTTTCAGGAGCCAGCCGGTCACTCCCAGCCATAGGCCCCCAGACACAAACCTCGGCCCGTTTCCCTGGCAAACAAAAGTAAGCTGCCCCACTTCTGGATGGCAGATTGCAGGAGCCACTTGGTACTATCAAACCAGCCCGACTTGGAACTGGTGCCACCTCTGGTCTGGGAACCATCCTGCGTATCGTGGATTCTAAGGAGCCAGCCGGCCACTCCCAGCCACAGTCCACCAAACGCAAACAACGGCACTTTTCCCTGGAAAACAAAACTCGCCTGCAAACTTTTTCATGGCAGATTGCAGGAGCCACTTTGCACCATCAAACTAGCCCGACTTGGCACTGGTGCCACCTCTGGTCTGGGAACCATCCTGCGTATTGTGGATTCTAATTAGCCAGCCGGCCACTCCCAGCCATAGGCCCCCAAACATAAACAACGGTGCTTTTCCCTGGAAAACAAAACTGGCCTGCCAACTTTTTGATGGCAGATTGCAGGAGCCGCTTGATACTATCAAATCAGCCCAACGTGGCACTGGTGCCACCATGAGTCTGGTAACCATCCTGCCTATCGTAGCTTTTCAGGAGCCAGCCAGTCACTCCCAGACATAGGCCCCCAGACACAAACCTCGGCCCGTTTCCCTGGCAAACAAAAGTAAGCTGCCCCGCTTCTGGATGGCAGATTGCAGGAGCCACTTGGTACTATCAAACCAGCCCGACTTGGAACTGGTGCCACCTCTGGTCTGGGAACCATCCTGCGTATCTTGGATTCTAAGCAGCCAGCCGGCCACTCCCAGCCACAGGCCACCAAACAAAATCAACGGCACTTTTCCCTGGAAAACAAAACTCGCCTGCCAACTTTTTCATGGCAGATTGCAGGAGCCACTTTTCACCATCAAACTAGCCCGACTTGGCACTGGTGCCACCTCTGGTCTGGGAACCATCCTGCCTATCGTAGCTTTTCAGGAGCCAGCCGGTCACTCCCAGCCATAGGCCCCCAGACACAATCCTCGGCCCGTTTCCCTGGCAAACAAAATTAAGCTGCCCCGCTTCTGGATGGCAGATTGCAGGAGCTATTTAGTACTATCAAACCAGCCCGACTTGGAACTGGTGCCACCTCTGGTCTGGGAACCATCCTGCCTATTGTGGATTTTCAGGGGTCCGCCGGCCACTCTCAGCCATATGCCCTCAAACACAAACCACGGCCCTTTTCTCTGGCAAACAAAACTCAACTGCCCCTCTTCTGGATGGCAAATTGCAGGACGCACTTGGTACTACAAAAACAGCAAAACTTGGCACTGGTGCCACCTTGGGTCTGGTCACCATCCTGCGTATCGAGCATTTTAAGGAGCCAGCCGGCCACTCCCAGCCATATGCCCCCAAAAACAAACCACGGCCCTTTTCTCTGGCAAACAAAAATCCGCTGCCCCGCTTCTGGATGGCGGATTGCAGGAGCCACTTGGTACTATCAAACCAGCCCAACTTGGCACTGGTGCCACCTCTGGTCTGGTAACCATCTTGCCTATCGTAGCTTTTCACGACCGAGCCGGTCACTCCCAGCCATAGGCTCGCAGACACAAACCACGGCCCGTTTCCTTGGCAAAAAAAAGTAAGCTGCCCCGCTTCTGGATGGCAGATTGCAGGAGCCACTTGGTACTATCAAACCAGCCCAACTTGGCACTGGTGCCACCATGGGTCTGGTAACCATCCTGCCTATCGTAGCTTTTCAGGAGCCAGCCGGCCACTCCCAGCCACAGGCCCCCAAACAAAAACAACGGCGCTTTTCCCTGGAAAACAGAACTCGCCTGCCAACTTTTTGATGGCAGATTGCAGGAGCCACTTGGTACTATCAAACCAGCCCAACTTGGCACTGGTGCCACCATGGGTCTGGTCACCATCCTGCCTATCGTAGCTTTTCACGACCGAGCCGGTCACTCCCAGCCATAGGCCCCCAGACACAAACCACGGCCCGTTTCCTTGGCAAACAAAAGTAAGCTGCCCCACTTCTGGATGGCAGATTGCAGGACGCACTTGGTACTATCAAACCAGCCTACCTTGGCAATGGTGCAACCTTGGGTCTGGGAACCATCCTGCGTATCGTGGATTCTAAGGAGCCAGCCGGCCATTCCCGGCCATAGGCCCCCAAACACAAACAACGGCACTCTTCCCTGGAAAACAAAACTCGCCTGCCAACTTTTTGATGGCAGATTGCAGGAGCCACTTGGTACTATCAAATCAGGCCGACTTGGCACTGGTGCCACCATGGGTCTGATAACTGTACTGCCTATCGTAGCTTTACAGGAGCCAGCCGGTCACTTCCAGCCATAGGCCCCCAGACACAAACTTCGGCCCGTTTACCTGGCAAACAAAAGTAAGCTACCCCGCTTCTGGATGGCAGATTGCAGGAGCCACTTTGCACCATCAAACTAGCCCGACTTGGCACTGGTGCCACCTTGGGTCTGTGAACCATCCTGCGTATTGTGGATTGACAGGAGCCAGATGACCGCTCTCGGCCACCGGCCCCAATCAAAAACAACGGCCCGATTCACAGGCAAAAAAAACTCAGCTGCCCCACTTCTGGATGGGAGATTGCAGGAGGCGCTTGACGCTGTCAAACCAGCCCTACTTGGCACTGGTGCCACCTTGGGTCTGGGAACCATGCTGCGTATCATGGAATTTCAGGAGCCTGCCGGCCACTGCCAGCCACAGGACCCAAACATATACCACAGCCCTTTTCTCTGGCAAGCAAAACTCAGCTGCCCCGCTTTTGGATGGCAGATTGCAGGAGCCACTTGGTACTATCAAACCAGCCCAACTTGGCACTGGTGCCACCTCTGGTCTGGGAACCATCCTGCCTATCGTAGCATTTCAGGAGCCAGCCGGCCACTCCCAGCCACAGGCCCCCACACAAAATAAACGGCGCTTTTCCCTGGGAAACAGAACTCGCCTGCCAACTTTTTGATGGCAGATTGCAGGAGCCACTTGGTACTATCAAACCAGCCCAACTTGGCACTGGTGCCACCATGGGTCTGGTCACCATCCTGCCTATCGTAGCTTTTCACGACCGAGCCGGTCAATCCCAGCCATAGGCCCCCAGACACAAACCTCGGCCCGTTTCCTTGGCAAACAAAAGTAAGCTGCCCCGCTTCTGGATGGCATATTTCAGGAGCCACTTTGTGGTATCAAACAAGCCCAACTTAGCACTGGTGCCACTGTGGTCTGGGAACCATCCTGCGTATCGTGGATTCTAAGCAGCCAGCCGGCCACTCCCAGCCACAGGCCCCCAAACAAAAACAACGGCACTCTTCCCTGGAAAACAAAACTGGCCTGCCAACTTTTTGATGGCAGATTGCAGGAGCCACTTTGCACCATCAAACTAGCCCGACTTGGCAATGGTGCCACCTCTGGTCTGGGAACCATCCTGCGTATCGTCGATTATAATTAGCCAGCCGGCCACTCCCAGCCACAGGTCCCCAAACACAAACAACGGCGCTTTTCCCTGGAAAACAAAACTGGCCTGCCAACTTTTTGATGGCAGATGGCAGGAGCCACTTGGTACTATCAAACCAGCCCAACTTGGCACTGGTGCCACCATGGGTCTGGTAACCATCCTGCCTATCGTAGCTTTTCAGCAGCCAGCCGGCCACTCCCAGTCACAGGCCCCCAAACAAAAACAACGGCGCTTTTCCCTGGAAAACAGAACTCACCTGCCAACTTTTTGATGGCAGATTGCAGGAGCCACTTGGTACTATCAAACCAGCCCAACTTGGCACTGGTGCCACCATGGGTCTGGTCACCATCCTGCCTATCGTAGCTTTTCAGGAGCCAGCCGGTCAGTCCCACCCATAGGCCCCGAGACACAAACTTCGACCCGTTTCCCTGGCAAACAAAAGTAAGCTGCCCCGCTTCTGGATGGCAGATTGCAGGAGCCACTTGGTACTATCAAACCAGCCCAACTTGGCACTGCTGCCACCATGGGTCTGGTCACCATCCTGCCTATCGCAGCTTTTCAGGAGCCAGCCGGTCACTCCCAGCCATAGGCCCCCAGACACAAACTTCGGCCCGTTTCCCTGGCAAAAAAAAGTAAGCTACCCCGCTTCTGGATGGCAGATTGCAGGAGCCACTTTGCACCATCAAACTAGCCCGACTTGGCACTGGTGCCACCTTGGGTCTGTGAACCATCCTGCGTATTGTGGATTGACAGGAGCCAGCCGACCGCTCTCGGCCACCGACCCCAATCAAAAACAACGGCCCGATTCACAGGCAAAAAAAACTCAGCTGCCCCACTTCTGGATGGGAGATTGCAGGAGGTGCTTGACGCTGTCAAACCAGCCCTACTTGGCACTGGTGCCACCTTGGGTCTGGGAACCATGCTGCGTATCATGGAATTTCAGGAGCCAGCCGGCCACTGCCAGCCACAGGACCCAAACATATACCACAGCCCTTTTCTCTGGCAAGCAAAACTCAGCTGCCCCGCTTTTTGATGGCAGATTGCAGGAGCCACTTGGTACTATCAAACCAGCCCAACTTGGCACTGGTGCCACCATGGGTCTGGTCACCATCCTGCCTATCGTAGCTTTTCACGACCGAGCCGGTCACTCCCAGCCATAGGCCCCCAGACACAAACCACGGCCCGTTTTCTTTGCAAACAAAAGTAAGCTGCCCCGCTTCTGGATGGCATATTGCAGGAGCCACTTTGTGGTATCAAACAAGCCCAACTTAGCACTGGTGCCACCTGTGGTCTGGGAACCATCCTGCGTATCGTGGATTCCAAGGAGCCATCCGGCCACTCCCAGCCACAGGCCCCCAAACAAAAACAACGGCACTCTTCCCTGGAAAACAAAACTGGCCTGCCAACTTTTTGATGGCAGATTGCAGGAGCCACTTTGCACCATCAAACTAGCCCGACTTGGCACTGGTGCCACCTCTGGTCTGGGAACCATCCTGCCAATCGTGGATTCTGATTAGCCAGCCGGCCACTCCCAGCCACAGGCCCCCAAACACAAACAACGGCCCTTTTCCCTGGAAAACAAAACTGGCCTGCCAACTTTTTGATGGCAGATTGCAGGAGCCACTTGGTACTATCAAACCAGCCCAACTTGGCACTGGTGCCACCATGGGTCTGGTCACCATCCTGCCTATCGTAGCTTTTCAGGAGCCAGCCGGTCAGTCCCACCCATAGGCCCCGAGACACAAACCTCGGCCCGTTTCCCTGGCAAACAAAAGTAAGCTGCCCCGCTTCTGGATGGCAGATTGCAGGAGCCACTTGGTACTATCAAACCAGCCCGACTTGGCACTGGTGCCACCTCAGGTCTGGGAACCATCCTGCGTATCGTGGATTCTAAGGAGCCAGCCGGCCACTCCCAGCCACAGGCCCCCAAACAAAAACAACGGCGCTTTTCTCTGGCAAACAAAACTCGCCTGCCAAATTTTTGATGGCAGATTGCAGGAGCCACGTGGTACTATCAAAACAGCCCGACTTGGCACTGGTGCCACCATGGGTCTGGTCACCATCCTGCCTATCGTAGCTTTTCAGGAGCCAGCCGGTCACTCCCAGCCATAGGCCCCCAGACACAAACCACGGCCCGTTTCCCTGGCAAACAAAAGTAAGCTGCCCCACTTCTGGATGGCAGATTGCAGGACGCACTTGGTACTATCAAACCAGCCTACCTTTGTAATGGTGCAACCTTGGGTCTGGGAACCATCCTGCGTATCGTGGATTCTAAGGAGCCAGCCGGCCATACCCAGCCACAGGCCCCCAAGCACAAACAACGGCACTTTTCCCTGGAAAACAAAACTCGCCTGCCAACTTTTTGATGGCAGATTGCAGGAGCCACTTGGTACTATCAAATCAGCCCAACTTGGCACTGGTGCCACCATGGGTCTGGTAACCGTCCTGCCTATCGTAGCTTTACAGGAGCCAGCCGGTCACTTCCAGCCATAGGCACCCAGACACAAACCTCGGCCCGTTTCCCTGGCAAACAAAAGTAAGCTGCCCCGCTTCTGGATGCCAGATTGCAGGAGCCACTTGGTACTATCAAACCAGCCCGACTTGGCACTGGTGCCACCTCTGGTCTGGGAACCATCCCGCGTGTCGTGGATTCTAAGGAGCCAGCTGGCCACTCCCAGCCACAGGCCCCCAAACACAAACAACGGCGCTTTTTCCTGGAAAACCAAAGTTGCCTGCCAACTTTTTGATGGCAGATTGCAGGAGCCACTTGGTACTATCAAACCAGCCCAACTTGGCACTGGTGCCACCATGGGTCTGGTCACCATCCTGCCTATCGTAGCTTTTCACGACCGAGCCGGTCACTCCCAGCCATAGGCCCCCAGACACAAACCACGGCCCGGTTCCTTGGCAAATAAAAGTAAGCTGCCCCGGTTCTGGATGGCAGATTGCAGGAGCCACTTTGTGGTATCAAACCAGCCCAACTTGGCACTGGTGCCACCACTGGTCTGGGAACCATCCTGCGTATCGTGGATTCTAAGGAGCCAGCTGGCCACTCCCAGCCACAGGACCCCAAACACAAACAACGGCGCTTTTCCCTGGAAAACAAAACTGGCCTGCCAACTTTTTGATGGCAGATTGCAGGAGCCACTTGGTACTATCAAACCAGCCCAACTTGGCACTGGTGCCACCATGGGTCTGGTCACCATCCTGCCTATCGTAGCTTTTCAGGAGCCAGCCGGTCACCCCCAGCCATAGGCCCCGAGACACAAACCTCGGCCCGTTTCCCTGGCAAACAAAAGTAAGCTGCCCCGCTTCTGGATGGCAGATTGCAGGAGCCACTTGGTACTATCAAACCAGCCCGACTTGGCACTGGTGCCACCTCAGGTCTGGGAACCATCCTGCGTATCGTGGATTCTAAGGAGCCAGCCGGCCACTCCCAGCCACAGGCCCCCAAACACAAACAACGGCGCTTTTCTCTGGCAAACAAAACTCGCCTGCCAAATTTTTGATGGCAGATTGCAGGAGCCACTTGGTACTATCAAACCAGCCCAACTTGGCACTGGTGCCACCATGGGTCTGGTCACCATCCTGCCTATCGTAGCTTTTCAGGAGCCAGCCGGTCACTCCCAGCCATAGGCCCCCAGACACAAACCACGGCCCATTTCCCTGGCAAACAAAAGTAAGCTGCCCCACTTCTGGATGGCATATTGCAGGACGCACTTGGTAGTATCAAACCACCCTACCTTGGCAATGGTGCAACCTTGGGTCTGGGAACCATCCTGCGTATCGTGGATTCTAAGGAGCCAGCCGGCCATTCCCGGCCACAGGTCCCCAAACACAAACAACGACACTCTTCCCTGGAAAACAAAACTCGCCAGCCAACTTTTTGATGGCAGATTGCAGGAGCCACTTGGTACTATCAAATCAGCCCAACTTGGCACTGGTGCCACCATGGGTCTGGTAACCGTCCTGCCTATCGTAGCTTTACAGGAGTCAGCCTGTCACTTCCAGCCATAGGCCCCCAGACACAAACCTCGGCCCGTTTCCCTGGCAAACAAAAGTAAGCTGCCCCGCTTCTGGATGGCAGATTGCAGGAGCCACTTTGCACCATCAAACCAGCCCGACTTGGCACTGGTGCCACCTCTGGTCTGGGAACCATCCTGCGTATCGTGGATTCTAAGGAGCCAGCCGGCCACTCCCAGCCACAGGCCCCCAAACACAAACAACGGCGCTTTTCCCTGGAAAACAAAACTGGCCTGCCAACTTTTTGATGGCAGATTGCAGGACCCACTTGGTACTATCAAACCAGCCCAACTTGGCACTGGTGCCACCATGGGTCTGGTCACCATCGTGCCTATCGTAGCTTTTCAGGAGCCAGCCGGTCACTCCCAGCCATAGGCCCCCAGACAAAAACCTCGGCCCGTTTCCCTGGCAAACAAAATTAAGCTGCCCCGCTTCTGGATGGCAGATTGCAGGAGCTATTTAGTACTATCAAACCAGCCCAACTTGGCACTGGTGCCACCTTGGCTCTGGGAACCATCCTGCCTATTGTGGATTTTCAGGGGTCAGCCGGCCACTCTCAGCCATATGCCCTCAAACACAAACCACGGCCCTTTTCTCTGGCAAACAAAACTCAACTGCCCCTCTTCTGGATGGCAAATTGCAGGACGCACTTGGTACTACAAAAACAGCACAACTTGGCATTGGTGCCACCTTGGGTCTGGTCACCATCCTGCGTATCGAGCATTTTAAGGAGCCAGCCGGCCACTCCCAGCCATATGCCCCCAAAAACAAACCACGGCCCTTTTCTCTGGCAAACAAAAATCCGCTGCCCCGCTTCTGGATGGCAGATTGCAGGAGCCACTTGGTACTATCAAACCAGCCCGACTTGGCACTGGTGCCACCTTGGGTCTGTGAACCATCCTGCGTATTGTGGATTGTCAGGAGCCAGCCGACCACTCTCGGCCACAGACCCCAATCAAAAACAACGGCCCGATTCTCAGGCAAAAAACACTCAGCTGCCCCACTTCTGGATGGGAGATTGCAGGAGGCGCTTGACTCTGTCAAACCAGCCCTACTTGGCCCTGGTGCCACCTTGGGTCTGGGAACCATGCTGCGTATCATGGAATTTCAGGAGCCAGCCGGCCACTGCCAGCCACAGGACCCAAACATATACCACAGCCCTTTTCTCTGGCAAGCAAAACTCAGCTGCCCCGCTTTTGGATGGCAGATTGCAGGAGCCACTTGGTACTATCAAACCAGCCCAACTTGGCACTGGTGCCACCATGGGTCTGGTAACCATCCTGCCTATCTTAGCTTTTCACGACCAAGCCGGTCACTCCCAGCCATAGGCCCCCAGACACAAACCACGGCCCGTTCCCTTGGAAAAAAAAAGTAAGCTGGCCCGCTTCTGGATGGCAGATTGCAGGAGCCACTTGGTACTATCAAACCAGCCCAACTTGGCACTGCTGCCACCATGGGTCTGGTAGCCATCCTGCCTATCTTAGCTTTTCAGGAGCCAGCCGGCCACTCCCAGCCACAGGCCCCCAAACAAAAACAACAGCGCTTTTCCCTGGAAAACAGAACTCATCTGCCAACTTTTTGATGGCAGATTGCAGGAGCCGCTTGGTACTATCAAATCAGCCCAACTTGGCACTGGTGCCACCATGGGTCTCGTCACCATCGTGCCTATTGTCGCTTTTCAGGAGCCAGCCGGCCACTCCCAGCCATAGGCCCCCAAACACAAACAACGGCGCTTTTCCCTGGAAAACAAAACTCGCCTGCCAACTTTTTGATGGGAGATTGCAGGAGCCACTTGGTACTATCAAACCAGCCCAACTTGGCACTGGTGCCACCATGGGTCTGGTCACCATCGTGGCTATTGTAGCTTTTCAGGAGCCAGCCGGTCACTCCCAGCCATAGGCCCCCAAACACAAACCTCGGCCCGTTTCCCTGGCAAACAAAAGTAAGCTGCCCCGCTTCTGGATGGCAGATTGCAGGAGCTATTTAGTACTATCAAACCAGCCCGACTTGGCACTGGTGCCACCTTGGCTCTGGGAACCATCCTGCCTATTGTGGATTTTCAGGGGTCAGCCGGCCACTCTCAGCCATATGCCCTCAAACACAAACCACGGCGCTTTTCTCTGGCAAACAAAACTCAACTGCCCCTCTTCTGGATGGCAAATTGCAGGACGCACTTGGTACTACAAAAACAGCACAACTTGGCACTGGTACCACCTTGGGTCTGGTCACCATCCTGCGTATCGAGGATTTTAAGGAGCCAGCCGGCCACTCCCAGCCATATGCCCCCAAAAAAAAACCACGGCCCTTTTCTCTGGCAAACAAAAATCCGCTGCCTTGCTTCTGGATGGCAGATTGCAGGAGCCACTTGGTACTATCAAACCAGCCCGACTTGGCACTGGTGCCACCTTGGGTCTGTGAACCATCCTGCGTATTGTGGATTGTCAGGAGCCAGCCGACCACTCTCGGCCACAGACCCCAATCAAAAACAACGGCCCGATTCACAGGCAAAAAACACTCAGCTGCCCCACTTCTGGATGTGAGATTGCAGGAGGCGCTTGACTCTGTCAAACCAGCCCTACTTGGCACTGGTGCCACCTTGGGTCTGGGAACCATGCTGCGTATCATGGAATTTCAGGAGCCAGCCGGCCACTGCCAGCCACAGGACCCAAACACATACCACAGCCCTTTTCTCTGGCAAGCAAAACTCAGCTGCCCCGCTTTTAGATGGCAGATTGCAGGAGCCACTTGGTACTATCAAACCAGCCCAACTTGGCACTGGTGCCACCATGGGTCTGGTAACCATCTTGCCTATCGTAGCTTTTCACGACCGAGCCATTCACTCCCAGCCATAGGCTCGCAGACACAAACCACGGCCCGTTTCCTTGGCAAAAAAAAGTAAGCTGCCCCGCTTCTGGATGGCAGATTGCAGGAGCCACTTGGTACTATCAAACCAGCCCAACTTGGCACTGGTGCCACCATGGGTCTGGTAACCATCCTGCCTATCGTAGCTTTTCAGGAGCCAGCCGGCCACTCCCAGCCACAGGCCCCCAAACAAAAACAACGGCGCTTTTCCCTGGAAAACAGAACTCGCCTGCCAACTTTTTGATGGCAGATTGCAGGAGCCACTTGGTACTATCAAACCAGCCCAACTTGGCACTGGTGCCACCATGGGTCTGGTCACCATCCTGCCTATCGTAGCTTTTCACGACCGAGCCGGTCACTCCCAGCCATAGGCCCCCAGACACAAACCACGGCCCGTTTCCTTGGCAAACAAAAGTAAGCTGCCCCACTTCTGGATGGCAGATTGCAGGACGCACTTGGTACTATCAAACCAGCCTACCTTGGCAATGGTGCAACCTTGGGTCTGGGAACCATCCTGCGTATCGTGGATTCTAAGGAGCCAGCCGGCCATTCCCGGCCATAGGCCCCGAAACACAAACAACGGCACTCTTCCCTGGAAAACAAAACTCGCCTGCCAACTTTTTGATGGCAGATTGCAGGAGCCACTTGGTACTATCAAATCAGCCCGACTTGGCACTGGTGCCACCATGGGTCTGGTAACTGTCCTGCCTATCGTAGCTTTACAGGAGCCAGCCGGTCACTTCCAGCCATAGGCCCCCAGACACAAACTTCGGCCCGTTTACCTGGCAAACAAAAGTAAGCTGCCCCGCTTCTGGATGGCAGATTGCAGGAGCCACTTTGCACCATCAAACTAACCCGACTTGGCACTGGTGCCACCTTGCGTCTGTGAACCATCCTGCGTATTGTGGATTGACAGGAGCCAGCTGACCGCTCTCGGCCACCGACCCCAATCAAAAACAACGGCCCGATTCACAGGCAAAAAAAACTCAGCTGCCCCACTTCTGGATGGGAGATTGCAGGAGGCGCTTGACGCTGTCAAACCAGCCCTACTTGGCACTGGTGCCACCTTGGGTCTGGGAACCATGCTGCGTATCATGGAATTTCAGGAGCCTGCCGGCCACTGCCAGCCACAGGACCCAAACATATACCACAGCCCTTTTCTCTGGCAAGCAAAACTCAGCTGCCCCGCTTTTGGATGGCAGATTGCAGGAGCCACTTGGTACTATCAAACCAGCCCAACTTGGCACTGGTGCCACCTCTGGTCTGGGAACCATCCTGCCTATCGTAGCATTTCAGGAGCCAGCCGGCCACTCCCAGCCACAGGCCCCCACACAAAATCAACGGCGCTTTTCCCTGGGAAACAGAACTCGCCTGCCAACTTTTTGATGGCAGATTGCAGGAGCCACTTGGTACTATCAAACCAGCCCAACTTGGCACTGGTGCCACCATGGGTCTGGTCACCATCCTGCCTATCGTAGCTTTTCACGACCGAGCCGGTCAATCCCAGCCATAGGCCCCCAGACACAAACCTCGGCCCGTTTCCTTGGCAAACAAAAGTAAGCTGCCCCGCTTCTGGATGGCATATTTCAGGAGCCACTTTTTGGTGTCAAACAAGCCCAACTTAGCACTGGTGCCACCTGTGGTCTGGGAACCATCCTGCGTATCGTGGATTCCAAGGAGCCATCCGGCCACTCCCAGCCACAGGCCCCCAAACAAAAACAACGGCACTCTTCCCTGGAAAACAAAACTGGCCGGCCAACTTTTGATGGCAGATTGCAGGAGCCACTTTGCACCATCAAACTAGCCCGACTTGGCAATGGTGCCACCTCTGGTCTTGGAACCATCCTGCGTATCGTGGATTATAATTAGCCAGCCGGCCACTCCCAGCCACAGGTCCCCAAACACAAACAACGGCGCTTTTCCCTGGAAAACAAAACTGGCCTGCCAACTTTTTGATGGCAGATGGCAGGAGCCACTTGGTACTATCAAACCAGCCCAACTTGGCACTGGTGCCACCATGGGTCTGGTAACAATCCTGCCTATCGTAGCTTTTCAGCAGCCAGCCGGCCACTCCCAGCCACAGGCCCCCAAACAAAAACAACGGCGCTTTTCCCTGGAAAACAGAACTCACCTGTCAACTTTTTGATGGCAGATGGCAGGAGCCACTTGGTACTATCAAACCAGCCCAACTTGGCACTGGTGCCACCATGGGTCTGGTCACCATCCTGCCTATCGTAGCTTTTCAGGAGCCAGCCGGTCAGTCCCACCCATAGGCCCCGAGACACAAACTTCGACCCGTTTCCCTGGCAAACAAAAGTAAACTGCCCCGCTTCTGGATGGCAGATTGCAGGAGCCACTTGGTACTATCAAACCAGCCCAACTTGGCACTGCTGCCACCATGGGTCTGGTCACCATCCTGCCTATCGCAGCTTTTCAGGAGCCAGCCGGTCACTCCCAGCCATAGGGCCCCAGACACAAACTTCGGCCCGTTTCCCTGGCAAAAAAAAGTAAGCTACCCAGCTTCTGGATGGCAGATTGCAGGAGCCACTTTGCACCATCAAACTAGCCCGACTTGGCACTGGTGCCACCTTGGGTCTGTGAACCATCCTGCGTATTGTGGATTGACAGGAGCCAGCCGACCGCTCTCGGCCACCGACCCCAATCAAAAACAACGGCCCGATTCACAGGCAAAAAAAACTCAGCTGCCCCACTTCTGGATGGGAGATTGCAGGAGGTGCTTGACGCTGTCAAACCAGCCCTACTTGGCCCTGGAGCCACCTTGGGTCTGGGAACCATGCTGCGTATCATGGAATTTCAGGAGCCAGCCGGCCACTGCCAGCCACAGGACCCAAACATATACCACAGCCCTTTTCTCTGGCAAGCAAAACTCAGCTGCCCCGCTTTTGGATGGCAGATTGCAGGAGCCACTTGGTACTATCAAACCAGCCCAACTTGGCACTGGTGCCACCATGGGTCTGGTAACCATCCTGCCTATCGTAGCATTTCAGGAGCCAGACGGCCACTCCCAGCCACAGGCCCCCAAAGAAAATCAACGGCGCTTTTCCCTGGAAAACAGAACTCGCCTGCCTACTTTTTGATGGCAGATTGCAGGAGCCGCTTGGTACTATCAAACCAGCCCAACTTGGCACTGCTGCCACCATGGGTCTGGTCACCATCCTGCCTATCGTAGCTTTTCACGACCGAGCCGGTCACTCCCAGCCATAGGCCCCCAGACACAAACCACGGCCCGTTTCCTTTGGAAACAAAAGTAAGCTGCCCCGCTTCTGGATGGCAGATTGCAGGAGCCACTTGGTACTATCAAACCAGCCCGACTTGGCACTGGTGCCACCTCAGGTCTGGGAACCATCCTGCGTATCGTGGATTCTAAGGAGCCAGCCGGCCACTCCCAGCCACAGGCCCCAGACACAAACAACGGCGCTTTTCTCTGGCAAACAAAACTCGCCTGCCAACTTTTTGATGGCAGATTGCAGGAGCCACTTGGTACTATCAAATCAGCCCAACTTGGCACTGGTGCCACCATGGGTCTGGTCACCATCCTGCCTATCGTAGCTTTTCAGGAGCCAGCCGGTCACTCCCAGCCATAGGCCCCCAGACACAAACCACAGCCCGTTTCCCTGGCAAACAAAAGTAAGCTGCCCCACTTCTGGATGGCAGATTGCAGGACGCACTTCGTACTATCAAACCAGCCCGACTTGGCTCTGGTGCCACCTCTGGTCTGGGAACCATCCCGCGTGTCGTGGATTCTAAGGAGCCAGCCGGCCATTCCCAGCCACAGGCCCCCAAGCACAAACAACGGCAATCTTCCCTGGAAAACAAAACTCGCCTGCCAACTTTTTGATGGCAGATTGCAGGAGCCACTTGGTATTATCAAACCAGCCCAACTTGGCACTGGTGCCACCATGGGTCTGGTAACCGTCCTGCCTATCGTAGCTTTTCACGACCGAGCCGGTCACTCCCAGCCATAGGCCCCCAGACACAAACCACGGCCCGTTTCCTTGGCAAACAAAAGTAAGCTGCCCCGCTTCTGGATGGCAGATTGCAGGAGCCACTTTGTGGTATCAAACCAGCCCAACTTGGCACTGGTGCCACCACTGGTCTGGGAACCATCCTGCGTATCGTGGATTCTAATGAGCCAGCTGGCCACTCCCAGCCACAGGACCCCAAACACAAACAACGGCGCTTTTCCCTGGAAAACAAAACTGGCCTGCCAACTTTTTGATGGCAGATTGCAGGAGCCACTTGGTACTATCAAACCAGCCCAACTTGGCGCTGGTGCCACCATGGGTCTGGTCACCATCCTGCCTATCGTAGCTTTTCAGGAGCCAGCCGGTCACTCCCAGCCATAGGCCCCGAGACACAAACCTCGGTCCGTTTCCCTGGCAAACAAAAGTAAGCTGCCCCGCTTCTGGATGGCAGTTTGCAGGAGCCACTTGGTACTATCAAACCAGCCCGACTTGGCACTGGTGCCACCTCAGGTCTCGGAACCATCCTGCGTATCGTGGATTCTAAGGAGCCAGCCGGCCACTCCCAACCACAGGCCCCCAAACACAAACAACGGCGCTTTTCTCTGGCAAACAAAACTCGCCTGCCAAATTTTTGATGGCAGATTGCAGGAGCCACTTGGTACTATCAAACCAGCCCAACTTGGCACTGGTGCCACCATAGGTCTGGTCACCATCCTGCCTATCGTAGCTTTTCAGGAGCCAGCCGGTCAATCCCAGCCATAGGCCCCCAGACACAAACCACGGCCCATTTCCCTGGCAAACAAAAGTAAGCTGCCGCACTTCTGGTTGGCAGATTGCAGGACGCACTTGGTAGTATCAAACCACCCTACCTTGGCAATGGTGCAACCTTGGGTCTGGGAACCATCCTGCGTATCGTGGATTCTAAGGAGCCAGCCGGCCATTCCCGGCCACAGGCCCCCAAACACAAACAACGGCACTCTTCCCTGGAAAACAACACTCGCCTGCCAACTTTTTGATGGCAGATTGCAGGAGCCACTTGGTACTATCAAATCAGCCCAACTTGGCACTGGTGCCACCATGGGTCTGGTAACCGTCCTGCCTATCGTAGCTTTACAGGAGTCAGCCGATCACTTCCAGCCATAGGCCCCCAGACACAAACCTCGCCCCGTTTCCCTGGCAAACAAAAGTAAGCTGCCCCGCTTCTGGATGGCAGATTGCAGGAGCCACTTTGCACCATCAAACCAGCCCGACTTGGCACTGGTGCCGCCTCTGGTCTGGGAACCATCTTGCGTATCGTGGATTCTAAGGAGCCAGCCGGCCACTCCCAGCCACAGGCCCCCAAACACAAACAACGGCGCTTTTCCCTGGAAAACAAAACTGGCCTGCAAACTTTTTGATGACAGATTGCAGGAGCCACTTGGTACTATCAAACCAGCCCAACTTGGCACTGGTGCCACCATGGGTCTGGTCACCATCCTGCCTATCGTAGCTTTTCAGGAGCCAGCCGGTCACTCCCAGCCATAGGCCCCCAGACAAAAACCTCGGCCTGTTTCCCTGGCAAACAAAATTAAGCTGCCCCGCTTCTGGATGGCAGATTGCAGGAGCTATTTAGTACTATCAAACCAGCCCAACTTGGCACTGGTGCCACCTTGGCTCTGGGAACCATCCTGCCTATTGTGGATTTTCAGGGGTCAGCCGGCCACTCTCAGCCATATGCCCTCAAACACAAACCACGGCCCTTTTCTCTGGCAAACAAAACTCAACTGCCCCTCTTCTGGATGGCAAATTGCAGGACGCACTTGGTACTACAAAAACAGCACAACTTGGCATTGGTGCCACCATGGGTCTGGTCACCATCCTGCGTATCGAGGATTTTAAGGAGCCAGCCGGCCACTCCCAGCCATATGCCCCCAAAAACAAACCACGGCCCTTTTCTCTGGCAAACAAAAATCCGCTGCCCCGCTTCTGGATGGCGGATTGCAGGAGCCACTTGGTACTATCAAACCAGCCCGACTTGGCACTGGTGCCACCTTGGGTCTGTGAACCATCCTGCGTATTGTGGATTGTCAGGAGCCAGCCGACCACTCTCGGCCACAGACCCCAATCAAAAACAACGGCCCGATTCTCAGGCAAAAAACACTCAGCTGCCCCACTTCTGGATGGGAGATTGCAGGAGGCGCTTGACTCTGTCAAACCAGCCCTACTTGGCACTGGTGCCACCTTGGGTCTGGGAACCATGCTGCGTATCATGGAATTTCAGGAGCCAGCCGGCCACTGCCAGCCACAGGACCCAAACATATACCACAGCCCTTTTCTCTGGCAAGCAAAACTCAGCTGCCCCGCTTTTAGATGGCAGATTGCAGGAGCCACTTGGTACTATCAAACCAGCCCAACTTGGCACTGGTGCCACCATGGGTCTGGTAACCATCCTGCCTATCTTAGCTTTTCACGACCAAGCCGGTCACTCCCAGCCATAGGCCCCCAGACACAAACCACGGCCCGTTCCCTTGGAAAAAAAAAGTAAGCTGCCCCGCTTCTGGATGGCAGATTGCAGGAGCCGCTTGGTACTATCAAACCAGCCCAACTTGGCACTGCTGCCACCATGGGTCTGGTAGCCATCCTGCCTATCTTAGCTTTTCAGGAGCCAGCCGGCCACTCCCAGCCACAGGCCCCCAAACAAAAACAACGGCGCTTTTCCCTGGAAAACAGAACTCATCTGCCAACTTTTTGATGGCAGATTGCAGGAGCCGCTTGGTACTATCAAATCAGCCCAAATTGGCACTGCTGCCATCATGGGTCTGGTCACCATCCTGCCTATCGTAGCTTTTCAGGAGCCAGCCGGTCACTCCCAGCCATAGGCCCCCAGACACAAACCTCGGCCCGTTTCCTTGGCAAACCAAAGTAAGCTACCCCGCTTCTGGATGGCAGATTGCAGGAGCCACTTTGCACCATCAAACTGGCCCGACTTGTCACTGGTGCCACCTCTGGTCTGGGAACCATCCTGCGTATCGTGGATTCTAAGGAGCCAGCCGGCCACTCCCAGCCACAAGCCCCCAAACACAAACAACGGCGCTTTTCCCTGGAAAACAAAACTGGCCTGCCAACATTTTGATGGCAGATTGCAGGAGCCACTTTGCACCATCAAACTAGCCCAACTTGGCACTGGTGCCACCATGGGTCTGGTCACCATCCTGCCTATCGTAGCTTTTCAGGAGCCAGCCGGTCACTCCCAGCCATAGGCCCCCAGACAAAACCTCGGCCCGTTTCCCTGGCAAACAAAATTGAGCTGCCCCGCTTCTGGATGGCAGATTGCAGGAGTTATTTAGTACTATCAAACCAGCCCGACTTGGCACTGGTGCCACCTTGGCTCTGGGAACCATCCTGCCTATTGTGGATTTTCAGGGGTCAGCCGGCCACTCTCAGCCATATGCCCTCAAACACAAACCACGGCTCTTTTCTCTGGCAAACAAAACTCAACTGCCCCTCTTCTGGATGGCAAATTGCAGGACGCACTTGGTACTACAAAAACAGCACAACTTGGCACTGGTACCACCTTGGGTCTGGTCACCATCCTGCGTATCGAGGATTTTAAGGAGCCAGCCGGCCACTCCCAGCCATATGCCCCCAAAAACAAACCACGGCCCTTTTCTCTGGCAAACAAAAATCCGCTGCCCCGCTTCTGGATGGCAGATTGCAGGAGCCACTTGGTACTATCAAACCAGCCCAACTTGGCACTGGTGCCACCATGGGTCTGGTCACCATCCTGCCTATCGTAGCTTTTCACGACCGAGCCGGTCACTCCCAGCCATAGGCCCCCAGACACAAACCACGGCCCGTTTCCTTTGCAAACAAAAGTAAGCTGCCCCGCTTCTGGATGGCATATTGCAGGAGCCACTTTGTGGTATCAAACAAGCCCAACTTAGCACTGGTGCCACCTGTGGTCTGGGAACCATCCTGCGTATCGTGGATTCCAAGGAGCCATCCGGCCACTCCCAGCCACAGGCCCCCAAACAAAAACAACGGCACTCTTCCCTGGAAAACAAAACTGGCCTGCCAACTTTTTGATGGCAGATTGCAGGAGCCACTTTGCACCATCAAACTAGCCCGACTTGGCACTGGTGCCACCTCTGGTCTGGGAACCATCCTGCCAATCGTGGATTCTAATTAGCCAGC
The DNA here is from genome assembly GCF_035770615.1 of Melospiza melodia melodia. NCBI lineage: Eukaryota > Metazoa > Chordata > Aves > Passeriformes > Passerellidae > Melospiza > Melospiza melodia. Next base: position 10,637,576 of record NC_086219.1, on the reverse strand, counting down.
CGGCCACTCCCAGCCACAGGCCCCCAAACACAAACAACGGCGCTTTTCCCTGGAAAACAAAACTGGCCTGCCAACTTTTTGATGACAGATTGCAGGAGCCACTTGGTACTATCAAACCAGCCCAACTTGGCACTGGTGCCACCTTGGGTCTGTGAACCATCCTGCGTATTGTGGATTGTCAGGAGCCAGCCGACCACTCTCGGCCACAGACCCCAATCAAAAACAACGGCCCGATTCTCAGGCAAAAACACTCAGCTGCCCCACTTCTGGATGGGAGATTGCAGGAGGCGCTTGACTCTGTCAAACCAGCCCTACTTGGCACTGGTGCCACCTTGGGTCTGGGAACCATGCTGCGTATCATGGAATTTCAGGAGCCAGCCGGCCACTGCCAGCCACAGGACCCAAACATATACCACAGCCCTTTTCTCTGGCAAGCAAAACTCAGCTGCCCCGCTTTTAGATGGCAGATTGCAGGAGCCACTTGGTACTATCAAACCAGCCCAACTTGGCACTGGTGCCACCATGGGTCTGGTAACCATCCTGCCTATCTTAGCTTTTCACGACCAAGCCGGTCACTCCCAGCCATAGGCCCCCAGACACAAACCACGGCCCGTTCCCTTGGAAAAAAAAAGTAAGCTGCCCCGCTTCTGGATGGCAGATTGCAGGAGCCGCTTGGTACTATCAAACCAGCCCAACTTGGCACTGCTGCCACCATGGGTCTGGTAGCCAGCCTGCCTATCTTAGCTTTTCAGGAGCCAGCCGGCCACTCCCAGCCACAGGCCCCCAAACAAAAACAACGGCGCTTTTCCCTGGAAAACAGAACTCATCTGCCAACTTTTTGATGGCAGATTGCAGGAGCCGCTTGGTACTATCAAATCAGCCCAAATTGGCACTGCTGCCATCATGGGTCTGGTCACCATCCTGCCTATCGTAGCTTTTAGGAAGCCAGCCGGTCACTCCCAGCCATAGGCCCCCAGACACAAACCTCGGCCCGTTTCCTTGGCAAACAAAAGTAAGCTGCCCCGCTTCTGGATGGCAGATTGCAGGAGCCGCTTGTTACTATCAAACCAGCCCAACTTGGCACTGGTGCCACCATGGGTCTGGTAGCCATCCTGCCTATCTTAGCTTTTCAGGAGCCAGCCGGCCACTCCCAGCCACAGGCCCCCAAACAAAAACAACGGCGCTTTTCCCTGGAAAACAGAACTCATCTGCCAACTTTTTGATGGCAGATTGCAGGAGCCGCTTGGTACTATCAAATCAGCCCAAATTGGCACTGCTGCCATCATGGGTCTGGTCACCATCCTGCCTATCGTAGCTTTTCAGGAGCCAGCCGGTCACTCCCAGCCATAGGCCCCCAGACACAAACCTCGGCCCGTTTCCTTGGCAAACCAAAGTAAGCTACCCCGCTTCTGGATGGCAGATTGCAGGAGCCACTTTGCACCATCAAACTGGCCCGACTTGTCACTGGTGCCACCTCTGGTCTGGGAACCATCCTGCGTATCGTGGATTCTAAGGAGCCAGCCGGCCACTCCCAGCCACAAGCCCCCAAACACAAACAACGGCGCTTTTCCCTGGAAAACAAAACTGGCCTGCCAACATTTTGATGGCAGATTGCAGGAGCCACTTTGCACCATCAAACTAGCCCAACTTGGCACTGGTGCCACCATGGGTCTGGTCACCATCCTGCCTATCGTAGCTTTTCAGGAGCCAGCCGGTCACTCCCAGCCATAGGCCCCCAGACAAAACCTCGGCCCGTTTCCCTGGCAAACAAAATTGAGCTGCCCCGCTTCTGGATGGCAGATTGCAGGAGTTATTTAGTACTATCAAACCAGCCTGACTTGGCACTGGTGCCACCTTGGCTCTGGGAACCATCCTGCCTATTGTGGATTTTCAGGGGTCAGCCGGCCACTCTCAGCCATATGCCCTCAAACACAAACCACGGCTCTTTTCTCTGGCAAACAAAACTCAACTGCCCCTCTTCTGGATGGCAAATTGCAGGACGCACTTGGTACTACAAAAACAGCACAACTTGGCACTGGTACCACCTTGGGTCTGGTCACCATCCTGCGTATCGAGGATTTTAAGGAGCCAGCCGGCCACTCCCAGCCATATGCCCCCAAAAACAAACCACGGCCCTTTTCTCTGGCAAACAAAAATCCGCTGCCCCGCTTCTGGATGGCAGATTGCAGGAGCCACTTGGTACTATCAAACCAGCCCAACTTGGCACTGGTGCCACCATGGGTCTGGTCACCATCCTGCCTATCGTAGCTTTTCACGACCGAGCCGGTCACTCCCAGCCATAGGCCCCCAGACACAAACCACGGCCCGTTTCCTTTGCAAACAAAAGTAAGCTTCCCCGCTTCTGGATGGCATATTGCAGGAGCCACTTTGTGGTATCAAACAAGCCCAACTTAGCACTGGTGCCACCTGTGGTCTGGGAACCATCCTGCGTATCGTGGATTCCAAGGAGCCATCCGGCCACTCCCAGCCACAGGCCCCCAAACAAAAACAACGGCACTCTTCCCTGGAAAACAAAACTGGCCTGCCAACTTTTTGATGGCAGATTGCAGGAGCCACTTTGCACCATCAAACTAGCCCGACTTGGCACTGGTGCCACCTCTGGTCTGGGAACCATCCTGCGTATCGTGGATTCTAATTAGCCAGCCGGCCACTCCCAGCCACAGGCCCCCAAACACAAACAACGGCGCTTTTCCCTGGAAAACAAAACTGGCCTGCCAACTTTTTGATGGCAGATTGCAGGAGCCACTTGGTACTATCAAATCAGCCCAACTTGGCACTGGTGCCACCTTGGGTCTGTGAACCATCCTGCGTATTGTGGATTGTCAGGAGCCAGCCGACCACTCTCGGCCACAGACCCCAATCAAAAACAACGGCCCGATTCTCAGGCAAAAAACACTCAGCTGCCCCACTTCTGGATGGGAGATTGCAGGAGGCGCTTGACTCTGTCAAACCAGCCCTACTTGGCACTGGTGCCACCTTGGGTCTGGGAACCATGCTGCGTATCATGGAATTTCAGGAGCCAGCCGGCCACTGCCAGCCACAGGACCCAAACATATACCACAGCCCTTTTCTCTGGCAAGCAAAACTCAGCTGCCCCGCTTTTAGATGGCAGATTGCAGGAGCCACTTGGTACTATCAAACCAGCCCAACTTGGCACTGGTGCCACCATGGGTCTGGTAACCATCCTGCCTATCTTAGCTTTTCACGACCAAGCCGGTCACTCCCAGCCATAGGCCCCCAGACACAAACCACGGCCCGTTTCCTTGGCAAAAAAAAGTAAGCTGCCCCGCTTCTGGATGGCAGATTGCAGGAGCCGCTTGGTACTATCAAACCAGCCCAACTTGGCACTGCTGCCACCATGGGTCTGGTAGCCATCCTGCCTATCTTAGCTTTTCAGGAGCCAGCCGGCCACTCCCAGCCACAGGCCCCCAAACAAAAACAACGGCGCTTTTCCCTGGAAAACAGAACTCATCTGCCAACTTTTTGATGGCAGATTGCAGGAGCCGCTTGGTACTATCAAATCAGCCCAAATTGGCACTGCTGCCATCATGGGTCTGGTCACCATCCTGCCTATCGTAGCTTTTAGGAAGCCAGCCGGTCACTCCCAGCCATAGGCCCCCAGACACAAACCTCGGCCCGTTTCCTTGGCAAACAAAAGTAAGCTGCCCCGCTTCTGGATGGCAGATTGCAGGAGCCGCTTGGTACTATCAAACCAGCCCAACTTGGCACTGCTGCCACCATGGGTCTGGTAGCCATCCTGCCTATCTTAGCTTTTCAGGAGCCAGCCGGCCACTCCCAGCCACAGGCCCCCAAACAAAAACAACGGCGCTTTTCCCTGGAAAACAGAACTCATCTGCCAACTTTTTGATGGCAGATTGCAGGAGCCGCTTGGTACTATCAAATCAGCCCAAATTGGCACTGCTGCCATCATGGGTCTGGTCACCATCCTGCCTATCGTAGCTTTTCAGGAGCCAGCCGGTCACTCCCAGCCATAGGCCCCCAGACACAAACCTCGGCCCGTTTCCTTGGCAAACCAAAGTAAGCTACCCCGCTTCTGGATGGCAGATTGCAGGAGCCACTTTGCACCATCAAACTGGCCCGACTTGTCACTGGTGCCACCTCTGGTCTGGGAACCATCCTGCGTATCGTGGATTCTAAGGAGCCAGCCGGCCACTCCCAGCCACAAGCCCCCAAACACAAACAACGGCGCTTTTCCCTGGAAAACAAAACTGACCTGCCAACATTTTGATGGCAGATTGCAGGAGCCACTTTGCACCATCAAACTAGCCCAACTTGGCACTGGTGCCACCATGGGTCTGGTCACCATCCTGCCTATCGTAGCTTTTCAGGAGCCAGCCGGTCACTCCCAGCCATAGGCCCCCAGACAAAACCTCGGCCCGTTTCCCTGGCAAACAAAATTGAGCTGCCCCGCTTCTGGATGGCAGATTGCAGGAGTTATTTAGTACTATCAAACCAGCCTGACTTGGCACTGGTGCCACCTTGGCTCTGGGAACCATCCTGCCTATTGTGGATTTTCAGGGGTCAGCCGGCCACTCTCAGCCATATGCCCTCAAACACAAACCACGGCTCTTTTCTCTGGCAAACAAAACTCAACTGCCCCTCTTCTGGATGGCAAATTGCAGGACGCACTTGGTACTACAAAAACAGCACAACTTGGCACTGGTACCACCTTGGGTCTGGTCACCATCCTGCGTATCGAGGATTTTAAGGAGCCAGCCGGCCACTCCCAGCCATATGCCCCCAAAAACAAACCACGGCCCTTTTCTCTGGCAAACAAAAATCCGCTGCCCCGCTTCTGGATGGCAGATTGCAGGAGCCACTTGGTACTATCAAACCAGCCCAACTTGGCACTGGTGCCACCATGGGTCTGGTCACCATCCTGCCTATCGTAGCTTTTCACGACCGAGCCGGTCACTCCCAGCCATAGGCCCCCAGACACAAACCACGGCCCGTTTCCTTTGCAAACAAAAGTAAGCTGCCCCGCTTCTGGATGGCATATTGCAGGAGCCACTTTGTGGTATCAAACAAGCCCAACTTAGCACTGGTGCCACCTGTGGTCTGGGAACCATCCTGCGTATCGTGGATTCCAAGGAGCCATCCGGCCACTCCCAGCCACAGGCCCCCAAACAAAAACAACGGCACTCTTCCCTGGAAAACAAAACTGGCCTGCCAACTTTTTGATGGCAGATTGCAGGAGCCACTTTGCACCATCAAACTAGCCCGACTTGGCACTGGTGCCACCTCTGGTCTGGGAACCATCCTGCCAATCGTGGATTCTAATTAGCCAGCCGGCCACTCCCAGCCACAGGCCCCCAAACACAAACAACGGCGCTTTTCCCTGGAAAACAAAACTGGCCTGCCAACTTTTTGATGGCAGATTGCAGGAGCCACTTGGTACTATCAAATCAGCCCAACTTGGCACTGGTGCCACCTTGGGTCTGTGAACCATCCTGCGTATTGTGGATTGTCAGGAGCCAGCCGACCACTCTCGGCCACAGACCCCAATCAAAAACAACGGCCCGATTCTCAGGCAAAAAACACTCAGCTGCCCCACTTCTGGATGGGAGATTGCAGGAGGCGCTTGACTCTGTCAAACCAGCCCTACTTGGCACTGGTGCCACCTTGGGTCTGGGAACCATGCTGCGTATCATGGAATTTCAGGAGCCAGCCGGCCACTGCCAGCCACAGGACCCAAACATATACCACAGCCCTTTTCTCTGGCAAGCAAAACTCAGCTGCCCCGCTTTTAGATGGCAGATTGCAGGAGCCACTTGGTACTATCAAACCAGCCCAAATTGGCACTGGTGCCACCATGGGTCTGGTAACCATCCTGCCTATCTTAGCTTTTCACGACCAAGCCGGTCACTCCCAGCCATAGGCCCCCAGACACAAACCACGGCCCGTTCCCTTGGAAAAAAAAAGTAAGCTGCCCCGCTTCTGGATGGCAGATTGCAGGAGCCGCTTGGTACTATCAAACCAGCCCAACTTGGCACTGCTGCCACCATGGGTCTGGTAGCCATCCTGCCTATCTTAGCTTTTCAGGAGCCAGCCGGCCACTCCCAGCCACAGGCCCCCAAACAAAAACAACGGCGCTTTTCCCTGGAAAACAGAACTCATCTGCCAACTTTTTGATGGCAGATTGCAGGAGCCGCTTGGTACTATCAAATCAGCCCAAATTGGCACTGCTGCCATCATGGGTCTGGTCACCATCCTGCCTATCGTAGCTTTTAGGAAGCCAGCCGGTCACTCCCAGCCATAGGCCCCCAGACACAAACCTCGGCCCGTTTCCTTGGCAAACAAAAGTAAGCTGCCCCGCTTCTGGATGGCAGATTGCAGGAGCCGCTTGGTACTATCAAACCAGCCCAACTTGGCACTGCTGCCACCATGGGTCTGGTAGCCATCCTGCCTATCTTAGCTTTTCAGGAGCCAGCCGGCCACTCCCAGCCACAGGCCCCCAAACAAAAACAACGGCGCTTTTCCCTGGAAAACAGAACTCATCTGCCAACTTTTTGATGGCAGATTGCAGGAGCCGCTTGGTACTATCAAATCAGCCCAAATTGGCACTGCTGCCATCATGGGTCTGGTCACCATCCTGCCTATCGTAGCTTTTCAGGAGCCAGCCGGTCACTCCCAGCCATAGGCCCCCAGACACAAACCTCGGCCCGTTTCCTTGGCAAACCAAAGTAAGCTACCCCGCTTCTGGATGGCAGATTGCAGGAGCCACTTTGCACCATCAAACTGGCCCGACTTGTCACTGGTGCCACCTCTGGTCTGGGAACCATCCTGCGTATCGTGGATTCTAAGGAGCCAGCCGGCCACTCCCAGCCACAAGCCCCCAAACACAAACAACGGCGCTTTTCCCTGGAAAACAAAACTGGCCTGCCAACATTTTGATGGCAGATTGCAGGAGCCACTTTGCACCATCAAACTAGCCCAACTTGGCACTGGTGCCACCATGGGTCTGGTCACCATCCTGCCTATCGTAGCTTTTCAGGAGCCAGCCGGTCACTCCCAGCCATAGGCCCCCAGACAAAACCTCGGCCCGTTTCCCTGGCAAACAAAATTGAGCTGCCCCGCTTCTGGATGGCAGATTGCAGGAGTTATTTAGTACTATCAAACCAGCCTGACTTGGCACTGGTGCCACCTTGGCTCTGGGAACCATCCTGCCTATTGTGGATTTTCAGGGGTCAGCCGGCCACTCTCAGCCATATGCCCTCAAACACAAACCACGGCTCTTTTCTCTGGCAAACAAAACTCAACTGCCCCTCTTCTGGATGGCAAATTGCAGGACGCACTTGGTACTACAAAAACAGCACAACTTGGCACTGGTACCACCTTGGGTCTGGTCACCATCCTGCGTATCGAGGATTTTAAGGAGCCAGCCGGCCACTCCCAGCCATATGCCCCCAAAAACAAACCACGGCCCTTTTCTCTGGCAAACAAAAATCCGCTGCCCCGCTTCTGGATGGCAGATTGCAGGAGCCACTTGGTACTATCAAACCAGCCCAACTTGGCACTGGTGCCACCATGGGTCTGGTCACCATCCTGCCTATCGTAGCTTTTCACGACCGAGCCGGTCACTCCCAGCCATAGGCCCCCAGACACAAACCACGGCCCGTTTCCTTTGCAAACAAAAGTAAGCTGCCCCGCTTCTGGATGGCATATTGCAGGAGCCACTTTGTGGTATCAAACAAGCCCAACTTAGCACTGGTGCCACCTGTGGTCTGGGAACCATCCTGCGTATCGTGGATTCCAAGGAGCCATCCGGCCACTCCCAGCCACAGGCCCCCAAACAAAAACAACGGCACTCTTCCCTGGAAAACAAAACTCGCCTGCCAACTTTTTGATGGCAGATTGCAGGAGCCACTTTGCACCATCAAACTAGCCCGACTTGGCACTGGTGCCACCTCTGGTCTGGGAACCATCCTGCCAATCGTGGATTCTAATTAGCCAGCCGGCCACTCCCAGCCACAGGCCCCCAAACACAAACAACGGCGCTTTTCCCTGGAAAACAAAACTGGCCTGCCAACTTTTTGATGGCAGATTGCAGGAGCCACTTGGTACTATCAAATCAGCCCAACTTGGCACTGGTGCCACCTTGGGTCTGTGAACCATCCTGCGTATTGTGGATTGTCAGGAGCCAGCCGACCACTCTCGGCCACAGACCCCAATCAAAAACAACGGCCCGATTCTCAGGCAAAAAACACTCAGCTGCCCCACTTCTGGATGGGAGATTGCAGGAGGCGCTTGACTCTGTCAAACCAGCCCTACTTGGCACTGGTGCCACCTTGGGTCTGGGAACCATGCTGCGTATCATGGAATTTCAGGAGCCAGCCGGCCACTGCCAGCCACAGGACCCAAACATATACCACAGCCCTTTTCTCTGGCAAGCAAAACTCAGCTGCCCCGCTTTTAGATGGCAGATTGCAGGAGCCACTTGGTACTATCAAACCAGCCCAAATTGGCACTGGTGCCACCATGGGTCTGGTAACCATCCTGCCTATCTTAGCTTTTCACGACCAAGCCGGTCACTCCCAGCCATAGGCCCCCAGACACAAACCACGGCCCGTTCCCTTGGAAAAAAAAAGTAAGCTGCCCCGCTTCTGGATGGCAGATTGCAGGAGCCGCTTGGTACTATCAAACCAGCCCGACTTGGCACTGCTGCCACCATGGGTCTGGTAGCCATCCTGCCTATCTTAGCTTTTCAGGAGCCAGCCGGCCACTCCCAGCCACAGGCCCCCAAACAAAAACAACGGCGCTTTTCCCTGGAAAACAGAACTCATCTGCCAACTTTTTGATGGCAGATTGCAGGAGCCGCTTGGTACTATCAAATCAGCCCAAATTGGCACTGCTGCCATCATGGGTCTGGTCACCATCCTGCCTATCGTAGCTTTTCAGGAGCCAGCCGGTCACTCCCAGCCATAGGCCCCCAGACACAAACCTCGGCCCGTTTCCTTGGCAAACCAAAGTAAGCTACCCCGCTTCTGGATGGCAGATTGCAGGAGCCACTTTGCACCATCAAACCAGCCCGACTTGTCACTGGTGCCACCTCTGGTCTGGGAACCATCCTGCGTATCGTGGATTCTAAGGAGCCAGCCGGCCACTCCCAGCCACAAGCCCCCAAACACAAACAACGGCGCTTTTCCCTGGAAAACAAAACTGGCCTGCCAACATTTTGATGGCAGATTGCAGGAGCCACTTTGCACCATCAAACTAGCCCAACTTGGCACTGGTGCCACCATGGGTCTGGTCACCATCCTGCCTATCGTAGCTTTTCAGGAGCCAGCCGGTCACTCCCAGCCATAGGCCCCCAGACAAAACCTCGGCCCGTTTCCCTGGCAAACAAAATTGAGCTGCCCCGCTTCTGGATGGCAGATTGCAGGAGTTATTTAGTACTATCAAACCAGCCTGACTTGGCACTGGTGCCACCTTGGCTCTGGGAACCATCCTGCCTATTGTGGATTTTCAGGGGTCAGCCGGCCACTCTCAGCCATATGCCCTCAAACACAAACCACGGCTCTTTTCTCTGGCAAACAAAACTCAACTGCCCCTCTTCTGGATGGCAAATTGCAGGACGCACTTGGTACTACAAAAACAGCACAACTTGGCACTGGTACCACCTTGGGTCTGGTCACCATCCTGCGTATCGAGGATTTTAAGGAGCCAGCCGGCCACTCCCAGCCATATGCCCCCAAAAACAAACCACGGCCCTTTTCTCTGGCAAACAAAAATCCGCTGCCCCGCTTCTGGATGGCAGATTGCAGGAGCCACTTGGTACTATCAAACCAGCCCAACTTGGCACTGGTGCCACCATGGGTCTGGTCACCATCCTGCCTATCGTAGCTTTTCACGACCGAGCCGGTCACTCCCAGCCATAGGCCCCCAGACACAAACCACGGCCCGTTTCCTTTGCAAACAAAAGTAAGCTGCCCCGCTTCTGGATGGCATATTGCAGGAGCCACTTTGTGGTATCAAACAAGCCCAACTTAGCACTGGTGCCACCTGTGGTCTGGGAACCATCCTGCGTATCGTGGATTCCAAGGAGCCATCCGGCCACTCCCAGCCACAGGCCCCCAAACAAAAACAACGGCACTCTTCCCTGGAAAACAAAACTGGCCTGCCAACTTTTTGATGGCAGATTGCAGGAGCCACTTTGCACCATCAAACTAGCCCGACTTGGCACTGGTGCCACCTCTGGTCTGGGAACCATCCTGCGTATCGTGGATTCTAATTAGCCAGCCGGCCACTCCCAGCCACAGGCCCCCAAACACAAACAACGGCGCTTTTCCCTGGAAAACAAAACTGGCCTGCCAACTTTTTGATGGCAGATTGCAGGAGCCACTTGGTACTATCAAATCAGCCCAACTTGGCACTGGTGCCACCTTGGGTCTGTGAACCATCCTGCGTATTGTGGATTGTCAGGAGCCAGCCGACCACTCTCGGCCACAGACCCCAATCAAAAACAACGGCCCGATTCTCAGGCAAAAAACACTCAGCTGCCCCACTTCTGGATGGGAGATTGCAGGAGGCGCTTGACTCTGTCAAACCAGCCCTACTTGGCACTGGTGCCACCTTGGGTCTGGGAACCATGCTGCGTATCATGGAATTTCAGGAGCCAGCCGGCCACTGCCAGCCACAGGACCCAAACATATACCACAGCCCTTTTCTCTGGCAAGCAAAACTCAGCTGCCCCGCTTTTAGATGGCAGATTGCAGGAGCCACTTGGTACTATCAAACCAGCCCAACTTGGCACTGGTGCCACCATGGGTCTGGTAACCATCCTGCCTATCTTAGCTTTTCACGACCAAGCCGGTCACTCCCAGCCATAGGCCCCCAGACACAAACCACGGCCCGTTTCCTTGGCAAAAAAAAGTAAGCTGCCCCGCTTCTGGATGGCAGATTGCAGGAGCCGCTTGGTACTATCAAACCAGCCCAACTTGGCACTGCTGCCACCATGGGTCTGGTAGCCATCCTGCCTATCTTAGCTTTTCAGGAGCCAGCCGGCCACTCCCAGCCACAGGCCCCCAAACAAAAACAACGGCGCTTTTCCCTGGAAAACAGAACTCATCTGCCAACTTTTTGATGGCAGATTGCAGGAGCCGCTTGGTACTATCAAATCAGCCCAAATTGGCACTGCTGCCATCATGGGTCTGGTCACCATCCTGCCTATCGTAGCTTTTAGGAAGCCAGCCGGTCACTCCCAGCCATAGGCCCCCAGACACAAACCTCGGCCCGTTTCCTTGGCAAACAAAAGTAAGCTGCCCCGCTTCTGGATGGCAGATTGCAGGAGCCGCTTGGTACTATCAAACCAGCCCAACTTGGCACTGCTGCCACCATGGGTCTGGTAGCCATCCTGCCTATCTTAGCTTTTCAGGAGCCAGCCGGCCACTCCCAGCCACAGGCCCCCAAACAAAAACAACGGCGCTTTTCCCTGGAAAACAGAACTCATCTGCCAACTTTTTGATGGCAGATTGCAGGAGCCGCTTGGTACTATCAAATCAGCCCAAATTGGCACTGCTGCCATCATGGGTCTGGTCACCATCCTGCCTATCGTAGCTTTTCAGGAGCCAGCCGGTCACTCCCAGCCATAGGCCCCCAGACACAAACCTCGGCCCGTTTCCTTGGCAAACCAAAGTAAGCTACCCCGCTTCTGGATGGCAGATTGCAGGAGCCACTTTGCACCATCAAACTGGCCCGACTTGTCACTGGTGCCACCTCTGGTCTGGGAACCATCCTGCGTATCGTGGATTCTAAGGAGCCAGCCGGCCACTCCCAGCCACAAGCCCCCAAACACAAACAACGGCGCTTTTCCCTGGAAAACAAAACTGACCTGCCAACATTTTGATGGCAGATTGCAGGAGCCACTTTGCACCATCAAACTAGCCCAACTTGGCACTGGTGCCACCATGGGTCTGGTCACCATCCTGCCTATCGTAGCTTTTCAGGAGCCAGCCGGTCACTCCCAGCCATAGGCCCCCAGACAAAACCTCGGCCCGTTTCCCTGGCAAACAAAATTGAGCTGCCCCGCTTCTGGATGGCAGATTGCAGGAGTTATTTAGTACTATCAAACCAGCCTGACTTGGCACTGGTGCCACCTTGGCTCTGGGAACCATCCTGCCTATTGTGGATTTTCAGGGGTCAGCCGGCCACTCTCAGCCATATGCCCTCAAACACAAACCACGGCTCTTTTCTCTGGCAAACAAAACTCAACTGCCCCTCTTCTGGATGGCAAATTGCAGGACGCACTTGGTACTACAAAAACAGCACAACTTGGCACTGGTACCACCTTGGGTCTGGTCACCATCCTGCGTATCGAGGATTTTAAGGAGCCAGCCGGCCACTCCCAGCCATATGCCCCCAAAAACAAACCACGGCCCTTTTCTCTGGCAAACAAAAATCCGCTGCCCCGCTTCTGGATGGCAGATTGCAGGAGCCACTTGGTACTATCAAACCAGCCCAACTTGGCACTGGTGCCACCATGGGTCTGGTCACCATCCTGCCTATCGTAGCTTTTCACGACCGAGCCGGTCACTCCCAGCCATAGGCCCCCAGACACAAACCACGGCCCGTTTCCTTTGCAAACAAAAGTAAGCTGCCCCGCTTCTGGATGGCATATTGCAGGAGCCACTTTGTGGTATCAAACAAGCCCAACTTAGCACTGGTGCCACCTGTGGTCTGGGAACCATCCTGCGTATCGTGGATTCCAAGGAGCCATCCGGCCACTCCCAGCCACAGGCCCCCAAACAAAAACAACGGCACTCTTCCCTGGAAAACAAAACTGGCCTGCCAACTTTTTGATGGCAGATTGCAGGAGCCACTTTGCACCATCAAACTAGCCCGACTTGGCACTGGTGCCACCTCTGGTCTGGGAACCATCCTGCCAATCGTGGATTCTAATTAGCCAGCCGGCCACTCCCAGCCACAGGCCCCCAAACACAAACAACGGCGCTTTTCCCTGGAAAACAAAACTGGCCTGCCAACTTTTTGATGGCAGATTGCAGGAGCCACTTGGTACTATCAAATCAGCCCAACTTGGCACTGGTGCCACCTTGGGTCTGTGAACCATCCTGCGTATTGTGGATTGTCAGGAGCCAGCCGACCACTCTCGGCCACAGACCCCAATCAAAAACAACGGCCCGATTCTCAGGCAAAAAACACTCAGCTGCCCCACTTCTGGATGGGAGATTGCAGGAGGCGCTTGACTCTGTCAAACCAGCCCTACTTGGCACTGGTGCCACCTTGGGTCTGGGAACCATGCTGCGTATCATGGAATTTCAGGAGCCAGCCGGCCACTGCCAGCCACAGGACCCAAACATATACCACAGCCCTTTTCTCTGGCAAGCAAAACTCAGCTGCCCCGCTTTTAGATGGCAGATTGCAGGAGCCACTTGGTACTATCAAACCAGCCCAAATTGGCACTGGTGCCACCATGGGTCTGGTAACCATCCTGCCTATCTTAGCTTTTCACGACCAAGCCGGTCACTCCCAGCCATAGGCCCCCAGACACAAACCACGGCCCGTTCCCTTGGAAAAAAAAAGTAAGCTGCCCCGCTTCTGGATGGCAGATTGCAGGAGCCGCTTGGTACTATCAAACCAGCCCAACTTGGCACTGCTGCCACCATGGGTCTGGTAGCCATCCTGCCTATCTTAGCTTTTCAGGAGCCAGCCGGCCACTCCCAGCCACAGGCCCCCAAACAAAAACAACGGCGCTTTTCCCTGGAAAACAGAACTCATCTGCCAACTTTTTGATGGCAGATTGCAGGAGCCGCTTGGTACTATCAAATCAGCCCAAATTGGCACTGCTGCCATCATGGGTCTGGTCACCATCCTGCCTATCGTAGCTTTTAGGAAGCCAGCCGGTCACTCCCAGCCATAGGCCCCCAGACACAAACCTCGGCCCGTTTCCTTGGCAAACAAAAGTAAGCTGCCCCGCTTCTGGATGGCAGATTGCAGGAGCCGCTTGGTACTATCAAACCAGCCCAACTTGGCACTGCTGCCACCATGGGTCTGGTAGCCATCCTGCCTATCTTAGCTTTTCAGGAGCCAGCCGGCCACTCCCAGCCACAGGCCCCCAAACAAAAACAACGGCGCTTTTCCCTGGAAAACAGAACTCATCTGCCAACTTTTTGATGGCAGATTGCAGGAGCCGCTTGGTACTATCAAATCAGCCCAAATTGGCACTGCTGCCATCATGGGTCTGGTCACCATCCTGCCTATCGTAGCTTTTCAGGAGCCAGCCGGTCACTCCCAGCCATAGGCCCCCAGACACAAACCTCGGCCCGTTTCCTTGGCAAACCAAAGTAAGCTACCCCGCTTCTGGATGGCAGATTGCAGGAGCCACTTTGCACCATCAAACTGGCCCGACTTGTCACTGGTGCCACCTCTGGTCTGGGAACCATCCTGCGTATCGTGGATTCTAAGGAGCCAGCCGGCCACTCCCAGCCACAAGCCCCCAAACACAAACAACGGCGCTTTTCCCTGGAAAACAAAACTGGCCTGCCAACATTTTGATGGCAGATTGCAGGAGCCACTTTGCACCATCAAACTAGCCCAACTTGGCACTGGTGCCACCATGGGTCTGGTCACCATCCTGCCTATCGTAGCTTTTCAGGAGCCAGCCGGTCACTCCCAGCCATAGGCCCCCAGACAAAACCTCGGCCCGTTTCCCTGGCAAACAAAATTGAGCTGCCCCGCTTCTGGATGGCAGATTGCAGGAGTTATTTAGTACTATCAAACCAGCCTGACTTGGCACTGGTGCCACCTTGGCTCTGGGAACCATCCTGCCTATTGTGGATTTTCAGGGGTCAGCCGGCCACTCTCAGCCATATGCCCTCAAACACAAACCACGGCTCTTTTCTCTGGCAAACAAAACTCAACTGCCCCTCTTCTGGATGGCAAATTGCAGGACGCACTTGGTACTACAAAAACAGCACAACTTGGCACTGGTACCACCTTGGGTCTGGTCACCATCCTGCGTATCGAGGATTTTAAGGAGCCAGCCGGCCACTCCCAGCCATATGCCCCCAAAAACAAACCACGGCCCTTTTCTCTGGCAAACAAAAATCCGCTGCCCCGCTTCTGGATGGCAGATTGCAGGAGCCACTTGGTACTATCAAACCAGCCCAACTTGGCACTGGTGCCACCATGGGTCTGGTCACCATCCTGCCTATCGTAGCTTTTCACGACCGAGCCGGTCACTCCCAGCCATAGGCCCCCAGACACAAACCACGGCCCGTTTCCTTTGCAAACAAAAGTAAGCTGCCCCGCTTCTGGATGGCATATTGCAGGAGCCACTTTGTGGTATCAAACAAGCCCAACTTAGCACTGGTGCCACCTGTGGTCTGGGAACCATCCTGCGTATCGTGGATTCCAAGGAGCCATCCGGCCACTCCCAGCCACAGGCCCCCAAACAAAAACAACGGCACTCTTCCCTGGAAAACAAAACTGGCCTGCCAACTTTTTGATGGCAGATTGCAGGAGCCACTTTGCACCATCAAACTAGCCCGACTTGGCACTGGTGCCACCTCTGGTCTGGGAACCATCCTGCCAATCGTGGATTCTAATTAGCCAGCCGGCCACTCCCAGCCACAGGCCCCCAAACACAAACAACGGCGCTTTTCCCTGGAAAACAAAACTGGCCTGCCAACTTTTTGATGGCAGATTGCAGGAGCCACTTGGTACTATCAAATCAGCCCAACTTGGCACTGGTGCCACCTTGGGTCTGTGAACCATCCTGCGTATTGTGGATTGTCAGGAGCCAGCCGACCACTCTCGGCCACAGACCCCAATCAAAAACAACGGCCCGATTCTCAGGCAAAAAACACTCAGCTGCCCCACTTCTGGATGGGAGATTGCAGGAGGCGCTTGACTCTGTCAAACCAGCCCTACTTGGCACTGGTGCCACCTTGGGTCTGGGAACCATGCTGCGTATCATGGAATTTCAGGAGCCAGCCGGCCACTGCCAGCCACAGGACCCAAACATATACCACAGCCCTTTTCTCTGGCAAGCAAAACTCAGCTGCCCCGCTTTTAGATGGCAGATTGCAGGAGCCACTTGGTACTATCAAACCAGCCCAAATTGGCACTGGTGCCACCATGGGTCTGGTAACCATCCTGCCTATCTTAGCTTTTCACGACCAAGCCGGTCACTCCCAGCCATAGGCCCCCAGACACAAACCACGGCCCGTTCCCTTGGAAAAAAAAAGTAAGCTGCCCCGCTTCTGGATGGCAGATTGCAGGAGCCGCTTGGTACTATCAAACCAGCCCGACTTGGCACTGCTGCCACCATGGGTCTGGTAGCCATCCTGCCTATCTTAGCTTTTCAGGAGCCAGCCGGCCACTCCCAGCCACAGGCCCCCAAACAAAAACAACGGCGCTTTTCCCTGGAAAACAGAACTCATCTGCCAACTTTTTGATGGCAGATTGCAGGAGCCGCTTGGTACTATCAAATCAGCCCAAATTGGCACTGCTGCCATCATGGGTCTGGTCACCATCCTGCCTATCGTAGCTTTTCAGGAGCCAGCCGGTCACTCCCAGCCATAGGCCCCCAGACACAAACCTCGGCCCGTTTCCTTGGCAAACCAAAGTAAGCTACCCCGCTTCTGGATGGCAGATTGCAGGAGCCACTTTGCACCATCAAACCAGCCCGACTTGTCACTGGTGCCACCTCTGGTCTGGGAACCATCCTGCGTATCGTGGATTCTAAGGAGCCAGCCGGCCACTCCCAGCCACAAGCCCCCAAACACAAAGAACGGCGCTTTTCCCTGGAAAACAAAACTGGCCTGCCAACATTTTGATGGCAGATTGCAGGAGCCACTTTGCACCATCAAACTAGCCCAACTTGGCACTGGTGCCACCATGGGTCTGGTCACCATCCTGCCTATCGTAGCTTTTCAGGAGCCAGCCGGTCACTCCCAGCCATAGGCCCCCAGACAAAACCTCGGCCCGTTTCCCTGGCAAACAAAATTGAGCTGCCCCGCTTCTGGATGGCAGATTGCAGGAGCTATTTAGTACTATCAAACCAGCCCGACTTGGCACTGGTGCCACCTTGGCTCTGGGAACCATCCTGCCTATTGTGGATTTTCAGGGGTCAGCCGGCCACTCTCAGCCATATGCCCTCAAACACAAACCACGGCTCTTTTCTCTGGCAAACAAAACTCAACTGCCCCTCTTCTGGATGGCAAATTGCAGGACGCACTTGGTACTACAAAAACAGCCCAACTTGGCACTGGTACCACCTTGGGTCTGGTCACCATCCTGCGTATCGAGGATTTTAAGGAGCCAGCCGGCCACTCCCAGCCATATGCCCCCAAAAACAAACCACGGCCCTTTTCTCTGGCAAACAAAAATCCGCTGCCCCGCTTCTGGATGGCAGATTGCAGGAGCCACTTGGTACTATCAAACCAGCCCAACTTGGCACTGGTGCCACCATGGGTCTGGTCACCATCCTGCCTATCGTAGCTTTTCACGACCGAGCCGGTCACTCCCAGCCATAGGCCCCCAGACACAAACCACGGCCCGTTTCCTTTGCAAACAAAAGTAAGCTGCCCCGCTTCTGGATGGCATATTGCAGGAGCCACTTTGTGGTATCAAACAAGCCCAACTTAGCACTGGTGCCACCTGTGGTCTGGGAACCATCCTGCGTATCGTGGATTCCAAGGAGCCATCCGGCCACTCCCAGCCACAGGCCCCCAAACAAAAACAACGGCACTCTTCCCTGGAAAACAAAACTGGCCTGCCAACTTTTTGATGGCAGATTGCAGGAGCCACTTTGCACCATCAAACTAGCCCGACTTGGCACTGGTGCCACCTCTGGTCTGGGAACCATCCTGCCAATTGTGGATTCTAATTAGCCAGCCGGCCACTCCCAGCCACAGGCCCCCAAACACAAACAACGGCGCTTTTCCCTGGAAAACAAAACTGGCCTGCCAACTTTTTGATGGCAGATTGCAGGAGCCACTTGGTACTATCAAACCAGCCCAACTTGGCACTGGTGCCACCTTGGGTCTGTGAACCATCCTGCGTATTGTGGATTGTCAGGAGCCAGCCGACCACTCTCGGCCACAGACCCCAATCAAAAACAACGGCCCGATTCTCAGGCAAAAAACACTCAGCTGCCCCACTTCTGGATGGGAGATTGCAGGAGGCGCTTGACTCTGTCAAACCAGCCCTACTTGGCACTGGTGCCACCTTGGGTCTGGGAACCATGCTGCGTATCATGGAATTTCAGGAGCCAGCCGGCCACTGCCAGCCACAGGACCCAAACATATACCACAGCCCTTTTCTCTGGCAAGCAAAACTCAGCTGCCCCGCTTTTAGATGGCAGATTGCAGGAGCCACTTGGTACTATCAAACCAGCCCAACTTGGCACTGGTGCCACCATGGGTCTGGTAACCATCCTGCCTATCTTAGCTTTTCACGACCAAGCCGGTCACTCCCAGCCATAGGCCCCCAGACACAAACCACGGCCCGTTTCCTTGGCAAAAAAAAGTAAGCTGCCCCGCTTCTGGATGGCAGATTGCAGGAGCCGCTTGGTACTATCAAACCAGCCCAACTTGGCACTGCTGCCACCATGGGTCTGGTAGCCATCCTGCCTATCTTAGCTTTTCAGGAGCCAGCCGGCCACTCCCAGCCACAGGCCCCCAAACAAAAACAACGGCGCTTTTCCCTGGAAAACAGAACTCATCTGCCAACTTTTTGATGGCAGATTGCAGGAGCCGCTTGGTACTATCAAATCAGCCCAAATTGGCACTGCTGCCATCATGGGTCTGGTCACCATCCTGCCTATCGTAGCTTTTCAGGAGCCAGCCGGTCACTCCCAGCCATAGGCCCCCAGACACAAACCTCGGCCTGTTTCCTTGGCAAACAAAAGTAAGCTACCCCGCTTCTGGATGGCAGATTGCAGGAGCCACTTTGCACCATCAAACTGGCCCGACTTGTCACTGGTGCCACCTCTGGTCTGGGAACCATCCTGCGTATCGTGGATTCTAAGGAGCCAGCCGGCCACTCCCAGCCACAAGCCCCCAAACACAAACAACGGCGCTTTTCCCTGGAAAACAAAACTGGCCTGCCAACATTTTGATGGCAGATTGCAGGAGCCAC
Source organism: Melospiza melodia melodia (assembly GCF_035770615.1). Classification (NCBI taxonomy): domain Eukaryota; kingdom Metazoa; phylum Chordata; class Aves; order Passeriformes; family Passerellidae; genus Melospiza; species Melospiza melodia. The sequence goes on along the minus strand of NC_086219.1, from coordinate 10,618,433 downwards.
TTTGCACCATCAAACTAGCCCAACTTGGCACTGGTGCCACCATGGGTCTGGTCACCATCCTGCCTATCGTAGCTATTCAGGAGCCAGCCGGTCACTCCCAGCCATAGGCCCCCAGACAAAACCTCAGCCCGTTTCCCTGGCAAACAAAATTGAGCTGCCCCGCTTCTGGATGGCAGATTGCAGGAGTTATTTAGTACTATCAAACCAGCCCGACTTGGCACTGGTGCCACCTTGGCTCTGGGAACCATCCTGCCTATTGTGGATTTTCAGGGGTCAGCCGGCCACTCTCAGCCATATGCCCTCAAACACAAACCACGGCTCTTTTCTCTGGGAAACAAAACTCAACTGCCCCTCTTCTGGATGGCAAATTGCAGGACGCACTTGGTACTACAAAAACAGCACAACTTGGCACTGGTACCACCTTGGGTCTGGTCACCATCCTGCGTATCGAGGATTTTAAGGAGCCAGCCGGTCACTCCCAGTCATATTCCCCCAAAAACAAACCACGGCCCTTTTCTCTGGCAAACAAAAATCCGCTGCCCCGCTTCTGGATGGCAGATTGCAGGAGCCACTTGGTACTATCAAACCAGCCCAACTTGGCACTGGTGCCACCATGGGTCTGGTCACCATCCTGCCTATCGTAGCTTTACAGGAGCCAGCCGGTCACTCCCAGCCATAGGCCCCCAGACACAAACCACGGCCTGTTTCCCTGGCAAACAAAAGTAAGCTGCCCCGCTTCTGGATGGCAGATTGCAGGAGCCACTTTGTGGTATCAAACAAGCCCAACTTAGCACTGGTGCCACCTGTGGTCTGGGAACCATCCTGCGTATCGTGGATTCCAAGGAGCCATCCGGCCACTCCCAGCCACAGGCCCCCAAACAAAAACAACTGCACTCTTCCCTGGAAAACAAAACTGGCCTGCCAACTATTTGATGGCAGATTGCAGGAGCCACTTTGCACCATCAAACTAGCCCGACTTGGCACTGGTGCCACCTCTGGTCTGGGAACCATCCTGCCAATCGTGGATTCTAATTAGACAGCCGGCCACTCCCAGCCACAGGCCCCCAAACACAAACAACGGCGCTTTTCCCTGGAAAACAAAACTGGCCTGCCAACTTTTTGATGGCAGATTGCAGGAGCCACTTGGTACTATCAAACCAGCCCAACTTGGCACTGGTGCCACCATGGGTCTGGTCACCATCCTGCCTATCGTAGCTTTTCAGGAGCCAGCCGGTCACTCCCACCCATAGGCCCCGAGACACAAACCTCGGCCCGTTTCCCTGGCAAACAAAAGTAAGCTGCCCCGCTTCTGGATGGCAGATTGCAGGAGCCACTTGGTACTATCAAACCAGCCCGACTTGGCACTGGTGCCACCTCAGGTCTGGGAACCATCCTGCGTATCGTGGATTCTAAGGAGCCAGCCGGCCACTCCCAACCACAGGCACCCAAACACAAACAACGGCGCTTTTCTCTGGCAAACAAAACTCGCCTGCCAACTTTTTGATGGCAGATTGCAGGAGCCACTTGGTACTATCAAACCAGCCCAACTTGGCACTGGTGCCACCATGGGTCTGGTCACCATCCTGCCTATCGTAGCTTTTCAGGAGCCAGCCGGTCACTCCCAGCCATAGGCCCCCAGACAAAACCACGGCCCCTTTCCCTGGGAAACAAAAGTAAGCTGCCCCACTTCTGGATGGCAGATTGCAGGACGCACTTGGTACTATCAAACCAGCCTACCTTGGCAATGGTGCAACCTTGGGTCTGGGAACCATCCTGCGTATCGTGGATTCTAAGGAGCCAGCTGGCCACTCCCAGCCACAGGCCCCCAAACACAAACAACGGCGCTTTTCCCTGGAAAACAAAACTGGCCTGCCAACTTTTTGATGGCAGATTGCAGGAGCCACTTGGTACTATCAAACCAGCCCAACTTGGCACTGGTGCCACCATGGGTCTGGTAACCATCCTGCCTATCGTAGCTTTTCACGACCGAGCCGGTCACTCCCAGCCATAGGCCCCCAGACACAAACCACGGCCCGTTTCCTTGGCAAACAAAAGTAAGCTGCCCCGCTTCTGGATGGCAGATTGCAGGAGCCACTCTGTGGTATCAAACCAGCCCAACTTGGCACTGGTGCCACCACTGGTCTGGGAACCATCCTGCGTATCGTGGATTCTAATGAGCCAGCTGGCCACTCCCAGCCACAGGACCCCAAACACAAACAACGGCGCTTTTCCCTGGAAAACAAAACTGGCCTGCCAACTTTTTGATGGCAGATTGCAGGAGCCACTTGGTACTATCAAACCAGCCCAACTTGGCATTGGTGCCACCATGGGTCTGGTCACCATCCTGCCTATCGTAGCTTTTCAGGAGCCAGCCGGTCACTCCCAGCCATAGGCCCCGAGACACAAACCTCGGCCCGTTTCCCTGGCAAACAAAAGTAAGCTGCCCCGCTTCTGGATGGCAGATTGCAGGAGCCACTTGGTACTATCAAACCAGCCCGACTTGGCACTGGTGCCACCTCAGGTCTGGGAACCATCCTGCGTATCGTGGATTTTCAGGGGTCAGCAGGCCACTCTCAGCCATATGCCCTCAAACACAAACCACGGCCCTTTTCTCTGGCAAACAAAACTCAACTGCCCCTCTTCTGGATGGCAAATTGCAGGACGCACTTGGTACTACAAAAACAGCACAACTTGGCATTGGTGCCACCTTGGGTCTGGTCACCATCCTGCGTATCGAGCATTTTAAGGAGCCAGCCGGCCACTCCCAGCCATATGTCCCCAAAAACAAACCACGGCCCTTTTCTCTGGCAAACAAAAATCCGCTGCCCCGCTTCTGGATGGCGGATTGCAGGAGCCACTTGGTACTATGAAACCAGCCCGACTTGGCACTGGTGCCACCTTGGGTCTGTGAACCATCCTGCATATTGTGGATTGTCAGGAGCCAGCCGACCAGTCTCGGCCACAGACCCCAATCAAAAACAACGGCCCGATTCTCAGGCAAAAAACACTCAGCTGCCCCACTTCTGGATGGGGGATTGCAGGAGGCGCTTGACTCTGTCAAACCAGCCCTACTTGGCACTGGTGCCACCTTGGGTCTGGGAACCATGCTGCGTATCATGGAATTTCAGGAGCCAGCCGGCCACTGCCAGCCACAGGACCCAAACATATACCACAGCCCTTTTCTCTGGCAAGCAAAACTCAGCTGCCCCGCTTTTAGATGGCAGATTGCAGGAGCCACTTGGTACTATCAAACCAGCCCAACTTGGCACTGGTGCCACCATGGGTCTGGTAACCATCCTGCCTATCTTAGCTTTTCACGACCAAGCCGGTCACTCCCAGCCATAGGCCCCCAGACACAAACCACGGCCCGTTCCCTTGGAAAAAAAAAGTAAGCTGCCCCGCTTCTGGATGGCAGATTGCAGGAGCCGCTTGGTACTATCAAACCAGCCCAACTTGGCACTGCTGCCACCATGGGTCTGGTAGCCATCCTGCCTATCTTAGCTTTTCAGGAGCCAGCCGGCCACTCCCAGCCACAGGCCCCCAAACAAAATCAACGGCGCTTTTCCCTGGAAAACAGAACTCATCTGCCAACTTTTTGATGGCAGATTGCAGGAGCCACTTGGTACTATCAAATCAGCCCAAATTGGCACTGCTGCCATCATGGGTCTGGTCACCATCCTGCCTATCGTAGCTTTTCAGGAGCCAGCCGGTCACTCCCAGCCATAGGCCCCCAGACACAAACCTCGGCCCGTTTCCTTGGCAAACAAAAGTAAGCTACCCCGCTTCTGGATGGCAGATTGCAGGAGCCACTTTGCACCATAAAACTGGCCCGACTTGTCACTGGTGCCACCTCTCGTCTGGGAACCATCCTGCGTATCGTGGATTCTAAGGAGCCAGCCGGCCACTCCCAGCCACAAGCCCCCAAACACAAACAACGGCGCTTTTCCCTGGAAAACAAAACTGGCCTGCCAACATTTTGATGGCAGATTGCAGGAGCCACTTTGCACCATCAAACTAGCCCAACTTGGCACTGGTGCCACCATGGGTCTGGTCACCATCCTGCCTATCGTAGCTATTCAGGAGCCAGCCGGTCACTCCCAGCCATAGGCCCCCAGACAAAACCTCGGCCCGTTTCCCTGGCAAACAAAATTGAGCTGCCCCGCTTCTGGATGGCAGATTGCAGGAGTTATTTAGTACTATCAAACCAGCCTGACTTGGCACTGGTGCCACCTTGGCTCTGGGAACCATCCTGCCTATTGTGGATTTTCAGGGGTCAGCCGGCCACTCTCAGCCATATGCCCTCAAACACAAACCACGGCTCTTTTCTCTGGCAAACAAAACTCAACTGCCCCTCTTCTGGATGGCAAATTGCAGGACGCACTTGGTACTACAAAAACAGCACAACTTGGCACTGGTACCACCTTGGGTCTGGTCACCATCCTGCGTATCGAGGATTTTAAGGAGCCAGCCGGCCACTCCCAGCCATATGCCCCCAAAAACAAACCACGGCCCTTTTCTCTGGCAAACAAAAATCCGCTGCCCCGCTTCTGGATGGCAGATTGCAGGAGCCACTTGGTACTATCAAACCAGCCCAACTTGGCACTGGTGCCACCATGGGTCTGGTCACCATCCTGCCTATCGTAGCTTTTCACGACCGAGCCGGTCACTCCCAGCCATAGGCCCCCAGACACAAACCACGGCCCGTTTCCTTTGCAAAAAAAAGTAAGCTGCCCCGCTTCTGGATGGCATATTGCAGGAGCCACTTTGTGGTATCAAACAAGCCCAACTTAGCACTGGTGCAGCCTGTGGTCTGGGAACCATCCTGCGTATCGTGGATTCCAAGGAGCCATCCGGCCACTCCCAGCCACAGGCCCCCAAACAAAAACCACGGCACTCTTCCCTGGAAAACAAAACTGGCCTGCCAACTTTTTGATGGCAGATTGCAGGAGCCACTTTGCACCATCAAACTAGCCCGACTTGGCACTGGTGCCACCTCTGGTCTGGGAACCATCCTGCCAATCGTGGATTCTAATTAGCCAGCCGGCCACTCCCAGCCACAGGCCCCCAAACACAAACAACGGCGCTTTTCCCTGGAAAACAAAACTGGCCTGCCAACTTTTTGATGGCAGATTGCAGGAGCCACTTGGTACTATCAAACCAGCCCAACTTGGCACTGGTGCCATCATGGGTCTGGTCACCATCCTGCCTATCGTAGCTTTTCAGGAGCCAGCCGGTCACTCCCACCCATAGGCCCCGAGACACAAACCTCGGCCCGTTTCCCTGGCAAACAAAAGTAAGCTGCCCCGCTTCTGGATGGCAGATTGCAGGAGCCACTTTGCACCATCAAACCAGCCCGACTTGGCACTGGTGCCACCTCAGGTCTGGGAACCATCCTGCGTATCGTGGATTCTAAGGAGCCAGCCGGCCACTCCCAGCCACAGGCACCCAAACAAAAACAACGGCCCTTTTCTCTGGCAAACAAAACTCGCCTGCCAACTTTTTGATGGCAGATTGCAGGAGCCACTTGGTACTATCAAACCAGCCCAACTTGGCACTGGTGCCACCATGGGTCTGGTCACCATCCTGCCTATCGTAGCTTTTCAGGAGCCAGCCGGTCACTCCCAGCCATAGGCCCCCAGACACAAACCACGGCCCCTTTCCCTGGGAAACAAAAGTAAGCTGCCCCACTTCTGGATGGCAGATTGCAGGACGCACTTGGTACTATCAAACCAGCCTACCTTGGCAATGGTGCAACCTTGGGTCTGGGAACCATCCTGCGTATCGTGGATTCTAAGGAGCCAGCTGGCCACTCCCAGCCACAGGCCCCCAAACACAAACAACGGCGCTTTTCCCTGGAAAACAAAACTGGCCTGCCAACTTTTTGATGGCAGATTGCAGGAGCCACTTGGTACTATCAAACCAGCCCAACTTGGCACTGGTGCCACCATGGGTCTGGTAACCATCCTGCCTATCGTAGCTTTTCACGACCAAGCCGGTCAGTCCCAGCCATAGGCCCCCAGACACAAACCACGGCCCGTTCCCTTGGCAAACAAAAGTAAGCTGCCCCGCTTCTGGATGGCAGATTGCAGGAGCCACTCTGTGGTATCAAACCAGCCCAACTTGGCACTGGTGCCACCACTGGTCTGGGAACCATCCTGCGTATCGTGGATTCTAATGAGCCAGCTGGCCACTCCCAGCCACAGGACCCCAAACACAAACAACGGCGCTTTTCCCTGGAAAACAAAACTGGCCTGCCAACTTTTTGATGGCAGATTGCAGGAGCCACTTGGTACTATCAAACCAGCCCAACTTGGCACTGGTGCCACCATGGGTCTGGTCAACATCCTGCCTATCGTAGCTTTTCAGGAGCCAGCCGGTCACTCCCAGCCATAGGCCCCGAGACACAAACCTCGGCCCGTTTCCCTGGCAAACAAAAGTAAGCTGCCCCGCTTCTGGATGGCAGATTGCAGGAGCCACTTGGTACTATCAAACCAGCCCGACTTGGCACTGGTGCCACCTCAGGTCTGGGAACCATCCTGCGTATCGTGGATTCTAAGGAGCCAGCCGGCCACTCCCAGCCACAGGCCCCCAAACACAAACAACGGCGCTTTTCTCTGGCAAACAAAACTCGCCTGCCAAATTTTTGATGGCAGATTGCAGGAGCCACTTGGTACTATCAAACCAGCCCAACTTGGCACTGGTGCCACCATGGGTCTGGTCACCATCCTGCCTATCGTAGCTTTTCAGGAGCCAGCCGGTCACTCCCAGCCATAGGCCCCCAGACACAAACCACGGCCCATTTCCCTGGCAAACAAAAGTAAGCTGCCGCACTTCTGGATGGCAGATTGCAGGACGCACTTGGTAGTATCAAACCAGCCTACCTTGGCAATGGTGCAACCTTGGGTCTGGGAACCATCCTGCGTATCGTGGATTCTAAGGAGCCAGCCGGCCATTCCCGGCCACAGGCCCCCAAACACAAACAACGGCACTCTTCCCTGGAAAACAAAACTCGCCTGCCAACTTTTTGATGGCAGATTGCAGGAGCCACTTGGTACTATCAAATCAGCCCAAATTGGCACTGCTGCCATCATGGGTCTGGTCACCATCCTGCCTATCGTAGCTTTTCAGGAGCCAGCCGGTCACTCCCAGCCATAGGCCCCCAGACACAAACCTCGGCCCGTTTCCTTGGCAAACAAAAGTAAGCTACCCCGCTTCTGGATGGCAGATTGCAGGAGCCACTTTGCACCATAAAACTGGCCCGACTTGTCACTGGTGCCACCTCTCGTCTGGGAACCATCCTGCGTATCGTGGATTCTAAGGAGCCAGCCGGCCACTCCCAGCCACAAGCCCCCAAACACAAACAACGGCGCTTTTCCCTGGAAAACAAAACTGGCCTGCCAACATTTTGATGGCAGATTGCAGGAGCCACTTTGCACCATCAAACTAGCCCAACTTGGCACTGGTGCCACCATGGGTCTGGTCACCATCCTGCCTATCGTAGCTATTCAGGAGCCAGCCGGTCACTCCCAGCCATAGGCCCCCAGACAAAACCTCGGCCCGTTTCCCTGGCAAACAAAATTGAGCTGCCCCGCTTCTGGATGGCAGATTGCAGGAGTTATTTAGTACTATCAAACCAGCCCGACTTGGCACTGGTGCCACCTTGGCTCTGGGAACCATCCTGCCTATTGTGGATTTTCAGGGGTCAGCCGGCCACTCTCAGCCATATGCCCTCAAACACAAACCACGGCTCTTTTCTCTGGCAAACAAAACTCAACTGCCCCTCTTCTGGATGGCAAATTGCAGGACGCACTTGGTACTACAAAAACAGCACAACTTGGCACTGGTACCACCTTGGGTCTGGTCACCATCCTGCGTATCGAGGATTTTAAGGAGCCAGCCGGCCACTCCCAGCCATATGCCCCCAAAAACAAACCACGGCCCTTTTCTCTGGCAAACAAAAATCCGCTGCCCCGCTTCTGGATGGCAGATTGCAGGAGCCACTTGGTACTATCAAACCAGCCCAACTTGGCACTGGTGCCACCATGGGTCTGGTCACCATCCTGCCTATCGTAGCTTTTCACGACCGAGCCGGTCACTCCCAGCCATAGGCCCCCAGACACAAACCACGGCCCGTTTCCTTTGCAAAAAAAAGTAAGCTGCCCCGCTTCTGGATGGCATATTGCAGGAGCCACTTTGTGGTATCAAACAAGCCCAACTTAGCACTGGTGCAGCCTGTGGTCTGGGAACCATCCTGCGTATCGTGGATTCCAAGGAGCCATCCGGCCACTCCCAGCCACAGGCCCCCAAACAAAAACCACGGCACTCTTCCCTGGAAAACAAAACTGGCCTGCCAACTTTTTGATGGCAGATTGCAGGAGCCACTTTGCACCATCAAACTAGCCCGACTTGGCACTGGTGCCACCTCTGGTCTGGGAACCATCCTGCCAATCGTGGATTCTAATTAGCCAGCCGGCCACTCCCAGCCACAGGCCCCCAAACACAAACAACGGCGCTTTTCCCTGGAAAACAAAACTGGCCTGCCAACTTTTTGATGGCAGATTGCAGGAGCCACTTGGTACTATCAAACCAGCCCAACTTGGCACTGGTGCCATCATGGGTCTGGTCACCATCCTGCCTATCGTAGCTTTTCAGGAGCCAGCCGGTCACTCCCACCCATAGGCCCCGAGACACAAACCTCGGCCCGTTTCCCTGGCAAACAAAAGTAAGCTGCCCCGCTTCTGGATGGCAGATTGCAGGAGCCACTTTGCACCATCAAACCAGCCCGACTTGGCACTGGTGCCACCTCAGGTCTGGGAACCATCCTGCGTATCGTGGATTCTAAGGAGCCAGCCGGCCACTCCCAGCCACAGGCACCCAAACAAAAACAACGGCCCTTTTCTCTGGCAAACAAAACTCGCCTGCCAACTTTTTGATGGCAGATTGCAGGAGCCACTTGGTACTATCAAACCAGCCCAACTTGGCACTGGTGCCACCATGGGTCTGGTCACCATCCTGCCTATCGTAGCTTTTCAGGAGCCAGCCGGTCACTCCCAGCCATAGGCCCCCAGACACAAACCACGGCCCCTTTCCCTGGGAAACAAAAGTAAGCTGCCCCACTTCTGGATGGCAGATTGCAGGACGCACTTGGTACTATCAAACCAGCCTACCTTGGCAATGGTGCAACCTTGGGTCTGGGAACCATCCTGCGTATCGTGGATTCTAAGGAGCCAGCTGGCCACTCCCAGCCACAGGCCCCCAAACACAAACAACGGCGCTTTTCCCTGGAAAACAAAACTGGCCTGCCAACTTTTTGATGGCAGATTGCAGGAGCCACTTGGTACTATCAAACCAGCCCAACTTGGCACTGGTGCCACCATGGGTCTGGTCAACATCCTGCCTATCGTAGCTTTTCAGGAGCCAGCCGGTCACTCCCAGCCATAGGCCCCGAGACACAAACCTCGGCCCGTTTCCCTGGCAAACAAAAGTAAGCTGCCCCGCTTCTGGATGGCAGATTGCAGGAGCCACTTGGTACTATCAAACCAGCCCGACTTGGCACTGGTGCCACCTCAGGTCTGGGAACCATCCTGCGTATCGTGGATTCTAAGGAGCCAGCCGGCCACTCCCAGCCACAGGCCCCCAAACACAAACAACGGCGCTTTTCTCTGGCAAACAAAACTCGCCTGCCAAATTTTTGATGGCAGATTGCAGGAGCCACTTGGTACTATCAAACCAGCCCAACTTGGCACTGGTGCCACCATGGGTCTGGTCACCATCCTGCCTATCGTAGCTTTTCAGGAGCCAGCCGGTCACTCCCAGCCATAGGCCCCCAGACACAAACCACGGCCCATTTCCCTGGCAAACAAAAGTAAGCTGCCGCACTTCTGGATGGCAGATTGCAGGACGCACTTGGTAGTATCAAACCAGCCTACCTTGGCAATGGTGCAACCTTGGGTCTGGGAACCATCCTGCGTATCGTGGATTCTAAGGAGCCAGCCGGCCATTCCCGGCCACAGGCCCCCAAACACAAACAACGGCACTCTTCCCTGGAAAACAAAACTCGCCTGCCAACTTTTTGATGGCAGATTGCAGGAGCCACTTGGTACTATCAAATCATCCCAACTTGGCACTGGTGCCACCATGGGTCTGGTAACTGTCCTGCCTATCGTAGCTTTACAGGAGTCAGCCGGTCACTTCCAGCCATAGGCCCCCAGACACAAACCTCCGCACGTTTCCCTGGCAAACAAAAGTAAGCTGCCCCGCTTCTGGATGGCAGATTGCAGGAGCCACTTTGCACCATCAAACCAGCCCGACTTGGCACTGGTGCCACCTCTGGTCTGGGAACCATCCTGCGTATCGTGGATTCTAAGGAGCCAGCCGGCCACTCCCAGCCACAGGCCCCCAAACACAAACAACGGCGCTTTTCCCTGGAAAACAAAACTCGCCTGCCAACTTTTTGATGGCAGATTGCAGGAGCCACTTGGTACTATCAAACCAGCCCAACTTGGCACTGGTGCCACCATGGGTCTGGTCACCATCCTGCCTATCGTAGCTTTTCAGGAGCCAGCCGGTCACTCCCAGCCATAGGCCCCCAGACAAAACCTCGGCCCGTTTCCCTGGCAAACAAAATTAAGCTGCCCCGCTTCTGGATGGCAGATTGCAGGAGCTATTTAGTACTATCAAACCAGACCAACTTGGCACTGGTGCCACCTTGGCTCTGGGAACCATCCTGCCTATTGTGGATTTTCAGGGGTCAGCCGGCCACTCTCAGCCATATGCCCTCAAACACAAACCACGGCCCTTTTCTCTGGCAAACAAAACTCAACTGCCCCTCTTCTGGATGGCAAATTGCAGGACGCACTTGGTACTACAAAAACAGCACAACTTGGCATTGGTGCCACCTTGGGTCTGGTCACCATCCTGCGTATCGAGCATTTTAAGGAGCCAGCCAGCCACTCCCAGCCATATGTCCCCAAAAACAAACCACGGCCCTTTTCTCTGGCAAAGAAAAATCCGCTGCCCCGCTTCTGGATGGCGGATTGCAGGAGCCACTTGGTACTATGAAACCAGCCCGACTTGGCACTGGTGCCACCTTGGGTCTGTGAACCATCCTGCATATTGTGGATTGTCAGGAGCCAGCCGACCACTCTCGGCCACAGACCCCAATCAAAAACAACGGCCCGATTCTCAGGCAAAAAACACTCAGCTGCCCCACTTCTGGATGGGGGATTGCAGGAGGCGCTTGACTCTGTCAAACCAGCCCTACTTGGCACTGGTGCCACCTTGGGTCTGGGAACCATGCTGCGTATCATGGAATTTCAGGAGCCAGCCGGCCACTGCCAGCCACAGGACCCAAACATATACCACAGCCCTTTTCTCTGGCAAGCAAAACTCAGCTGCCCCGCTTTTAGATGGCAGATTGCAGGAGCCACTTGGTACTATCAAACCAGCCCAACTTGGCACTGGTGCCACCATGGGTCTGGTCACCATCCTGCCTATCGTAGCTTTTCACGACCAAGCCGGTCACTCCCAGCCATAGGCCCCCAGACACAAACCACGGCCCGTTCCCTTGGAAAAAAAAAGTAAGCTGCCCCGCTTCTGGATGGCAGATTGCAGGAGCCACTTGGTACTATCAAACCAGCCCAACATGGCACTGCTGCCACCATGGGTCTGGGAGCCATCCTGCCTATCTTAGCTTTTCAGGAGCCAGCCGGCCACTCCCAGCCACAGGCCCCCAAACACAAACAACGGCGCTTTTCCCTGGAAAACAGAACTCATCTGCCAACTTTTTGATGGCAGATTGCAGGAGCCGCTTGGTACTATCAAATCAGCCCAAATTGGCACTGCTGCCATCATGGGTCTGGTGACCATCCTGCCTATCGTAGCTTTTCAGGAGCCAGCCGGTCACTCCCAGCCATAGGCCCCCAGACAGAAACCTCGGCCCGTTTCCTTGGCAAACAAAAGTAAGCTACCCCGCTTCTGGATGGCAGATTGCAGGAGCCACTTTGCACCATCAAACTGGCCCGACTTGTCACTGGTGCCACCTCTCGTCTGGGAACCATCCTGCGTATCGTGGATTCTAAGGAGCCAGCCGGCCACTCCCAGCCACAAGCCCCCAAACACAAACAACGGCGCTTTTCCCTGGAAAACAAAACTGGCCTGCCAACATTTTGATGGCAGATTGCAGGAGCCACTTTGCACCATCAAACTAGCCCGACTTGGCACTGGTGCCACCTCTGGTCTGGGAACCATCCTGCGTATCGTGGATTCTAATTAGCCAGCCGGCCACTCCCAGCCATAGGCCCCCAAACAAAATCAACGGCTCTTTTCCCTGGAAAACAAAACTCGCCTACCAACTTTTTGATTGCAGATTGCAGGAGCCGCTTGGTACTATCAAATCAGCCCAACGTGGCACTGGTGCCACCATGAGTCTGGTCACCATCCTGCCTATCGGAGCTTTTCAGGAGCCAGCCGGTCAGTCCCACCCATAGGCCCCCAGAAAAAACCTCGGCCCTTTTCCCTTGCAAACAAAAGGAATCTACCCCGCTTCTGTATGGCAGATTGCAGGAGCCACTTTGCACCATCAAACTAGCCCGACTTGGCACTGGTGCCACCTCTGGTCTGGGAACCATCCTGCCTATCGTGGATTCTAAGGAGCCAGCCGGCCACTCCCAGCCACAGGCCCCCAAACACAAACAACGGCGCTTTTCCCTGGAAAACAAAACTCGCCTGCCAACTTTTTGATGGCAGATTGCAGGAGCCGCTTGGTACTATCAAATCAGCCCAACTTGGCACTGGTGCCACCATGGATCTGGTAACCATCCTGCCTATCGTAGCTTTTCAGGAGCCAGCCGGTCACTCCCAGCCATAGGCCCCCAGACACAAACCTCGGCCCGTTTCCCTGGCAAACAAAAGTAAGCTGCCCCGCTTCTGGATTGCAGATTGCAGGAGCCACTTGGTACTATCAAACTAGCCCGACTTGGAACTGGTGCCACCTCTGGTCTGGGAACCATCCTGCGTATCGTGGATTCTAAGGAGCCGGCCGGCCACTCCCAGCCACAGTCCACCAAACACAAACAACGGCACTTTTCCCTGGAAAACAAAACTCGCCTGCCAACTTTTTGATGGCAGATTGCAGGAGCCACTTTGCACCATCAAACTAGCCCGACTTGGCACTGGTGCCACCTCTGGTCTGGGAACCATCCTGCGTATCGTGGATTCTAATTAGCCAGCCGGCCACTCCCAGCCATAGGCCCCCAAACACAAACAACGGCGCTTTTCCCTGGAAAACAAAACTGGCCTGCCAACTTTTTGATGGCAGATTGCAGGAGCCACTTGGTACTATCAAACAAGCTCAACTAGGCACTGGTGCCACCATGGGTCTGGTCACAATCCTGCCTATCGTAGCTTTTCAGGAGCCAGCCGGTCACTCCCAGCCATAGGCCCCCAGACAAAAACCTCGGCCCGTTTCCCTGGCAAACAAAATTAAGCTGCCCCGCTTCTGGATGGCAGATTGCAGGAGCTATTTGATACTATCAAACCAGCCCGACTTGGCACTGGTGCCACCTTGGCTCTGGGAACCATCCTGCCTATTGTGGATTTTCAGGGGTCAGCCGGCCACTCTCAGCCATATGCCCTCAAACACAAACCACGGCTCTTTTCTCTGGCAAACAAAACTCAACTGCCCCTTTTCTGGATGGCAAATTGCAGGACGCACTTGGTACTACAAAAACAGCCCAACTTGGCATTGGTGCCACCTTGGGTCTGGTCACCATCCTGCGTATCGAGGATTTTAAGGAGCCAGCCGGCCACTCCCAGCCATATGTCCCCAAAAACAAACCACGGCCCTTTTCTCTGGCAAACAAAAATCCGCTGCCCCGCTTCTGGATGGCGGATTGCAGGAGCCACTTGGTACTATCAAACCAGCCCGACTTGGCACTGGTGCCACCTTGGGTCTGTGAACCATTCTGCGTATTGTGGATTGTCAGGAGCCAGCCGACCACTCTCGGCCACAGACCCCAATCAAAAACAACGGCCCGATTCTCAGGCAAAAAACACTCAGCTGCCCCACTTCTGGATGGGAGATTGCAGGAGGCGCTTGACTCTGTCAAACCAGCCCTACTTGGCACTGGTGCCACCTTGGGTCTGGGAACCATACTACGTATCATGGAATTTCAGGAGCCAGCCGGCCACTGCCAGCCACAGGACCCAAACATATACCACAGCCCTTTTCTCTGGCAAGCAAAACTCCGCTGCCCCGCTTTTAGATGGCAGATTGCAGGAGCCACTTGGTACTATCAAACCAGCCCAACTTGGCACTGGTGCCACCATGGGTCTGGTAACCATCCTGCCTATCGTAGCTTTTCACGACCAAGCCGGTCACTCCCAGCCATAGGCCCCCAGACACAAACCACGGCCCGTTCCCTTGGTAAAAAAAAGTAAGCCGCCCCGCTTCTGGATGGCAGATTGCAGGAGCCGCTTGGTACTATCAAACCAGCCCAACTTGGCACTGCTGCCACCATGGGTCTGGTAGCCATCCTGCTTATCGTAGCTTTTCAGGAGCCAGCCGGCCACTCCCAGCCACAGGCCCCCAAACACAAACAACGGCGCTTTTCCCTGGAAAACAAAACTCGTCTGCCAACTTTTTGATGGCAGATTGCAGGAGCTGCTTGGTACTATCAAATCAGCCCAAATTGGCACTGCTGCCATCATGGGTCTGGTCACCATCCTGCCTATCGTAGCTTTTCAGGAGCCAGCCGGTCACTCCCAGCCATAGGCCCCCAGACACAAACCTCGGCCCGTTTCCCTGGCAAACAAAAGTAAGCTGCCCCGCTTCTGGATGGCAGATTGCAGGAGCCACTTTGCACCATCAAACTGGCCCGACTTGTCACTGGTTCCACCACTGGTCTGGGAACCATCCTGCGTATCGTGGATTCTAAGGAGCCAGCCGGCCACTCCCAGCCACAAGCCCCCAAACACAAACAACGGCGCTTTTCCCTGGAAAACAAAACTGGCCTGCCAACATTTTGATGGCAGATTGCAGGAGCCACTTGGTACTATCAAACCAGCCCAACTTGGCACTGGTGCCACCATGGGTCTGGTCACCATCCTGCGTATCGTAGCTTTTCAGGAGCCAGCCGGTCACTCCCAGCCATAGGCCCCCAGACACAAAGCACGGCCCATTTTCCTGGCAAACAAAAGTAAGCTGCCCCACTTCTGGATGGCAGATTGCAGGACGCACTTTGTACTATCAAACCAGCCTACCTTGGCTATGGTGCAACCTTGGGTCTGGGAACCATCCTGCGTATCGTGGATTCTAAGGAGCCAGCCGGCCACTCCCAGCCACAGGCCCCCAAACACAAACAACGGCACTCTTCCCTGGAAAACAAAACTCGCCTGCCAACTTTTTGATGGCAGATTGCAGGAGCCACTTGGTACTATCAAATCAGCCCAACTTGGCACTGGTGCCACCATGGGTCTAGTAACAGTCCTGCCTATCGTAGCTTTACAGGACCCAGCCGGTCACTTCCAGCCATAGGCCCCCAGACACAAACCTCGGCCCATTTTCCTGGCAAACAAAAGTAAGCTGCCCCATTTCTGGATGGCAGATTGCAGGACGCACTTTGTACTATCAAACCAGCCTACCTTGGCTATGGTGCAACCTTGGGTCTGGGAACCATCCTGCGTATCGTGGATTCTAAGGAGCCAGCCGGCCACTCCCAGCCACAGGCCCCCAAACACAAACAACGGCACTCTTCCCTGGAAAACAAAACTCGCCTGCCAACTTTTTGATGGCAGATTGCAGGAGCCACTTGGTACTATCAAATCAGCCCAACTTGGCACTGGTGCCACCATGGGTCTAGTAACAGTCCTGCCTATCGTAGCTTTACAGGACCCAGCCGGTCACTTCCAGCCATAGGCCCCCAGACACAAACCTCGGCCCGTTTCCCTGGCAAACAAAAGTAAGCTACCCCGCTTCTGGATGGCAGATTGCAGGAGCCACTTTGCACCATCATACTAGCCCGACAGGTCACTGGTGCCACCTCGGGTCTGGGAACAATCCTGCGTATCGTGGATTCTAATTAGTCAGCCGGCCACTCCCAGCCACAGGCCCCCAAACACAAACAACGGCGTTTTTCCCTGGAAAACAAAACTGGCCTGCCAACTTTTTGATTGCAGATTGCAGGAGCCACTTGGTACTATCAAACCAGCCCAACTTGGCACTGGTGCCACCATGGGTCTGGTCACCATCGTGCCTATCGTAGCTTTTCAGGAGCCAGCCGGTCACTCCCAGCCATAGGCCCCCAGACAAAACCTCGGCCCGTTTCCCTGGCAAACAAAATTAAGCTGCCCCGCTTCTGGATGGCAGATTGCAGGAGCTATTTAGTACTATCAAACCAGCCCGACTTGGCACTGGTGCCACCTTGGGTCTGTGAACCATTCTGCGTATTGTGGATTGTCAGGAGCCAGCCGACCACTCTCGGCCACAGACCCCAATCAAAAACAACGGCCCGATTCTCAGGCAAAAAACACTCAGCTGCCCCACTTCTGGATGGGAGATTGCAGGAGGCGCTTGACTCTGTCAAACCAGCCCTACTTGGCACTGGTGCCACCTTGGGTCTGGGAACCATGCTGCGTATCATGGAATTTCAGGAGCCAGCCGGCCACTGCCAGCCACAGGACCCAAACATATACCACAGCCCTTTTCTCTGGCAAGCAAAACTCCGCTGCCCCGCTTTTAGATGGCAGATTGCAGGAGCCACTTGGTACTATCAAACCAGCCCAACTTGGCACTGGTGCCACCATGGGTCTGGTAACCATCCTGCCTATCTTAGCTTTTCACGACCAAGCCGGTCACTCCCAGCCATAGGCCCCCAGACACAAACCACGGCCCGTTCCCTTGGTAAAAAAAAGTAAGCTGCCCCGCTTCTGGATGGCAGATTGCAGGAACCACTTGGTACTATCAAACCAGCCCAACTTGGCACTGCTGCCACCATGGGTCTGGTAGCCATCCTGCTTATCGTAGCTTTTCAGGAGCCAGCCGGCCACTCCCAGCCACAGGCCCCCAAACACAAACAACGGCGCTTTTCCCTGGAAAACAGAACTCGCCTGCCAACTTTTTGATGGCAGATTGCAGGAGCCGCTTGGTACTATCAAATCAGCCCAAATTGGCACTGCTGCCATCATGGGTCTGGTCACCATCCTGCCTATCGTAGCTTTTCAGGAGCCAGCCGGTCACTCCCAGCCATAGGCCCCCAGACACAAACCTCGGCCCGTTTCCTTGGCAAACAAAAGTAAGCTACCCCGCTTCTGGATGGCAGATTGCAGGAGCCACTTTGCACCATCAAACTGGCCCGACTTGTCACTGGTTCCACCACTGGTCTGGGAACCATCCTGCGTATCGTGGATTCTAAGGAGCCAGCCGGCCACTCCCAGCCACAAGCCCCCAAACACAAACAACGGCGCTTTTCCCTGGAAAACAAAACTGGCCTGCAAACATTTTGATGGCAGATTGCAGGAGCCACTTGGTACTATCAAACCAGCCCAACTTGGCACTGGTGCCACCATGGGTCTGGTCACCATCCTGCGTATCGTAGCTTTTCAGGAGCCAGCCGGTCCCTCCCAGCCATAGGCCCCCAGACACAAAGCACGGCCCATTTCCCTGGCAAACAAAAGTAAGCTGCCCCACTTCTGGATGGCAGATTGCAGGACGCACTTTGTACTATCAAACCAGCCTACCTTGGCAATGGTGCAACCTTGGGTCTTGGAACCATCCTGCGTATCTTGGATTCTAAGGAGCCAGCCGGCCACTCTCAGCCATATGCCCTCAAACACAAACCACGGCGCTTTTCTCTGGCAAACAAAACTCAACTGCCCCTCTTCTGGATGGCAAATTGCAGGACGCACTTGGTACTACAAAAACAGCACAACTTGGCACTGGTACCACCTTGGGTCTGGTCACCATCCTGCGTATCGAGGATTTTAAGGAGCCAGCAGGCCACTCCCAGCCATATGCCCCCAAAAACAAACCACGGCCCTTTTCTCTGGCAAACAAAAATCCGCTGTCCCGCTTCTGGATGGCAGATTGCAGGAGCCACTTGGTACTATCAAACCAGCCCGACTTGGCACTGGTGCCACCTTGGGTCTGTGAACCATCCTGCGTATTGTGGATTGTCAGGAGCCAGCCGACCACTCTCGGCCACAGACCCCAATCAAAAACAACGGCCCGATTCACAGGCAAAAAAAACTCAGCTGCCTCACTTCTGGATGGGAGATTGCAGGAGGCGCTTGACTCTGTCAAACCAGCCCTACTTGGCACTGGTGCCACCTTGGGTCTGGGAACCATCCTGCCTATCGTAGCATTTCAGGAGCCAGCCGGCCACTGCCAGCCACAGGACCCAAACATATACCACAGCCCTTTTCTCTGGCAAGCAAAACTCAGCTGCCCCCCTTTTAGATGGCAGATTGCAGGAGCCACTTGGTACTATCAAACCAGCCCAACTTGGCACTGGTGCCACCATGGGTCTAGTAACCATCTTGCCTATCGTAGCTTTTCACGACCGAGCTGGTCACTCCCAGCCATAGGCCCCCAGACACAAACCACGGCCCGTTTCCTTGGCAAAAAAAAGTAAGCTGCCCCGCTTCTGGATGGCAGATTGCAGGAGCCACTTGGTACTATCAAACCACCCCAACTTGGCACTGGTTCCACCACTGGTCTGGGAACCATCCTGCGTATCGTGGATTCTAAGGAGCCAGCCTGCCACTCCCAGCCACCGGCTCCCAAACACAAACAACGGCGCTTTTCCCTGGAAAACAAAACTCGCCTGCCAACTTTTTGATGGCAGATTGCAGGAGCCACTTTGCACCATCAAACTAGCCCGACTTGGCACTGGTGCCACCTCTGGTCTGGGAACCATCCTGCCTATCGTGGATTCTAAGGAGCCAGCCGGCCACTCCCAGCCACAGGCCCCCAAACACAAACAACGGCGCTTTTCCCTGGAAAACAAAACTCGCCTGCCAACTTTTTGATGGCAGATTGCAGGAGCCGCTTGGTACTATCAAATCAGCCCAACTTGGCACTGGTGCCACCATGGGTCTGGTAACCATCCTGCCTATCGTAGCTTTTCAGGAGCCAGCCGGTCACTCCCAGCCATAGGCCCCCAGACACAAACCTCGGCCCGTTTCCCTGGCAAACAAAAGTAAGCTGCCCCGCTTCTGGATTGCAGATTGCAGGAGCCACTTGGTACTATCAAACTAGCCCGACTTGGAACTGGTGCCACCTCTGGTCTGGGAACCATCCTGCGTATCGTGGATTCTAAGGAGCCGGCCGGCCACTCCCAGCCACAGTCCACCAAACACAAACAACGGCACTTTCCCCTGGAAAACAAAACTCGCCTGCCAACTTTTTGATGGCAGATTGCAGGAGCCACTTTGCACCATCAAACTAGCCCGACTTGGCACTGGTGCCACCTCTGGTCTGGGAACCATCCTGCGTATCGTGGATTCTAATTAGCCAGCCGGCCACTCCCAGCCATAGGCCCCCAAACACAAACAACGGCGCTTTTCCCTGGAAAACAAAACTGGCCTGCCAAATATTTGATGGCAGATTGCAGGAGCCACTTGGTACTATCAAACCAGCCCAACTTGCCACTGGTGCCACCATGGGTCTGGTCACCATCCTGCCTATCGTAGCTTTTCAGGAGCCAGCCGGTCACTCCCAGCCATAGGCCCCCAGACAAAAACCTCGGCCCGTTTCCCTGGCAAACAAAATTAAGCTGCCCCGCTTCTGGATGGCAGATTGCAGGAGCTATTTGATACTATCAAACCAGCCCAACTTGGCACTGGTGCCACCTTGGCTCTGGGAACCATCCTGCCTATTGTGGATTTTCAGGGGTCCGCCGGCCACTCTCAGCCATATGCCCTCAAACACAAACCACGGCCCTTTTCTCTGGCAAACAAAACTCAACTGCCCCTTTTCTGGATGGCAAATTGCAGGAGCCACTTGGTACTACAAAAACAGCCCAACTTGGCATTGGTGCCACCTTGGGTCTGGTCACCATCCTGCGTATCGAGGATTTTAAGGAGCCAGCCGGCCACTCCCAGCCATATGTCCCCAAAAACAAACCACGGCCCTTTTCTCTGGCAAACAAAACTCAGCTGCCCCGCTTCTGGATGGCAGATTGCAGGAGCCACTTGGTACTATCAAACCAGCCCGACTTGGCACTGGTGCCACCTTGGGTCTGTGAACCATCCTGCGTAATGTGGATTGTCAGGAGCCAGCCGACCACTCTCGGCCACAGACCCCAATCAAAAACAACGGCCCGATTCTCAGGCAAAAAACACTCAGCTGCCCCACTTCTGGATGGGAGATTGCAGGAGGCGCTTGACTCTGTCAAACCAGCCCTACTTGGCACTGGTGCCACCTTGGGTCTGGGAACCATGCTGCGTATCATGGAATTTCAGGAGCCAGCCGGCCACTGCCAGCCACAGGACCCAAACATATACCACAGCCCTTTTCTCTGGCAAGCAAAACTCAGCTGCCCCGCTTTTAGATGGCAGATTGCAGGAGCCACTTGGTACTATCAAACCAGCCCAACTTGGCACTGGTGCCACCATGGGTCTGGTAACCATCCTGCCTATCGTAGCTTTTCACGACCGAGCCGGTCACTTCCAGCCATAGGCCCCCAGACACAAACCACGGCCCGTTTCCTCAGCAAAAAAAAGTAAGCTGCCCCGCTTCTGGATGGCAGATTGCAGGAGCCACTTGGTACTATCAAACCAGCCCAACTTGGCACTGGTGCCACCATGGGTCTGGTAGCCATCCTGCCTATCGTAGCTTTTCAGGAGCCAGCCGGCCACTCCCAGCCACAGGCCCCCAAACAAAAACAACGGCGCTTTTCCCTGGAAAACAGAACTCGCTTGCCAACATTTTGATGGCAGATTGCAGGAGCCGCTTGGTACTATCAAATCAGCCCAAATTGGCACTGCTGCCACCATGGGTCTGGTCACCATCCTGCCTATCGTAGCTTTTCAGGAGCCAGCCGGTCACTCCCAGCCATAGGCCCCCAGACACAAACCACGGCCCGTTTCCTTGGCAAACAAAAGTAAGCTGCCCCGCTTCTGGATGGCAGATTGCAGGAACCACTTGGTACTATCAAACCAGCCCAACTTGGCACTGGTGCCACCATGGGTCTGGTAACCATCCTGCCTATCGTAGCTTTTCAGGAGCCAGCCGTTCACTCCCAGCCATAGGCCCCAGACACAAAGCACTGCCGGTTTCCCTGGCAAACAAAAGTATGCTACCCTGCTTCTGGATGGCAGATTGCAGG
Source organism: Melospiza melodia melodia (assembly GCF_035770615.1). Taxonomy (NCBI): domain Eukaryota; kingdom Metazoa; phylum Chordata; class Aves; order Passeriformes; family Passerellidae; genus Melospiza; species Melospiza melodia. The sequence goes on along the minus strand of NC_086219.1, from coordinate 10,597,107 downwards.
AGCCACTTTGCACCATCAAACCAGCCCGACTTGGCACTGGTGCCACCTCTGGTCTGGGAACCATCCTGCGTATCGTGGATTATAAGGAGCCAGCTGGCCACTCCCAGCCACAGGCCCCCAAACACAAACAACGGCGCTTGTCCCTGGAAAACAAAACTCGCTTGCCAACTTTTTAATGGCAGATTGCAGGAGCCACATTGCACCATCAAACTAGCCCGACTTGGCACTGGTGCCACCTCTGGTCTGGGAACGATCCTGCATATCGTGGATTCTAATTAGCCAGCCGGCCACTCCCAGCCACAGGCCCCCAAACAAAAACAACGGCACTTTTCCCTGGAAAACAAAACTCGCCTGCCAACTTTTTGATGGCAGATTGCAGGAGCCACTTGGTACTATCAAACCAGCCCAACTTGGCACTGGTGCCACCATGGGTCTGGTAACCATCCTGCCTATCGTAGCTTTTCAGGAGCCAGCCGGTCACTCCCAGCCATAGGCCCCCAGACACAAACCTCGGCCCTTTTCCTTGGCAAACAAAAGTAAGCTGCCCCGCTTCTGGATGGCAGATTGCAGGAGCCACTTTGCACCATCAAAGTGAACCGACTTGTCACTGGTGCCACCTCTGGTCTGGGAACCATCCTGCGTATCGTGGATTCTAAGGAGCCAGCCGGCCACTCCCAGCAATAGGCCCCCAAACACAATCAACGGCGCTTTCCCCTGGAAAACAAAACTGGCCTGCCAACTTTTTGATGGCAGATTGCAGGAGCCGCTTGGTACTATCAAATCAGCCCAACGTGGCACTGGTGCCACCATGAGTCTGGTAACCATCCTGCCTATCGTAGCTTTTCAGGAGCCAGCCAGTCACTCCCAGCCATAGGCCCCCAGACAAAAACCTCGGCCCGTTTCCCTTGCAAACAAAAGTAAGCTACCCCGCTTCTGGATGGCAGATTGCAGGAGCCAATTGGTACTATCAAACTGGCCCGACTTGGAACTGGTGCCACCTCTGGTCTGGGAACCATCCTGCGTATCGTGGATTCTAAGGAGCCAGCCGGCCACTCCCAGCCACAGGCCACCAAAAAAAATCAACGGCACTTTTCCCTGGAAAACAAAACTGGCCTGCCAACTTTTTGATGGCAGATTGCAGGAGCCGCTTGATACTATCAAATCAGCCACACTTGGCACTGTTGCCACCATGAGTCTGGTCACCATCCTGCCTATCGTAGCTTTTCAGGAGCCAGCCTGTCACTCTCAGCCATAGGCCCCCAGACACAAACCTCGGCCCGTTTCCCTGGCAAACAAAAGTAAGCTGCCCCTCTTCTGGATGGCAGATTGCAGGAGCCGCTTGGTACTATCAAACCAGCCCGACTTGGAACTGGTGCCACCTCTGGTCTGGGAACCATCCTGCGTATCGTGGATTCTAAGGAGCCAGCCGGCCACTCCCAGCCACAGTCCACCAAACACAAAAAACGGCACTTTTCCCTGGAAAACAAAACTCGCCTGCAAACTTTTTCATGGCAGATTGCAGGAGCCACTTTGCACCATCAAAGTAGCCCGACTTGGCACTGGTGCCACCTCTGGTCTGGGAACCATCCTGCGTATCGTGGATTCTAACTAGCCAGCAGGCCACTCCCAGCCCTAGGCCCCCAAACAAAAACAACGGCGCTTTTCCCTGGAAAACAAAACTCGCCTGCCAATATTTTGATGGCAGATTGCAGGAGCCGCTTGGTACTATCAAATCAGCCCAATGAGGCACTGGTGCCACCATGAGTCTGGTAACCATCCTGCCTATCGTAGCTTTTCAGGAGCCAGCCAGTCACTCCCAGCCATAGGCCCCCAGACAAAAACCTCGGCCCGTTTCCCTGGCAAACAAAAGTAAGCTGCCCCGCTTCTGGATGGCAGATTGCAGGAGCCACTTGGTACTATCAAACTGGCCCGACTTGGAACTGGTGCCACCTCTGGTCTGGGAACCATCCTGCGTATCGTGGATTCTAAGGAGCCAGCCGGCCACTCCCAGCCACAGGCCACCAAACAAAATCAACGGCGCTTTTCCCTGGAAAACAAAACTCGCCTGCCAACTTTTTGATGGCAGATTGCAGGAGCCACTTTTCACCATCAAACTAGCCCGACTTGGCACTGGTGCCACCTCTGGTCTGGGAACCATCCTGCCTATCGTAGCTTTTCAGGAGCCAGCCGGTCACTCCCTGCCATAGGCCCCCAGACACAAACCTCGGCCCGTTTCCCTGGCAAACAAAATTAAGTTGCCCCGCTTCTGGATGGCAGATTGCAGGAGCTATTTAGTACTATCAAACCAGCCCGACTTGGCACTGTGCCACCTTGGCTCTGGGAACCATCCTGCCTATTTTGGATTTTCAGGCGTCAGCCGGCCACTCTCAGCCATATGCCCTCAAACACAAACCACGGCCCTTTTCTCTGGCAAACAAAACTCAACTGCCCCTCTTCTGGATGGCAAATTGCAGGACGCACTTGGTACTACAAAAACAGCACAACTTGGCACTGGTGCCACCTTGGGTCTGGTCACCATCCTGCGTATCGAGGATTTTAAGGAGCCAGCCGGCCACTCCCAGCCATATGCCCCCCAAAAAAAACCACGGCCCGTTTCTCTGGCAAACAAAACTCAGCTGCCCCGCTTCTGGATGGCAGATTGCAGGAGCCACTTGGTACTATCAAACCAGCCCGACTTGGCACTGGTGCCACCTTGGGTCTGTGAACCATCCTGCGTATTGTGGATTGACAGGAGCCAGCCGACCACTCTCGGCCACAGACCCCAATCAAAAACAACGGCCCGATTCACAGGCAAAAAAAACTCAGCTGCCCCACTTCTGGATGGGAGATTGCAGGAGGCGGTAGACGCTGTCAAAACAGCCCTACTTGGCACTGGTGCCACCTTGGGTCTGGGAACCATGCTGCGTATCATGGAATTTCAGGAGCCAGCCGGCCACTGCCAGCCACAGGACCCAAACAAATACCACAGCCCTTTTCTCTGGCAAGCAAAACTCAGCTGCCCCGCTTTTGGATGGCAGATTGCAGGAGCCACTTTGTGGTATCAAACCAGCCCAACTTAGAACTGGTGCCACCACTGGTCTCGGAACCATCCTGTGTATCGTGGATTCTAAGGAGCCAGCCGACCACTCCCAGCCACAGGCCCCCAAACACAAACAACGGCGCTTTTCCCTGGAAAACAAAACTGGCCTGCCAACATTTTGATGGCAGATTGCAGGGACCACTTGGTACTATCAAACCAGCCCAACTTGGCACTGGTTCCACCATGGGTCTGGTAACCATCCTGCCTATCGTAGCTTTTCAGGAGCCAGCCGGTCACTCCCAGCAATAGGCCCCAGACACAAACTCTGCCCGTTTCCCGGGCAAACAAATGTATGCTACCCCGCTTCAGGATGGCAGATTGCAGGAGCCACTTGGTACTATCAAACCAGCCCGACTTGTCACTGGTGCCACCTCTGGTCTGGGAACCATCCTGCGTATCGTGGATTCTAAGGAGCCAGCCGGCCACTCCCAGCCACAGGCCCCCAAACACAAACAACGGCGCTTTTCTCTGGCAAACAAAACTGGCCTGCCAACATTTTGATGGCAGATTGCAGGAGCCACTTGGTACTATCAAACCAGCCCAATTTGGCACTGTGCCACCATGGGTCTGGTCACCATCCTGCCTATCGTAGCTTTTCAGGAGCCAGCCGGTCACTCCCAGCCATAGGCCCCCAGACACAAACCACGGCCCGTTTCCCTGGCAAACAAAAGTAAGCTGCCCCACTTCTGGATGGCAGATTGCAGGAGCCACTTGGTACTATCAAACCAGCCCGACTTGGAACTGGTGCCACCTCTGGTCTGGGAACCATCCTGCGTATCGTGGATTCTAAGGAGCCAGCCGGCCACTCCCAGCCACAGTCCACCAAACACAAACAACGGCACTTTTCCCTGGGAAACAAAACTCGCCTGCCAACATTTTCATGGCAGATTGCAGGAGCCACTTTGCACCATCAAACTAGCCCGACTTGGCACTGGTGCCACCTCTGGTCTGGGAACCATCCTGCGTATCGTGGATTCTAATAAGCCAGCCGGCCACTCCCAGCCATAGGCCCCAAAACACAAACAACGGCGCTTTCCCCTGGAAAACAAAACTCGCCTGCCAACTTTTTGATGGCAGATTGCAGGAGCCGCTTGGTACTATCAAATCAGCCCAACGTGGCACTGGTGCCACCATGGGTCTGGTCACCATTCTGCCTATCGTAGCTTTTCAGGAGCCAGCCGGTCACTCCCAGCCATAGGCCCCCAGACAAAAACCTCGGCCCGTTTCCCTGGCAAACAAAAGTAAGCTGCCCCGCTTCTGGATGGCAGATTGCAGGAGCTATTTGATACTATCAAACCAGCCCAACTTGGCACTGGTGCCACCTCTGGTCTGGGAACCATCCTGCGTATCGTGGATTCTAAGGAGCCAGCCGGCCACTCCCAGCCACAGTCCACCAAACACAAACAACGGCACTTTTCCCTGGAAAACAAAACTCGCCTGCAAACTTTTTCATGGCAGATTGCAGGAGCCACTTTGCACCATCAAAGTAGCCCGACTTGGCACTGGTGCCACCTCTGGTCTGGGAACCATCCTGCGTATCGTGGATTCTAATTAGCCAGCAGGCCACTCCCAGCCATAGGCCCCCAAACACAAACAACGGCGCTTTTCCCTGGAAAACAAAACTCGCCTGCCAACTTTTTGATGGCAGATTGCAGGAGCCGCTTGGTACTATCAAATCAGCCCAACGTGGCACTGGTGCCACCATGAGTCTGGTAACCATCCTGCCTATCGTAGCTTTTCAGGAGCCAGCCAGTCACTCCCAGCCATAGGCCCCCAGACAGAAACCTCGGCCCGTTTCCCTGGCAAACAAAAGTAAGCTGCCCCGCTTCTGGATGGCAGATTGCAGGAGCCACTTGGTACTATCAAACTGGCCCGACTTGGAACTGGTGCCACCTCTGGTCTGGGAACAATCCTGCGTATCGTGGATTCTAAGGAGCCAACCGGCCACTCCCAGCCACAGTCCACCAAACAAAATCAACGGCACTTTTCCCTGGAAAACAAAACTCGCCTGCCAACTTTTTGATGGCAGATTGCAGGAGCCACTTTTCACCATCAAACTAGCCCGACTTGGCACTGGTGCCACCTCTGGTCTGGGAACCATCCTGCCTATCGTAGGTTTTCAGGAGCCAGCCCGTCACTCCCAGCCATAGGCCCCCAGACACAAACCTCGGCCCGTTTCCCTGGCAAACAAAATTAAGTTGCCCCGCTTCTGGATGGCAGATTGCAGGAGCTATTTAGTACTATCAAACCAGCCCGACTTGGCACTGTGCCACCTTGGCTCTGGGAACCATCCTGCCTATTTTGGATTTTCAGGGGTCAGCCGGCCACTCTCAGCCATATGCCCTCAAACACAAACCACGGCCCTTTTCTCTGGCAAACAAAACTCAACTGCCCCTCTTCTGGATGGCAAATTGCAGGACGCACTTGGTACTACAAAAACAGCACAACTTGGCACTGGTGCCACCTTGGGTCTGGTCACCATCCTGCGTATCGAGGATTTTAAGGAGCCAGCCGGCCACTCCCAGCCATATGCCCCCCCAAAAAAACCACGGCCCGTTTCTCTGGCAAACAAAACTCAGCTGCCCCGCTTCTGGATGGCAGATTGCAGGAGCCACTTGGTACTATCAAACCAGCCCGACTTGGCACTGGTGCCACCTTGGGTCTGTGAACCATCCTGCGTATTGTGGATTGACAGGAGCCAGCCGACCACTCTCGGCCACAGACCCCAATCAAAAACAACGGCCCGATTCACAGGCAAAAAAAACTCAGCTGCCCCACTTCTGGATGGGAGATTGCAGGAGGCGCTAGACGCTGTCAAAACAGCCCTACTTGGCACTGGTGCCACCTTGGGTCTGGGAACCATGCTGCGTATCATGGAATTTCAGGAGCCAGCCGGCCACTGCCAGCCACAGGACCCAAACAAATACCACAGCCCTTTTCTCTGGCAAGCAAAACTCAGCTGCCCCGCTTTTGGATGGCAGATTGCAGGGGCCACTTGGTACTATCAAACCAGCCCAACTTGGCACTGGTGCCACCATGGGTCTGGTAACCATCCTGCCTATCGTAGCTTTTCAGGAGCCAGCCGGCCACTCCCAGCCACAGGCCCCCAAACAAAAACAACGGCGCTTTTCCCTGGAAAAGAAAACTCGCCTGCCAACTTTTTAATGGGAGATTGCAGGAGCCACTTGGTACTATCAAACCAGCCCAACTTGGCACTGGTGCCACCATGGGTCTGGTCACCATCCTGCCTATCGTAGCTTTTCACGACCGAGCCGGTCACTCCCAGCCATAGGCCCCCAGACACAAACCACGGCCTGTTTCCTTGGAAAACAAAAGTAAGCTGCCCCGCTTCTGGATGGCAGATTGCAGGAGCCACTTTGTGGTATCAAACCAGCCCAACTTAGAACTGGTGCCACCACTGGTCTCGGAACCATCCTGTGTATCGTGGATTCTAAGGAGCCAGCCGACCACTCCCAGCCACAGGCCCCCAAACACAAACAACGGCGCTTTTCCCTGGAAAACAAAACTGGCCTGCCAACATTTTGATGGCAGATTGCAGGGACCACTTGGTACTATCAAACCAGCCCAACTTGGCACTGGTTCCACCATGGGTCTGGTAACCATCCTGCCTATCGTAGCTTTTCAGGAGCCAGCCGGTCACTCCCAGCCATAGGCCCCAGACACAAACTCTGCCCGTTTCCCGGGCAAACAAAAGTATGCTACCCCGCTTCAGGATGGCAGATTGCAGAAGCCACTTGGTACTATCAAACCAGCCCGACTTGGAACTGGTGCCACCTCTGGTCTGGGAACCATCCTGCGTATCGTGGATTCTAAGGAGCCAGCCGGCCACTCCCAGCCACAGGCCCCCAAACACAAACAACGGCGCTTTTCTCTGGCAAACAAAACTGGCCTGCCAACTTTTTGATGGCAGATTGCAGGAGCCACTTGGTACTATCAAACCAGCCCAACTTGGCACTGGTGCCACCATGGGTCTGGTCACCATCCTGCCTATCGTAGCTTTTCAGGAGCCAGCCGGTCACTCCCAGCCATAGGCCCCCAGACACAAACCACGGCCCGTTTCCCTGGCAAACAAAAGTAAGCTGCCCCACTTCTGGATGGCAGATTGCAGGAGCCACTTGGTACTATCAAACCAGCCCGACTTGGAACTGGTGCCACCTCTGGTCTGGGAACCATCCTGCGTATCGTGGATTCTAAGGAGCCAGCCGGCCACTCCCAGCCACAGTCCACCAAACACAAACAACGGCACTTTTCCCTGGAAAACAAAACTCGCCTGCCAACATTTTCATGGCAGATTGCAGGAGCCACTTTGCACCATCAAAGTAGCCCGACTTGGCACTGGTGCCACCTCTGGTCTGGGAACCATCCTGCGTATCGTGGATTCTAATAAGCCAGCCGGCCACTCCCAGCCATAGGCCCCAAAACACAAACAACGGCGCTTTCCGCTGTAAAACAAAACTCGCCTGCCAACTTTTTGATGGCAGATTGCAGGAGCCGCTTGGTACTATCAAATCAGCCCAACGTGGCACTGGTGCCACCATGAGTCTGGTAACCATCCTGCCTATCGTAGCTTTTCAGGAGCCAGCCAGTCACTCCCAGCCATAGGCCCCCAGACAAAAACCTCGGCCCGTTTCCCTGGCAAACAAAAGTAAGCTGCCCCGCTTCTGGATGGCAGATTGCAGGAGCCACTTGGTACTATCAAACAAGCCCAACTTGGAACTGGTGCCACCTCTGGTCTGGGAACCATCCTGCGTATCGTGGATTCTAAGGAGCCAGCCGGCCACTCCCAGCCACAGTCCACCAAACACAAACAACGGCACTTTCCCCTGGAAAACAAAACTCGCCTGCCAACTTTTTGATGGCAGATTGCAGGAGCCACTTTGCACCATCAAACTAGCCCGACTTGGCACTGGTGCCACCTCTGGTCTGGGAACCATCCTGCGTATCGTGGATTCTAATTAGCCAGCCGGCCACTCCCAGCCATAGGCCCCCAAACACAAACAACGGCGCTTTTCCCTGGAAAACAAAACTGGCCTGCCAAATATTTGATGGCAGATTGCAGGAGCCACTTGGTACTATCAAACCAGCCCAACTTGCCACTGGTGCCACCATGGGTCTGGTCACCATCCTGCCTATCGTAGCTTTTCAGGAGCCAGCCGGTCACTCCCAGCCATAGGCCCCCAGACAAAAACCTCGGCCCGTTTCCCTGGCAAACAAAATTAAGCTGCCCCGCTTCTGGATGGCAGATTGCAGGAGCTATTTGATACTATCAAACCAGCCCAACTTGGCACTGGTGCCACCTTGGCTCTGGGAACCATCCTGCCTATTGTGGATTTTCAGGGGTCAGCCGGCCACTCTCAGCCATATGCCCTCAAACACAAACCACGGCCCTTTTCTCTGGCAAACAAAACTCAACTGCCCCTTTTCTGGATGGCAAATTGCAGGAGCCACTTGGTACTACAAAAACAGCCCAACTTGGCATTGGTGCCACCTTGGGTCTGGTCACCATCCTGCGTATCGAGGATTTTAAGGAGCCAGCCGGCCACTCCCAGCCATATGTCCCCAAAAACAAACCACGGCCCTTTTCTCTGGCAAACAAAACTCAGCTGCCCCGCTTCTGGATGGCAGATTGCAGGAGCCACTTGGTACTATCAAACCAGCCCGACTTGGCACTGGTGCCACCTTGGGTCTGTGAACCATCCTGCGTAATGTGGATTGTCAGGAGCCAGCCGACCACTCTCGGCCACAGACCCCAATCAAAAACAACGGCCCGATTCTCAGGCAAAAAACACTCAGCTGCCCCACTTCTGGATGGGAGATTGCAGGAGGCGCTTGACTCTGTCAAACCAGCCCTACTTGGCACTGGTGCCACCTTGGGTCTGGGAACCATGCTGCGTATCATGGAATTTCAGGAGCCAGCCGGCCACTGCCAGCCACAGGACCCAAACATATACCACAGCCCTTTTCTCTGGCAAGCAAAACTCAGCTGCCCCGCTTTTAGATGGCAGATTGCAGGAGCCACTTGGTACTATCAAACCAGCCCAACTTGGCACTGGTGCCACCATGGGTCTGGTAACCATCCTGCCTATCGTAGCTTTTCACGACCGAGCCGGTCACTTCCAGCCATAGGCCCCCAGACACAAACCACGGCCCGTTTCCTCAGCAAAAAAAAGTAAGCTGCCCCGCTTCTGGATGGCAGATTGCAGGAGCCACTTGGTACTATCAAACCAGCCCAACTTGGCACTGGTGCCACCATGGGTCTGGTAGCCATCCTGCCTATCGTAGCTTTTCAGGAGCCAGCCGGCCACTCCCAGCCACAGGCCCCCAAACAAAAACAACGGCGCTTTTCCCTGGAAAACAGAACTCGCTTGCCAACATTTTGATGGCAGATTGCAGGAGCCGCTTGGTACTATCAAATCAGCCCAAATTGGCACTGCTGCCACCATGGGTCTGGTCACCATCCTGCCTATCGTAGCTTTTCAGGAGCCAGCCGGTCACTCCCAGCCATAGGCCCCCAGACACAAACCACGGCCCGTTTCCTTGGCAAACAAAAGTAAGCTGCCCCGCTTCTGGATGGCAGATTGCAGGAACCACTTGGTACTATCAAACCAGCCCAACTTGGCACTGGTGCCACCATGGGTCTGGTAACCATCCTGCCTATCGTAGCTTTTCAGGAGCCAGCCGTTCACTCCCAGCCATAGGCCCCAGACACAAAGCACTGCCGGTTTCCCTGGCAAACAAAAGTATGCTACCCTGCTTCTGGATGGCAGATTGCAGGAGCCACTTTGCACCATCAAACCAGCCCGACTTGGCACTGGTGCCACCTCTGGTCTGGGAACCATCCTGCGTATCGTGGATTATAAGGAGCCAGCTGGCCACTCCCAGCCACAGGCCCCCAAACACAAACAACGGCGCTTGTCCCTGGAAAACAAAACTCGCTTGCCAACTTTTTAATGGCAGATTGCAGGAGCCACATTGCACCATCAAACTAGCCCGACTTGGCACTGGTGCCACCTCTGGTCTGGGAACGATCCTGCATATCGTGGATTCTAATTAGCCAGCCGGCCACTCCCAGCCACAGGCCCCCAAACAAAAACAACGGCACTTTTCCCTGGAAAACAAAACTCGCCTTCCAACTTTTTGATGGCAGATTGCAGGAGCCACTTGGTACTATCAAACCAGCCCAACTTGGCACTGGTGCCACCATGGGTCTGGTAACCATCCTGCCTATCGTAGCTTTTCAGGAGCAAGCCGGTCACTCCCAGCCATAGGCCCCCAGACACAAACCTCGGCCCTTTTCCTTGGCAAACAAAAGTAAGCTGCCCCGCTTCTGGATGGCAGATTGCAGGAGCCACTTGGTACTATCAAACTGGCCCGACTTGGAACTGGTGCCACCTCTGGTCTGGGAACCATCCTGCGTATCGTGGATTCTAAGGAGCCAACCGGCCACTCCCAGCCACAGGCCACCAAACAAAATCAACGGCACTTTTCCCTGGAAAACAAAACTCGCCTGCCAACTTTTTGATGGCAGATTGCAGGAGCCACTTTTCACCATCAAACTAGCCCGACTTGGCACTGGTGCCACCTCTGGTCTGGGAACCATCCTGCCTATCGTAGCTTTTCAGGAGCCAGCCGGTCACTCCCTGCCATAGGCCCCCAGACACAAACCTCGGCCCGTTTCCCTGGCAAACAAAATTAAGTTGCCCCGCTTCTGGATGGCAGATTGCAGGAGCTATTTAGTACTATCAAACCAGCCCGACTTGGCACTGTGCCACCTTGGCTCTGGGAACCATCCTGCCTATTTTGGATTTTCAGGCGTCAGCCGGCCACTCTCAGCCATATGCCCTCAAACACAAACCACGGCCCTTTTCTCTGGCAAACAAAACTCAACTGCCCCTCTTCTGGATGGCAAATTGCAGGACGCACTTGGTACTACAAAAACAGCACAACTTGGCACTGGTGCCACCTTGGGTCTGGTCACCATCCTGCGTATCGAGGATTTTAAGGAGCCAGCCGGCCACTCCCAGCCATATGCCCCCCAAAAAAAACCACGGCCCGTTTCTCTGGCAAACAAAACTCAGCTGCCCCGCTTCTGGATGGCAGATTGCAGGAGCCACTTGGTACTATCAAACCAGCCCGACTTGGCACTGGTGCCACCTTGGGTCTGTGAACCATCCTGCGTATTGTGGATTGACAGGAGCCAGCCGACCACTCTCGGCCACAGACCCCAATCAAAAACAACGGCCCGATTCACAGGCAAAAAAAACTCAGCTGCCCCACTTCTGGATGGGAGATTGCAGGAGGCGGTAGACGCTGTCAAAACAGCCCTACTTGGCACTGGTGCCACCTTGGGTCTGGGAACCATGCTGCGTATCATGGAATTTCAGGAGCAAGCCGGCCACTGCCAGCCACAGGACCCAAACAAATACCACAGCCCTTTTCTCTGGCAAGCAAAACTCAGCTGCCCCGCTTTTGGATGGCAGATTGCAGGGGCCACTTGGTACTATCAAACCAGCCCAACTTGGCACTGGTGCCACCATGGGTCTGGTAACCATCCTGCCTATCGTAGCTTTTCAGGAGCCAGCCGGCCACTCCCAGCCACAGGCCCCCAAACAAAAACAACGGCGCTTTTCCCTGGAAAAGAAAACTCGCCTGCCTACTTTTTAATGGGAGATTGCAGGAGCCACTTGGTACTATCAAACCAGCCCGACTTGGCACTGGTGCCACCATGGGTCTGGTCACCATCCTGCCTATCGTAGCTTTTCACGACCGAGCCGGTCACTCCCAGCCATAGGCCCCCAGACACAAACCACGGACCGTTTCCTTGGAAAACAAAAGTAAGCTGCCCCGCTTCTGGATGGCAGATTGCAGGAGCCACTTTGTGGTATCAAACCAGCCCAACTTAGAACTGGTGCCACCACTGGTCTCGGAACCATCCTGTGTATCGTGGATTCTAAGGAGCCAGCCGACCACTCCCAGCCACAGGCCCCCAAACAGAAACAACGGCGCTTTTCCCTGGAAAACAAAACTGGCCTGCCAACATTTTGATGGCAGATTGCAGGGACCACTTGGTACTATCAAACCAGCCCAACTTGGCACTGGTTCCACCATGGGTCTGGTAACCATCCTGCCTATCGTAGCTTTTCAGGAGCCAGCCGGTCACTCCCAGCAATAGGCCCCAGACACAAACTCTGCCCGTTTCCCGGGCAAACAAATGTATGCTACCCCGCTTCAGGATGGCAGATTGCAGGAGCCACTTGGTACTATCAAACCAGCCCGACTTGTCACTGGTGCCACCTCTGGTCTGGGAACCATCCTGCGTATCGTGGATTCTAAGGAGCCAGCCGGCCACTCCCAGCCACAGGCCCCCAAACACAAACAACGGCGCTTTTCTCTGGCAAACAAAACTGGCCTGCCAACTTTTTGATGGCAGATTGCAGGAGCCACTTGGTACTATCAAACCAGCCCAATTTGGCACTGTGCCACCATGGGTCTGGTCACCATCCTGCCTATCGTAGCTTTTCAGGAGCCAGCCGGTCACTCCCAGCCATAGGCCCCCAGACACAAACCACGGCCCGTTTCCCTGGCAAACAAAAGTAAGCTGCCCCACTTCTGGATGGCAGATTGCAGGAGCCACTTGGTACTATCAAACCAGCCCGACTTGGAACTGGTGCCACCTCTGGTCTGGGAACCATCCTGCGTATCGTGGATTCTAAGGAGCCAGCCGGCCACTCCCAGCCACAGTCCACCAAACACAAACAACGGCACTTTTCCCTGGAAAACAAAACTCGCCTGCCAACATTTTCATGGCAGATTGCAGGAGCCACTTTGCACCATCAAACTAGCCCGACTTGGCACTGGTGCCACCTCTGGTCTGGGAACCATCCTGCGTATCGTGGATTCTAATAAGCCAGCCGGACACTCCCAGCCATAGGCCCCAAAACACAAACAACGGCGCTTTCCCCTGGAAAACAAAACTCGCCTGCCAACTTTTTGATGGCAGATTGCAGGAGCCGCTTGGTACTATCAAATCAGCCCAACGTGGCACTGGTGCCACCATGGGTCTGGTCACCATTCTGCCTATCGTAGCTTTTCAGGAGCCAGCCGGTCACTCCCAGCCATAGGCCCCCAGACAAAAACCTCGGCCCGTTTCCCTGGCAAACAAAAGTAAGCTGCCCCGCTTCTGGATGGCAGATTGCAGGAGCTATTTGATACTATCAAACCAGCCCAACTTGGCACTGGTGCCACCTCTGGTCTGGGAACCATCCTGCGTATCGTGGATTCTAAGGAGCCAGCCGGCCACTCCCAGCCACAGTCCACCAAACACAAACAACGGCACTTTTCCCTGGAAAACAAAACTCGCCTGCAAACTTTTTCATGGCAGATTGCAGGAGCCACTTTGCACCATCAAAGTAGCCCGACTTGGCACTGGTGCCACCTCTGGTCTGGGAACCATCCTGCGTATCGTGGATTCTAATTAGCCAGCAGGCCACTCCCAGCCATAGGCCCCCAAACACAAACAACGGCGCTTTTCCCTGGAAAACAAAACTCGCCTGCCAACTTTTTGATGGCAGATTGCAGGAGCCGCTTGGTACTATCAAATCAGCCCAACGTGGCACTGGTGCCACCATGAGTCTGGTAACCATCCTGCCTATCGTAGCTTTTCAGGAGCCAGCCAGTCACTCCCAGCCATAGGCCCCCAGACAGAAACCTCGGCCCGTTTCCCTGGCAAACAAAAGTAAGCTGCCCCGCTTCTGGATGGCAGATTGCAGGAGCCACTTGGTACTATCAAACTGGCCCGACTTGGAACTGGTGCCACCTCTGGTCTGGGAACAATCCTGCGTATCGTGGATTCTAAGGAGCCAACCGGCCACTCCCAGCCACAGGCCACCAAACAAAATCAACGGCACTTTTCCATGGAAAACAAAACTCGCCTGCCAACTTTTTGATGGCAGATTGCAGGAGCCACTTTTCACCATCAAACTAGCCCGACTTGGCACTGGTGCCACCTCTGGTCTGGGAACCATCCTGCCTATCGTAGGTTTTCAGGAGCCAGCCCGTCACTCCCAGCCATAGGCCCCCAGACACAAACCTCGGCCCGTTTCCCTGGCAAACAAAATTAAGTTGCCCCGCTTCTGGATGGCAGATTGCAGGAGCTATTTAGTACTATCAAACCAGCCCGACTTGGCACTGTGCCACCTTGGCTCTGGGAACCATCCTGCCTATTTTGGATTTTCAGGGGTCAGCCGGCCACTCTCAGCCATATGCCCTCAAACACAAACCACGGCCCTTTTCTCTGGCAAACAAAACTCAACTGCCCCTCTTCTGGATGGCAAATTGCAGGACGCACTTGGTACTACAAAAACAGCACAACTTGGCACTGGTGCCACCTTGGGTCTGGTCACCATCCTGCGTATCGAGGATTTTAAGGAGCCAGCCGGCCACTCCCAGCCATATGCCCCCCAAAAAAAACCACGGCCCGTTTCTCTGGCAAACAAAACTCAGCTGCCCCGCTTCTGGATGGCAGATTGCAGGAGCCACTTGGTACTATCAAACCAGCCCGACTTGGCACTGGTGCCACCTTGGGTCTGTGAACCATCCTGCGTATTGTGGATTGACAGGAGCCAGCCGACCACTCTCGGCCACAGACCCCAATCAAAAACAACGGCCCGATTCACAGGCAAAAAAAACTCAGCTGCCCCACTTCTGGATGGGAGATTGCAGGAGGCGCTAGACGCTGTCAAAACAGCCCTACTTGGCACTGGTGCCACCTTGGGTCTGGGAACCATGCTGCGTATTATGGAATTTCAGGAGCCAGCCGGCCACTGCCAGCCACAGGACCCAAACAAATACCACAGCCCTTTTCTCTGGCAAGCAAAACTCAGCTGCCCCGCTTTTGGATGGCAGATTGCAGGGGCCACTTGGTACTATCAAACCAGCCCAACTTGGCACTGGTGCCACCATGGGTCTGGTAACCATCCTGCCTATCGTAGCTTTTCAGGAGCCAGCCGGCCACTCCCAGCCACAGGCCCCCAAACAAAAACAACGGCGCTTTTCCCTGGAAAAGAAAACTCGCCTGCCAACTTTTTAATGGGAGATTGCAGGAGCCACTTGGTACTATCAAACCAGCCCAACTTGGCACTGGTGCCACCATGGGTCTGGTCACCATCCTGCCTATCGTAGCTTTTCACGACCGAGCCGGTCACTCCCAGCCATAGGCCCCCAGACACAAACCACGGCCTGTTTCCTTGGAAAACAAAAGTAAGCTGCCCCGCTTCTGGATGGCAGATTGCAGGAGCCACTTTGTGGTATCAAACCAGCCCAACTTAGAACTGGTGCCACCACTGGTCTCGGAACCATCCTGTGTATCGTGGATTCTAAGGAGCCAGCCGACCACTCCCAGCCACAGGCCCCCAAACACAAACAACGGCGCTTTTCCCTGGAAAACAAAACTGGCCTGCCAACATTTTGATGGCAGATTGCAGGGACCACTTGGTACTATCAAACCAGCCCAACTTGGCACTGGTTCCACCATGGGTCTGGTAACCATCCTGCCTATCGTAGCTTTTCAGGAGCCAGCCGGTCACTCCCAGCCATAGGCCCCAGACACAAACTCTGCCCGTTTCCCGGGCAAACAAAAGTATGCTACCCCGCTTCAGGATGGCAGATTGCAGAAGCCACTTGGTACTATCAAACCAGCCCGACTTGGAACTGGTGCCACCTCTGGTCTGGGAACCATCCTGCGTATCGTGGATTCTAAGGAGCCAGCCGGCCACTCCCAGCCACAGGCCCCCAAACACAAACAACGGCGCTTTTCTCTGGCAAACAAAACTGGCCTGCCAACTTTTTGATGGCAGATTGCAGGAGCCACTTGGTACTATCAAACCAGCCCAACTTGGCACTGGTGCCACCATGGGTCTGGTCACCATCCTGCCTATCGTAGCTTTTCAGGAGCCAGCCGGTCACTCCCAGCCATAGGCCCCCAGACACAAACCACGGCCCGTTTCCCTGGCAAACAAAAGTAAGCTGCCCCACTTCTGGATGGCAGATTGCAGGAGCCACTTGGTACTATCAAACCAGCCCGACTTGGAACTGGTGCCACCTCTGGTCTGGGAACCATCCTGCGTATCGTGGATTCTAAGGAGCCAGCCGGCCACTCCCAGCCACAGTCCACCAAACACAAACAACGGCACTTTTCCCTGGAAAACAAAACTCGCCTGCCAACATTTTCATGGCAGATTGCAGGAGCCACTTTGCACCATCAAAGTAGCCCGACTTGGCACTGGTGCCACCTCTGGTCTGGGAACCATCCTGCGTATCGTGGATTCTAATAAGCCAGCCGGCCACTCCCAGCCATAGGCCCCAAAACACAAACAACGGCGCTTTCCGCTGTAAAACAAAACTCGCCTGCCAACTTTTTGATGGCAGATTGCAGGAGCCGCTTGGTACTATCAAATCAGCCCAACGTGGCACTGGTGCCACCATGAGTCTGGTAACCATCCTGCCTATCATAGCTTTTCAGGAGCCAGCCAGTCACTCCCAGCCATAGGCCCCCAGACAGAAACCTCGGCCCGTTTCCCTGGCAAACAAAAGTAAGCTGCCCCGCTTCTGGATGGCAGATTGCAGGAGCCACTTGGTACTATCAAACAAGCCCAACTTGGAACTGGTGCCACCTCTGGTCTGGGAACCATCCTGCGTATCGTGGATTCTAAGGAGCCAGCCGGCCACTCCCAGCCACAGTCCACCAAACACAAACAACGGCACTTTCCCCTGGAAAACAAAACTCGCCTGCCAACTTTTTGATGGCAGATTGCAGGAGCCACTTTGCACCATCAAACTAGCCCGACTTGGCACTGGTGCCACCTCTGGTCTGGGAACCATCCTGCGTATCGTGGATTCTAATTAGCCAGCCGGCCACTCCCAGCCATAGGCCCCCAAACACAAACAACGGCGCTTTTCCCTGGAAAACAAAACTGGCCTGCCAAATATTTGATGGCAGATTGCAGGAGCCACTTGGTACTATCAAACCAGCCCAACTTGCCACTGGTGCCACCATGGGTCTGGTCACCATCCTGCCTATCGTAGCTTTTCAGGAGCCAGCCGGTCACTCCCAGCCATAGGCCCCCAGACAAAAACCTCGGCCCGTTTCCCTGGCAAACAAAATTAAGCTGCCCCGCTTCTGGATGGCAGATTGCAGGAGCTATTTGATACTATCAAACCAGCCCAACTTGGCACTGGTGCCACCTTGGCTCTGGGAACCATCCTGCCTATTGTGGATTTTCAGGGGTCAGCCGGCCACTCTCAGCCATATGCCCTCAAACACAAACCACGGCCCTTTTCTCTGGCAAACAAAACTCAACTGCCCCTTTTCTGGATGGCAAATTGCAGGAGCCACTTGGTACTACAAAAACAGCCCAACTTGGCATTGGTGCCACCTTGGGTCTGGTCACCATCCTGCGTATCGAGGATTTTAAGGAGCCAGCCGGCCACTCCCAGCCATATGTCCCCAAAAACAAACCATGGCCCTTTTCTCTGGCAAACAAAACTCAGCTGCCCCGCTTCTGGATGGCAGATTGCAGGAGCCACTTGGTACTATCAAACCAGCCCGACTTGGCACTGGTGCCACCTTGGGTCTGTGAACCATCCTGCGTAATGTGGATTGTCAGGAGCCAGCCGACCACTCTCGGCCACAGACCCCAATCAAAAACAACGGCCCGATTCTCAGGCAAAAAACACTCAGCTGCCCCACTTCTGGATGGGAGATTGCAGGAGGCGCTTGACTCTGTCAAACCAGCCCTACTTGGCACTGGTGCCACCTTGGGTCTGGGAACCATGCTGCGTATCATGGAATTTCAGGAGCCAGCCGGCCACTGCCAGCCACAGGACCCAAACATATACCACAGCCCTTTTCTCTGGCAAGCAAAACTCAGCTGCCCCGCTTTTAGATGGCAGATTGCAGGAGCCACTTGGTACTATCAAACCAGCCCAACTTGGCACTGGTGCCACCATGGGTCTGGTAACCATCCTGCCTATCGTAGCTTTTCACGACCGAGCCGGTCACTTCCAGCCATAGGCCCCCAGACACAAACCACGGCCCGTTTCCTCAGCAAAAAAAAGTAAGCTGCCCCGCTTCTGGATGGCAGATTGCAGGAGCCACTTGGTACTATCAAACCAGCCCAACTTGGCACTGGTGCCACCATGGGTCTGGTAGCCATCCTGCCTATCGTAGCTTTTCAGGAGCCAGCCGGCCACTCCCAGCCACAGGCCCCCAAACAAAAACAACGGCGCTTTTCCCTGGAAAACAGAACTCGCTTGCCAACATTTTGATGGCAGATTGCAGGAGCCGCTTGGTACTATCAAATCAGCCCAAATTGGCACTGCTGCCACCATGGGTCTGGTCACCATCCTGCCTATCGTAGCTTTTCAGGAGCCAGCCGGTCACTCCCAGCCATAGGCCCCCAGACACAAACCACGGCCCGTTTCCTTGGCAAACAAAAGTAAGCTGCCCCGCTTCTGGATGGCAGATTGCAGGAACCACTTGGTACTATCAAACCAGCCCAACTTGGCACTGGTGCCACCATGGGTCTGGTAACCATCCTGCCTATCGTAGCTTTTCAGGAGCCAGCCGTTCACTCCCAGCCATAGGCCCCAGACACAAAGCACTGCCGGTTTCCCTGGCAAACAAAAGTATGCTACCCTGCTTCTGGATGGCAGATTGCAGGAGCCACTTTGCACCATCAAACCAGCCCGACTTGGCACTGGTGCCACCTCTGGTCTGGGAACCATCCTGCGTATCGTGGATTATAAGGAGCCAGCTGGCCACTCCCAGCCACAGGCCCCCAAACACAAACAACGGCGCTTGTCCCTGGAAAACAAAACTCGCTTGCCAACTTTTTAATGGCAGATTGCAGGAGCCACATTGCACCATCAAACTAGCCCGACTTGGCACTGGTGCCACCTCTGGTCTGGGAACGATCCTGCATATCGTGGATTCTAATTAGCCAGCCGGCCACTCCCAGCCACAGGCCCCCAAACAAAAACAACGGCACTTTTCCCTGGAAAACAAAACTCGCCTTCCAACTTTTTGATGGCAGATTGCAGGAGCCACTTGGTACTATCAAACCAGCCCAACTTGGCACTGGTGCCACCATGGGTCTGGTAACCATCCTGCCTATCGTAGCTTTTCAGGAGCAAGCCGGTCACTCCCAGCCATAGGCCCCCAGACACAAACCTCGGCCCTTTTCCTTGGCAAACAAAAGTAAGCTGCCCCGCTTCTGGATGGCAGATTGCAGGAGCCACTTTGCACCATCAAAGTGAACCGACTTGTCACTGGTGCCACCTCTGGTCTGGGAACCATCCTGCGTATCGTGGATTCTAAGGAGCCAGCCGGCCACTCCCAGCAATAGGCCCCCAAACACAATCAACGGCGCTTTCCCCTGGAAAACAAAACTGGCCTGCCAACTTTTTGATGGCAGATTGCAGGAGCCGCTTGGTACTATCAAATCAGCCCAACGTGGCACTGGTGCCACCATGAGTCTGGTAACCATCCTGCCTATCGTAGCTTTTCAGGAGCCAGCCAGTCACTCCCAGCCATAGGCCCCCAGACAAAAACCTCGGCCCGTTTCCCTTGCAAACAAAAGTAAGCTACCCCGCTTCTGGATGGCAGATTGCAGGAGCCAATTGGTACTATCAAACAAGCCCAACTTGGAACTGGTGCCACCTCTGGTCTGGGAACCATCCTGCGTATCGTGGATTCTAAGGAGCCAGCCGGCCACTCCCAGCCACAGGCCACCAAAAAAAATCAACGGCACTTTTCCCTGGAAAACAAAACTGGCCTGCCAACTTTTTGATGGCAGATTGCAGGAGCCGCTTGATACTATCAAATCAGCCACACTTGGCACTGTTGCCACCATGAGTCTGGTCACCATCCTGCCTATCGTAGCTTTTCAGGAGCCAGCCTGTCACTCTCAGCCATAGGCCCCCAGACACAAACCTCGGCCTGTTTCCCTGGCAAACAAAAGTAAGCTGCCCCTCTTCTGGATGGCAGATTGCAGGAGCCGCTTGGTACTATCAAACCAGCCCGACTTGGAACTGGTGCCACCTCTGGTCTGGGAACCATCCTGCGTATCGTGGATTCTAAGGAGCCAGCCGGCCACTCCCAGCCACAGTCCACCAAACACAAACAACGGCACTTTTCCCTGGAAAACAAAACTCGCCTGCAAACTTTTTCATGGCAGATTGCAGGAGCCACTTTGCACCATCAAAGTAGCCCGACTTGGCACTGGTGCCACCTCTGGTCTGGGAACCATCCTGCGTATCGTGGATTCTAATTAGCCAGCAGGCCACTCCCAGCCCTAGGCCCCCAAACAAAAACAACGGCGCTTTTCCCTGGAAAACAAAACTCGCCTGCCAATATTTTGATGGCAGATTGCAGGAGCCGCTTGGTACTATCAAATCAGCCCAATGAGGCACTGGTGCCACCATGAGTCTGGTAACCATCCTGCCTATCGTAGCTTTTCAGGAGCCAGCCAGTCACTCCCAGCCATAGGCCCCCAGACAAAAACCTCGGCCCGTTTCCCTGGCAAACAAAAGTAAGCTGCCCCGCTTCTGGATGGCAGATTGCAGGAGCCACTTGGTACTATCAAACTGGCCCGACTTGGAACTGGTGCCACCTCTGGTCTGGGAACCATCCTGCGTATCGTGGATTCTAAGGAGCCAACCGGCCACTCCCAGCCACAGGCCACCAAACAAAATCAACGGCACTTTTCCCTGGAAAACAAAACTCGCCTGCCAACTTTTTGATGGCAGATTGCAGGAGCCACTTTTCACCATCAAACTAGCCCGACTTGGCACTGGTGCCACCTCTGGTCTGGGAACCATCCTGCCTATCGTAGCTTTTCAGGAGCCAGCCGGTCACTCCCTGCCATAGGCCCCCAGACACAAACCTCGGCCCGTTTCCCTGGCAAACAAAATTAAGTTGCCCCGCTTCTGGATGGCAGATTGCAGGAGCTATTTAGTACTATCAAACCAGCCCGACTTGGCACTGTGCCACCTTGGCTCTGGGAACCATCCTGCCTATTTTGGATTTTCAGGCGTCAGCCGGCCACTCTCAGCCATATGCCCTCAAACACAAACCACGGCCCTTTTCTCTGGCAAACAAAACTCAACTGCCCCTCTTCTGGATGGCAAATTGCAGGACGCACTTGGTACTACAAAAACAGCACAACTTGGCACTGGTGCCACCTTGGGTCTGGTCACCATCCTGCGTATCGAGGATTTTAAGGAGCCAGCCGGCCACTCCCAGCCATATGCCCCCCAAAAAAAACCACGGCCCGTTTCTCTGGCAAACAAAACTCAGCTGCCCCGCTTCTGGATGGCAGATTGCAGGAGCCACTTGGTACTATCAAACCAGCCCGACTTGGCACTGGTGCCACCTTGGGTCTGTGAACCATCCTGCGTATTGTGGATTGACAGGAGCGAGCCGACCACTCTCGGCCACAGACCCCAATCAAAAACAACGGCCCGATTCACAGGCAAAAAAAACTCAGCTGCCCCACTTCTGGATGGGAGATTGCAGGAGGCGCTAGACGCTGTCAAAACAGCCCTACTTGGCACTGGTGCCACCTTGGGTCTGGGAACCATGCTGCGTATCATGGAATTTCAGGAGCCAGCCGGCCACTGCCAGCCACAGGACCCAAACAAATACCACAGCCCTTTTCTCTGGCAAGCAAAACTCAGCTGCCCCGCTTTTGGATGGCAGATTGCAGGGGCCACTTGGTACTATCAAACCAGCCCAACTTGGCACTGGTGCCACCATGGGTCTGGTAACCATCCTGCCTATCGTAGCTTTTCAGGAGCCAGCCGGCCACTCCCAGCCACAGGCCCCCAAACAAAAACAACGGCGCTTTTCCCTGGAAAAGAAAACTCGCCTGCCAACTTTTTAATGGGAGATTGCAGGAGCCACTTGGTACTATCAAACCAGCCCAACTTGGCACTGGTGCCACCATGGGTCTGGTCACCATCCTGCCTATCGTAGCTTTTCACGACCGAGCCGGTCACTCCCAGCCATAGGCCCCCAGACACAAACCACGGCCTGTTTCCTTGGAAAACAAAAGTAAGCTGCCCCGCTTCTGGATGGCAGATTGCAGGAGCCACTTTGTGGTATCAAACCAGCCCAACTTAGAACTGGTGCCACCACTGGTCTCGGAACCATCCTGTGTATCGTGGATTCTAAGGAGCCAGCCGACCACTCCCAGCCACAGGCCCCCAAACACAAACAACGGCGCTTTTCCCTGGAAAACAAAACTGGCCTGCCAACATTTTGATGGCAGATTGCAGGGACCACTTGGTACTATCAAACCAGCCCAACTTGGCACTGGTTCCACCATGGGTCTGGTAACCATCCTGCCTATCGTAGCTTTTCAGGAGCCAGCCGGTCACTCCCAGCCATAGGCCCCCAGACACAAACTCTGCCCGTTTCCCGGGCAAACAAAAGTATGCTACCCCGCTTCAGGATGGCAGATTGCAGAAGCCACTTGGTACTATCAAACCAGCCCGACTTGGAACTGGTGCCACCTCTGGTCTGGGAACCATCCTGCGTATCGTGGATTCTAAGGAGCCAGCCGGCCACTCCCAGCCACAGGCCCCCAAACACAAACAACGGCGCTTTTCTCTGGCAAACAAAACTGGCCTGCCAACTTTTTGATGGCAGATTGCAGGAGCCACTTGGTACTATCAAACCAGCCCAACTTGGCACTGGTGCCACCATGGGTCTGGTCACCATCCTGCCTATCGTAGCTTTTCAGGAGCCAGCCGGTCACTCCCAGCCATAGGCCCCCAGACACAAACCACGGCCCGTTTCCCTGGCAAACAAAAGTAAGCTGCCCCACTTCTGGATGGCAGATTGCAGGAGCCACTTGGTACTATCAAACCAGCCCGACTTGGAACTGGTGCCACCTCTGGTCTGGGAACCATCCTGCGTATCGTGGATTCTAAGGAGCCAGCCGGCCACTCCCAGCCACAGTCCACCAAACACAAACAACGGCACTTTTCCCTGGAAAACAAAACTCGCCTGCCAACATTTTCATGGCAGATTGCAGGAGCCACTTTGCACCATCAAAGTAGCCCGACTTGGCACTGGTGCCACCTCTGGTCTGGGAACCATCCTGCGTATCGTGGATTCTAATAAGCCAGCCGGCCACTCCCAGCCATAGGCCCCAAAACAAAAACAACGGCGCTTTCCGCTGTAAAACAAAACTCGCCTGCCAACTTTTTGATGGCAGATTGCAGGAGCCGCTTGGTACTATCAAATCAGCCCAACGTGGCACTGGTGCCACCATGAGTCTGGTAACCATCCTGCCTATCGTAGCTTTTCAGGAGCCAGCCAGTCACTCCCAGCCATAGGCCCCCAGACAAAAACCTCGGCCCGTTTCCCTGGCAAACAAAAGTAAGCTGCCCCGCTTCTGGATGGCAGATTGCAGGAGCCACTTGGTACTATCAAACAAGCCCAACTTGGAACTGGTGCCACCTCTGGTCTGGGAACCATCCTGCGTATCGTGGATTCTAAGGAGCCAGCCGGCCACTCCCAGCCACAGTCCACCAAACACAAACAACGGCACTTTCCCCTGGAAAACAAAACTCGCCTGCCAACTTTTTGATGGCAGATTGCAGGAGCCACTTTGCACCATCAAACTAGCCCGACTTGGCACTGGTGCCACCTCTGGTCTGGGAACCATCCTGCGTATCGTGGATTCTAATTAGCCAGCCGGCCACTCCCAGCCATAGGCCCCCAAACACAAACAACGGCGCTTTTCCCTGGAAAACAAAACTGGCCTGCCAAATATTTGATGGCAGATTGCAGGAGCCACTTGGTACTATCAAACCAGCCCAACTTGCCACTGGTGCCACCATGGGTCTGGTCACCATCCTGCCTATCGTAGCTTTTCAGGAGCCAGCCGGTCACTCCCAGCCATAGGCCCCCAGACAAAAACCTCGGCCCGTTTCCCTGGCAAACAAAATTAAGCTGCCCCGCTTCTGGATGGCAGATTGCAGGAGCTATTTGATACTATCAAACCAGCCCAACTTGGCACTGGTGCCACCTTGGCTCTGGGAACCATCCTGCCTATTGTGGATTTTCAGGGGTCAGCCGGCCACTCTCAGCCATATGCCCTCAAACACAAACCACGGCCCTTTTCTCTGGCAAACAAAACTCAACTGCCCCTTTTCTGGATGGCAAATTGCAGGAGCCACTTGGTACTACAAAAACAGCCCAACTTGGCATTGGTGCCACCTTGGGTCTGGTCACCATCCTGCGTATCGAGGATTTTAAGGAGCCAGCCGGCCACTCCCAGCCATATGTCCCCAAAAACAAACCACGGCCCTTTTCTCTGGCAAACAAAACTCAGCTGCCCCGCTTCTGGATGGCAGATTGCAGGAGCCACTTGGTACTATCAAACCAGCCCGACTTGGCACTGGTGCCACCTTGGGTCTGTGAACCATCCTGCGTAATGTGGATTGTCAGGAGCCAGCCGACCACTCTCGGCCACAGACCCCAATCAAAAACAACGGCCCGATTCTCAGGCAAAAAACACTCAGCTGCCCCACTTCTGGATGGGAGATTGCAGGAGGCGCTTGACTCTGTCAAACCAGCCCTACTTGGCACTGGTGCCACCTTGGGTCTGGGAACCATGCTGCGTATCATGGAATTTCAGGAGCCAGCCGGCCACTGCCAGCCACAGGACCCAAACATATACCACAGCCCTTTTCTCTGGCAAGCAAAACTCAGCTGCCCCGCTTTTAGATGGCAGATTGCAGGAGCCACTTGGTACTATCAAACCAGCCCAACTTGGCACTGGTGCCACCATGGGTCTGGTAACCATCCTGCCTATCGTAGCTTTTCACGACCGAGCCGGTCACTTCCAGCCATAGGCCCCCAGACACAAACCACGGCCCGTTTCCTCAGCAAAAAAAAGTAAGCTGCCCCGCTTCTGGATGGCAGATTGCAGGAGCCACTTGGTACTATCAAACCAGCCCAACTTGGCACTGGTGCCACCATGGGTCTGGTAGCCATCCTGCCTATCGTAGCTTTTCAGGAGCCAGCCGGCCACTCCCAGCCACAGGCCCCCAAACAAAAACAACGGCGCTTTTCCCTGGAAAACAGAACTCGCTTGCCAACATTTTGATGGCAGATTGCAGGAGCCGCTTGGTACTATCAAATCAGCCCAAATTGGCACTGCTGCCACCATGGGTCTGGTCACCATCCTGCCTATCGTAGCTTTTCAGGAGCCAGCCGGTCACTCCCAGCCATAGGCCCCCAGACACAAACCACGGCCCGTTTCCTTGGCAAACAAAAGTAAGCTGCCCCGCTTCTGGATGGCAGATTGCAGGAACCACTTGGTACTATCAAACCAGCCCAACTTGGCACTGGTGCCACCATGGGTCTGGTAACCATCCTGCCTATCGTAGCTTTTCAGGAGCCAGCCGTTCACTCCCAGCCATAGGCCCCAGACACAAAGCACTGCCGGTTTCCCTGGCAAACAAAAGTATGCTACCCTGCTTCTGGATGGCAGATTGCAGGAGCCACTTTGCACCATCAAACCAGCCCGACTTGGCACTGGTGCCACCTCTGGTCTGGGAACCATCCTGCGTATCGTGGATTATAAGGAGCCAGCTGGCCACTCCCAGCCACAGGCCCCCAAACACAAACAACGGCGCTTGTCCCTGGAAAACAAAACTCGCTTGCCAACTTTTTAATGGCAGATTGCAGGAGCCACATTGCACCATCAAACTAGCCCGACTTGGCACTGGTGCCACCTCTGGTCTGGGAACGATCCTGCATATCGTGGATTCTAATTAGCCAGCCGGCCACTCCCAGCCACAGGCCCCCAAACAAAAACAACGGCACTTTTCCCTGGAAAACAAAACTCGCCTTCCAACTTTTTGATGGCAGATTGCAGGAGCCACTTGGTACTATCAAACCAGCCCAACTTGGCACTGGTGCCACCATGGGTCTGGTAACCATCCTGCCTATCGTAGCTTTTCAGGAGCAAGCCGGTCACTCCCAGCCATAGGCCCCCAGACACAAACCTCGGCCCTTTTCCTTGGCAAACAAAAGTAAGCTGCCCCGCTTCTGGATGGCAGATTGCAGGAGCCACTTTGCACCATCAAAGTGAAACGACTTGTCACTGGTGCCACCTCTGGTCTGGGAACCATCCTGCGTATCGTGGATTCTAAGGAGCCAACCGGCCACTCCCAGCCACAGGCCACCAAACAAAATCAACGGCACTTTTCCCTGGAAAACAAAACTCGCCTGCCAACTTTTTGATGGCAGATTGCAGGAGCCACTTTTCACCATCAAACTAGCCCGACTTGGCACTGGTGCCACCTCTGGTCTGGGAACCATCCTGCCTATCGTAGCTTTTCAGGAGCCAGCCGGTCACTCCCTGCCATAGGCCCCCAGACACAAACCTCGGCCCGTTTCCCTGGCAAACAAAATTAAGTTGCCCCGCTTCTGGATGGCAGATTGCAGGAGCTATTTAGTACTATCAAACCAGCCCGACTTGGCACTGTGCCACCTTGGCTCTGGGAACCATCCTGCCTATTTTGGATTTTCAGGCGTCAGCCGGCCACTCTCAGCCATATGCCCTCAAACACAAACCACGGCCCTTTTCTCTGGCAAACAAAACTCAACTGCCCCTCTTCTGGATGGCAAATTGCAGGATGCACTTGGTACTACAAAAACAGCACAACTTGGCACTGGTGCCACCTTGGGTCTGGTCACCATCCTGCGTATCGAGGATTTTAAGGAGCCAGCCGGCCACTCCCAGCCATATGCCCCCCAAAAAAAACCACGGCCCGTTTCTCTGGCAAACAAAACTCAGCTGCCCCGCTTCTGGATGGCAGATTGCAGGAGCCACTTGGTACTATCAAACCAGCCCGACTTGGCACTGGTGCCACCTTGGGTCTGTGAACCATCCTGCGTATTGTGGATTGACAGGAGCCAGCCGACCACTCTCGGCCACAGACCCCAATCAAAAACAACGGCCCGATTCACAGGCAAAAAAAACTCAGCTGCCCCACTTCTGGATGGGAGATTGCAGGAGGCGGTAGACGCTGTCAAAACAGCCCTACTTGGCACTGGTGCCACCTTGGGTCTGGGAACCATGCTGCGTATCATGGAATTTCAGGAGCAAGCCGGCCACTGCCAGCCACAGGACCCAAACAAATACCACAGCCCTTTTCTCTGGCAAGCAAAACTCAGCTGCCCCGCTTTTGGATGGCAGATTGCAGGGGCCACTTGGTACTATCAAACCAGCCCAACTTGGCACTGGTGCCACCATGGGTCTGGTAACCATCCTGCCTATCGTAGCTTTTCAGGAGCCAGCCGGCCACTCCCAGCCACAGGCCCCCAAACAAAAACAACGGCGCTTTTCCCTGGAAAAGAAAACTCGCCTGCCTACTTTTTAATGGGAGATTGCAGGAGCCACTTGGTACTATCAAACCAGCCCAACTTGGCACTGGTGCCACCATGGGTCTGGTCACCATCCTGCCTATCGTAGCTTTTCACGACCGAGCCGGTCACTCCCAGCCATAGGCCCCCAGACACAAACCACGGACCGTTTCCTTGGAAAACAAAAGTAAGCTGCCCCGCTTCTGGATGGCAGATTGCAGGAGCCACTTTGTGGTATCAAACCAGCCCAACTTAGAACTGGTGCCACCACTGGTCTCGGAACCATCCTGTGTATCGTGGATTCTAAGGAGCCAGCCGACCACTCCCAGCCACAGGCCCCCAAACACAAACAACGGCGCTTTTCCCTGGAAAACAAAACTGGCCTGCCAACATTTTGATGGCAGATTGCAGGGACCACTTGGTACTATCAAACCAGCCCAACTTGGCACTGGTTCCACCATGGGTCTGGTAACCATCCTGCCTATCGTAGCTTTTCAGGAGCCAGCCGGTCACTCCCAGCAATAGGCCCCAGACACAAACTCTGCCCGTTTCCCGGGCAAACAAATGTATGCTACCCCGCTTCAGGATGGCAGATTGCAGGAGCCACTTGGTACTATCAAACCAGCCCGACTTGTCACTGGTGCCACCTCTGGTCTGGGAACCATCCTGCGTATCGTGGATTCTAAGGAGCCAGCCGGCCACTCCCAGCCACAGGCCCCCAAACACAAACAACGGCGCTTTTCTCTGGCAAACAAAACTGGCCTGCCAACTTTTTGATGGCAGATTGCAGGAGCCACTTGGTACTATCAAACCAGCCCAATGTGGCACTGTGCCACCATGGGTCTGGTCACCATCCTGCCTATCGTAGCTTTTCAGGAGCCAGCCGGTCACTCCCAGCCATAGGCCCCCAGACACAAACCACGGCCCGTTTCCCTGGCAAACAAAAGTAAGCCGCCCCACTTCTGGATGGCAGATTGCAGGAGCCACTTGGTACTATCAAACCAGCCCGACTTGGAACTGGTGCCACCTCTGGTCTGGGAACCATCCTGCGTATCGTGGATTCTAAGGAGCCAGCCGGCCACTCCCAGCCACAGTCCACCAAACACAAACAACGGCACTTTTCCCTGGGAAACAAAACTCGCCTGCCAACATTTTCATGGCAGATTGCAGGAGCCACTTTGCACCATCAAACTAGCCCGACTTGGCACTGGTGCCACCTCTGGTCTGGGAACCATCCTGCGTATCGTGGATTCTAATAAGCCAGCCGGCCACTCCCAGCCATAGGCCCCAAAACACAAACAACGGCACTTTCCCCTGGAAAACAAAACTCGCCTGCCAACTTTTTGATGGCAGATTGCAGGAGCCGCTTGGTACTATCAAATCAGCCCAACGTGGCACTGGTGCCACCATGGGTCTGGTCACCATCCTGCCTATCGTAGCTTTTCAGGAGCCAGCCGGTCACTCCCAGCCATAGGCCCCCAGACAAAAACCTCGGCCCGTTTCCCTGGCAAACAAAAGTAAGCTGCCCCGCTTCTGGATGGCAGATTGCAGGAGCTATTTGATACTATCAAACCAGCCCAACTTGGCACTGGTGCCACCTCTGGTCTGGGAACCATCCTGCGTATCGTGGATTCTAAGGAGCCAGCCGGCCACTCCCAGCCACAGTCCACCAAACACAAACAACGGCACTTTTCCCTGGAAAACAAAACTCGCCTGCAAACTTTTTCATGGCAGATTGCAGGAGCCACTTTGCACCATCAAAGTAGCCCGACTTGGCACTGGTGCCACCTCTGGTCTGGGAACCATCCTGCGTATCGTGGATTCTAATTAGCCAGCAGGCCACTCCCAGCCATAGGCCCCCAAACACAAACAACGGCGCTTTTCCCTGGAAAACAAAACTCGCCTGCCAACTTTTTGATGGCAGATTGCAGGAGCCGCTTGGTACTATCAAATCAGCCCAACGTGGCACTGGTGCCACCATGAGTCTGGTAACCATCCTGCCTATCGTAGCTTTTCAGGAGCCAGCCAGTCACTCCCAGCCATAGGCCCCCAGACAGAAACCTCGGCCCGTTTCCCTGGCAAACAAAAGTAAGCTGCCCCGCTTCTGGATGGCAGATTGCAGGAGCCACTTGGTACTATCAAACTGGCCCGACTTGGAACTGGTGCCACCTCTGGTCTGGGAACAATCCTGCGTATCGTGGATTCTAAGGAGCCAACCGGCCACTCCCAGCCACAGGCCACCAAACAAAATCAACGGCACTTTTCCCTGGAAAACAAAACTCGCCTGCCAACTTTTTGATGGCAGATTGCAGGAGCCACTTTTCAGCATCAAACTAGCCCGACTTGGCACTGGTGCCACCTCTGGTCTGGGAACCATCCTGCCTATCGTAGGTTTTCAGGAGCCAGCCGGTCACTCCCAGCCATAGGCCCCCAGACACAAACCTCGGCCCGTTTCCCTGGCAAACAAAATTAAGTTGCCCCGCTTCTGGATGGCAGATTGCAGGAGCTATTTAGTACTATCAAACCAGCCCGACTTGGCACTGTGCCACCTTGGCTCTGGGAACCATCCTGCCTATTTTGGATTTTCAGGGGTCAGCCGGCCACTCTCAGCCATATGCCCTCAAACACAAACCACGGCTCTTTTCTCTGGCAAACAAAACTCAACTGCCCCTCTTCTGGATGGCAAATTGCAGGACGCACTTGGTACTACAAAAACAGCACAACTTGGCACTGGTGCCACCTTGGGTCTGGTCACCATCCTGCGTATCGAGGATTTTAAGGAGCCAGCCGGCCACTCCCAGCCATATGCCCCCCAAAAAAAACCACGGCCCGTTTCTCTGGCAAACAAAACTCAGCTGCCCCGCTTCTGGATGGCAGATTGCAGGAGCCACTTGGTACTATCAAACCAGCCCGACTTGGCACTGGTGCCACCTTGGGTCTGTGAACCATCCTGCGTATTGTGGATTGACAGGAGCCAGCCGACCACTCTCGGCCACAGACCCCAATCAAAAACAACGGCCCGATTCACAGGCAAAAAAAACTCAGCTGCCCCACTTCTGGATGGGAGATTGCAGGAGGCGCTAGACGCTGTCAAAACAGCCCTACTTGGCACTGGTGCCACCTTGGGTCTGGGAACCATGCTGCGTATCATGGAATTTCAGGAGCCAGCCGGCCACTGCCAGCCACAGGACCCAAACAAATACCACAGCCCTTTTCTCTGGCAAGCAAAACTCAGCTGCCCCGCTTTTGGATGGCAGATTGCAGGAGCCACTTGGTACTATCAAACCAGCCCAACTTGGCACTGGTGCCACCATGGGTCTGGTAACCATCCTGCCTATCGTAGCTTTTCAGGAGCCAGCCGGCCACTCCCAGCCACAGGCCCCCAAACAAAAACAACGGCGCTTTTCCCTGGAAAAGAAAACTCGCCTGCCAACTTTTTAATGGGAGATTGCAGGAGCCACTTGGTACTATCAAACCACCCCAACTTGGCACTGGTGCCACCATGGGTCTGGTCAACATCCTGCCTATCGTAGCTTTTCACGACCGAGCCGGTCACTCCCAGCCATAGGCCCCCAGACACAAACCACGGCCTGTTTCCTTGGAAAACAAAAGTAAGCTGCCCCGCTTCTGGATGGCAGATTGCAGGAGCCACTTTGTGGTATCAAACCAGCCCAACTTAGAACTGGTGCCACCACTGGTCTCGGAACCATCCTGTGTATCGTGGATTCTAAGGAGCCAGCCGACCACTCCCAGCCACAGGCCCCCAAACACAAACAACGGCGCTTTTCCCTGGAAAACAAAACTGGCCTGCCAACATTTTGATGGCAGATTGCAGGGACCACTTGGTACTATCAAACCAGCCCAACTTGGCACTGGTACCACCATCGGTCTGGTAACCATCCTGCCTATCGTAGCTTTTCAGGAGCCAGCCGGTCACTCCCAGCCATAGGCCCCAGACACAAACTCTGCCCGTTTCCCGGGCAAACAAAAGTATGCTACCCCGCTTCAGGATGGCAGATTGCAGAAGCCACTTGGTACTATCAAACCAGCCCGACTTGGCACTGGTGCCACCTCTGGTCTGGGAACCATCCTGCGTATCGTGGATTCTAAGGAGCCAGCCGGCCACTCCCAGCCACAGGCCCCCAAACAAAAACAACGGCGCTTTTCTCTGGCAAACAAAACTGGCCTGCCAACTTTTTGATGGCAGATTGCAGGAGCCACTTGGTACTATCAAACCAGCCCAACTTGGCACTGGTGCCACCATGGGTCTGGTCACCATCCTGCCTATCGTAGCTTTTCAGGAGCCAGCCGGTCACTCCCAGCCATAGGCCCCCAGACACAAACCACGGCCCGTTTCCCTGGCAAACAAAAGTAAGCTGCCCCACTTCTGGATGGCAGATTGCAGGAGCCACTTGGTACTATCAAACCAGCCCGACTTGGAACTGGTGCCACCTCTGGTCTGGGAACCATCCTGCGTATCGTGGATTCTAAGGAGCCAGCCGGCCACTCCCAGCCACAGTCCACCAAACACAAACAACGGCACTTTTCCCTGGAAAACAAAACTCGCCTGCCAACATTTTCATGGCAGATTGCAGGAGCCACTTTGCACCATCAAACTAGCCCGACTTGGCACTGGTGCCACCTCTGGTCTGGGAACCATCCTGCGTATCGTGGATTCTAATAAGCCAGCCGGCCACTCCCAGCCATAGGCCCCAAAACACAAACAACGGCGCTTTTCCCTGGAAAACAAAACTCGCCTGCCAACTTTTTGATGGCAGATTGCAGGAGCCGCTTGGTACTATCAAATCAGCCCAACGTGGCACTGGTGCCACCATGAGTCTGGTAACCATCCTGCCTATCGTAGCTTTTCAGGAGCCAGCCAGTCACTCCCAGCCATAGGCCCCCAGACAAAAACCTCGGCCCGTTTCCCTGGCAAACAAAAGTAAGCTGCCCCGCTTCTGGATGGCAGATTGCAGGAGCCACTTGGTACTATCAAACAAGCCCAACTTGGAACTGGTGCCACCTCTGGTCTGGGAACCATCCTGCGTATCGTGGATTCTAAGGAGCCAGCCGGCCACTCCCAGCCACAGGCCACCAAACAAAATCAACGGCACTTTTCCGTGGAAAACAAAACTCGCCTGCCAACTTTTTGATGGCAGATATCAGGAGCCGCTTGGTACTATCAAATCAGCCCAACTTGGCACTGGTGCCACCATGGGACTGGTAAACATCCTGCCTATCGTAGCTTTTCAGGAGCCAGCCGGTCACTCCCAGCCATAGGCCGCCAGACACAAACCTCGGCCCGTTTCCCTGGCAAACAAAAGTAAGCTGCTCCGCTTCTGGATGGCTGATTGCAGGAGCCACTTGGTACTATCAAACCAGCCCGACTTGGAACTGGTGCCACCTCTGGTCTGGGAACCATCCTGCGTGTCGTGGATTCTAAGGAGCCAGCCGGCCACTCCCAGCCACAGTCCACCAAACACAAACAACGGCACTTTTCCCTGGAAAACAAAACTCGCCTGCAAACTTTTTCATGGCAGATTGCAGGAGCCACTTTGCACCATCAAACTAGCCCGACTTGGCACTGGTGCCACCTCTGGTCTGGGAACCATCCTGCGTATCGTGGATTCTAATTAGCCAGCCGGCCACTCCCAGCCATAGGCCCCCAAACACAAACAACGGCACTTTTCCCTGGAAAACAAAACTCGCCTGCCAACTTTTTGATGGCAGATTGCAGGAGCCGCTTGGTACTATCAAACCAGCCCAACTTGGCACTGGTGCCACCATGGGTCTGGTCACCATCCTGCCTATCGTAGCTTTTCAGGAGCCAGCCGGTCACTCCCAGCCTTAGGCCCCCAAACAAAAACCTCGGCCCGTTTCCCTGGCAAACAAAATTAAGCTGCCCCGCTTCTGGATGGCAGATTGCAGGAGCTATTTGATACTATCAAACCAGCCCAACTTGGCACTGGTGCCACCTTGGCTCTGGGAACCATCCTGCCTATTGTGGATTTTCAGGGGTCAGCCGGCCACTCTCATCCATATGCCCTCAAACAGAAACCACGGCGCTTTTCTCTGGCAAACAAAACTCAACTGCCCCTTTTCTGGATGGCAAATTGCAGGAGCCACTTGGTACTACAAAAACAGCCCAACTTGGCATTGGTGCCACCTTGGGTCTGGTCACCATCCTGCGTATCGAGGATTTTAAGGAGCCAGCCGGCCACTCCCAGCCATATGTCCCCAAAAACAAACCACGGCCCTTTTCTCTGGCAAACAAAACTCAGCTGCCCCGCTTCTGGATGGCGGATTGCAGGAGCCACTTGGTACTATCAAACCAGCCCGACTTGGCACTGGTGCCACCTTGGGTCTGTGAACCATCCTGCGTAATGTGGATTGTCAGGAGCCAGCCGACCACTCTCGGCCACAGACCCCAATCAAAAACAACGGCCCGATTCACAGGCAAAAAACACTCAGCTGCCCCACTTCTGGATGGGAGATTGCAGGAGGCGCTTGACTCTGTCAAACCAGCCCTACTTGGCACTGGTGCCACCTTGGGTCTGGGAACCATGCTGCGTATCATGGAATTTCAGGAGCCAGCCGGCCACTGCCAGCCACAGGACCCAAACATATACCACAGCCCTTTTCTCTGGCAAGCAAAACTCAGCTGCCCCGCTTTTAGATGGCAGATTGCAGGAGCCACTTGGTACTATCAAACCAGCCCAACTTGGCACTGGTGCCACCATGGGTCTGGTAACCATCCTGCCTATCGTAGCTTTTCAGGAGCCAGCCGGCCACTCCCAGCCACAGGCCCCCAAACAAAAACAACGGCGCTTTTCCCTGGAAAACAGAACTCGCCTGCCAACTTTTTGATGGCAGATTGCAGGAGCCACTTGGTACTATCAAACCACCCCAACTTGGCACTGGTTCCACCACTGGTCTGGGAACCATCCTGCGTATCGTGGATTCTAAGGAGCCAGCCTGCCACTCCCAGCCACCGGCTCCCAAACACAAACAACGGCGCTTTTCCCTGGAAAACAAAACTCGCCTGCCAACTTTTTGATGGCAGATTGCAGGAGCCACTTTGCACCATCAAACTAGCCCGACTTGGCACTGGTGCCACCTCTGGTCTGGGAACCATCCTGCCTATCGTGGATTCTAAGGAGCCAGCCGGCCACTCCCAGCCACAGTCCACCAAACACAAACAACGGCGCTTTTCCCTGGAAAACAAAACTGGCCTGCCAACTTTTTGATGGCAGATTGCAGGAGCCGCTTGGTACTATCAAATCAGCCCAACTTGGCACTGGTGCCACCATGGATCTGGTAACCATCGTGCCTATCGTAGCTTTTCAGGAGCCAGCCGGTCACTCCCAGCCATAGGCCCCCAGACACAAACCTCGGCCCGTTTCCCTGGCAAACAAAAGTAAGCTGCCCCGCTTCTGGATTGCAGATTGCAGGAGCCACTTGGTACTATCAAACTAGCCCGACTTGGAACTGGTGCCACCTCTGGTCTGGGAACCATCCTGCGTATCGTGGATTCTAAGGAGCCGGCCGGCCACTCCCAGCCACAGTCCACCAAACACAAACAACGGCACTTTCCCCTGGCAAACAAAACTCGCCTGCCAACTTTTTGATGGCAGATTGCAGGAGCCACTTTGCACCATCAAACTAGCCCGACTTGGCACTGGTGCCACCTCTGGTCTGGGAACCATCCTGCGTATCGTGGATTCTAAGTAGCCAGCCGGCCACTCCCAGCCATAGGCCCCCAAACACAAACAACGGCGCTTTTCCCTGGAAAACAAAACTGGCCTGCCAAATTTTTGATGGCAGATTGCAGGAGCCACTTGGTACTATCAAACCAGCCCAACTTGCCACTGGTGCCACCATGGGTCTGGTCACCATCCTGCCTATCGTAGCTTTTCAGGAGCCAGCCGGTCACTCCCAGCCATAGGCCCCCAGACACAAACCTCAGCCCGTTTCCCTGGCAAACAAAATTAAGCTGCCCCGCTTCTGGATGGCAGATTGCAGGAGCTATTTGATACTATCAAACCAGCCCAACTTGGCACTGGTGCCACCTTGGCTCTGGGAACCATCCTGCCTATTGTGGATTTTCAGGGGTCAGCCGGCCACTCTCAGCCATATGCCCTCAAACACAAACCACGGCCCTTTTCTCTGGCAAACAAAACTCAACTGCCCCTTTTCTGGATGGCAAATTGCAGGAGCCACTTGGTACTACAAAAACAGCCCAACTTGGCATTGGTGCCACCTTGGGTCTGGTCACCATCCTGCGTATCGAGGATTTTAAGGAGCCAGCCGGCCACTCCCAGCCATATGTCCCCAAAAACAAACCACGGCCCTTTTCTCTGGCAAACAAAACTCAGCTGCCCCGCTTCTGGATGGCGGATTGCAGGA
Organism: Melospiza melodia melodia; assembly: GCF_035770615.1. NCBI lineage: Eukaryota > Metazoa > Chordata > Aves > Passeriformes > Passerellidae > Melospiza > Melospiza melodia. The sequence continues at coordinate 10,561,135 of NC_086219.1, read as the reverse complement.
GCCACTTGGTACTATCAAACCAGCCCGACTTGGCACTGGTGCCACCTTGGGTCTGTGAACCATCCTGCGTAATGTGGATTGTCAGGAGCCAGCCGACCACTCTCGGCCACAGACCCCAATCAAAAACAACGGCCCGATTCTCAGGCAAAAAACACTCAGCTGCCCCACTTCTGGATGGGAGATTGCAGGAGGCGCTTGACTCTGTCAAACCAGCCCTACTTGGCACTGGTGCCACCGTGGGTCTGGGAACCATGCTGCGTATCATGGAATTTCAGGAGCCAGCCGGCCACTGCCAGCCACAGGACCCAAACATATACCACAGCCCTTTTCTCTGGTGTGGAGAGCATTATTAATAATTGGTTAGCTGAGAAAGGCCACACTGATATAATGCCACTGGTTAAACTGAAGGAGAAAAGTCAGCAGTCAGCAAGCTAAAAGGAAGAGTCAGCAGCGACCTTGCTGCAACATGAGGATAGGGAGTTGAGATTAGTGCTGAATACATCCTAAGAATATGTAGAAAGTATCAAAAGTAGAACCATAGGAATGTAGAAGTAGGCGTAGGTGCTGATATGTAAGCTGACCAATCCTGAGCTCAACTTTTGCAATATGTATGAAGCTCATTATTAACTGTATTTAACCCGCCGTACTGATCAATAAAATTGAGCCTGTGATGATCAAAATGATGTCCTGTTTCCCTTCCGTCGACAAATGGTGGAGAATGCGGGCATAACCGAATCTCTGCCCTTTTTCTCGGATTAAAAGAAAAAGGGATTACGCCACGGTCCGGAAGTTGGGTTTGGGTCCCTGCAGCCGGGACGGTGCCGGAATTTGAAGCACCCTTAAGGTTCACAACGGTGACTTAAGCCAATACGTGTCGCAGGAGCCTGGAGAGCTGCAACAGCGCGCGCTGATTAATAGGTATGGATAGGCAAGCGGCATATGATTTATTTACCGCCTATTTAGAGCGGCGTGGGATAAAAGGGATAGATTTAAAAAAGGAGTTACCAGGGTTATTAGCTTATGGCCATGCTAAGGGTATCTTTTCTAATTCTCATACAGTTCATGAGTTATCAGAGTGGAGAAAGTTTGGGGAAATATTGTGGGATACAGTACTAGATGATGATAAGTCAGCAAAGAAATTCGGGAAGTTATGGCGGGTGGTGTATAACACGTTACTTCAGCAGGTCTCTGAGAGAAAGGCAGCAGAAAGGGCAACAGAAGCTCATAAGAGGAATATAGGGTATGGTCGTGAAGATGATCCCCTGGCACCCTCTGTAACTAAAGTACTTATGCCTAAGAGTCCCCAGCAAAGTGGTGTGGAGGATTTCTCTATAGGCGCAGTGGAACCGTCTGCACCTTTCCTGTCAGAGGGGGAGGGCGAGTCGGATGGTGGGGGTAGGAGCAAACCAGCTTTGCCTCCGCCACCAGCTTCAGGCGGGTCGGATGGTGGGAGTAGGGGCAAGCCAGCTTCGCCTCCGCCGCCAGCCTTGCCTCCGCCGCTACCCCTCAGCGAGCCGGCTCCGGTTACAACTTCGGTGGGGGGGTCACCTCCCCAGCCCGAGCCGGCTCCGGTTTCACTGTCAGCTCCAGCGGGGGAGGGGGGGCTCCCGCTTCCCCCGCGCGAGCCAGCCTCTGCTTCACTGCCCCCCCCCGCGCGAAACCTCGGTGTCTGCACCAAAGCGCCAGCAGCATAGCACCCTTAAAGGGCCAGATCCCATCCCAGGGGCACACCGTGATCCATGGGGGGAGATGGCTAAACAGAGGAGGGAAGCTTGGGCTGCTTTGGCGAAAGAAGTAATGCAAATGGGGGATGGTGAGGCGGTGGAAATAGCTTCTAGTCTTGCATGTCCGGTCACATACACACCACAGTATGATGGACAGGGGAACCTTACGCATAATATAGCAGAATATACTCCCTTAGATTGGAAGCTGTTAACTCAGCTACGTTCTACGGTTAGTCAGTTTGGAGTAAAAAGTGAACCTGTTAAGCAAATGTTAGATTATCTTTTTAATACTCAGGTTTTATGTCCTAATGATTTAAGAGGAATAGTTCGGTTGATATTTACTCATCATCAGCAGTTATTGTTTAATGCACATGACCCATTACATGGAGTAACAGTAAAGGAGCTGATGGGCTTAGGGGCATATTTACGTACAGAGGCACAGATGATATCGGGAGAAGATAAACTTACAGAGTCTATGTGGTTAGTGCGTGCTGCAATAGATATGGTTAAAGAGCCAGGAGGGTTACCGGCTTATATGGGTATTAAGCAAGGAAGGGAAGAATCATTTGGAAATTTTATCGATAGAACAGCTACTGCTATAGATCGGGCTGGTGTTGCAGGGCGCTATTGAAGCAGGTGTGCTTTGCAAAATAGCAATCCAGCAACCCAAAGAGTGTTAGCTACTTTAGGGGCAAATTAGACTATTGAGGAAGCATTAGAGTGAATGGCATTAATGCCAACAGCTTCACAGGCATTTATAGCAGAAGCCTTAAAGGAATTAGGATTAGGGTTGCAAAAGCATAGTCTACTCAAAATCAGGTGTTAGCTGCTCTTGCTCCTCTCCGAAGAGGCTCACTGGCAGTCACGTAAAGAGGCTCAAGACCATTCATCAAGTGTTACCGATGCGGCAATGAGGGACAGATACAAGTTACCGCCGTGACATCGGAGACACCAGCTGCTGCCGTAACATCGCTGCTACCTCCTGTCTGCAACCCGCAACAACACGGAGCCTCGGCTTGGACTTATCAGCAGCAGTAGACGTCACACTAATGACGAACCGGCCTGAGAGGATACCCACTGGAATAAAGGGTCCTCTTATATTAAATGGACAAACATGTGGAGCATTATTGCTGGGACGTTCCTCTATAACTATGTTGGGATTATTTGTTTTGCCTGGTGTTATCGATGCGGACTTTACGGGGGAAATACAAATTATGGCTTACACCCTTTATCCTCCGATTAAAATTACAAAAGGACAACGCATTGCACAATTGGTACCACTGTCACAAATGACATCGGGAATACAATCATTTACTGGGCAAGCACGGGATGAAAAAGGTTTTGGCTCTACTGGTGTTACACTTTTAACTGTGGATTTACAAAATAGACCAAAACAAAAGGTTGAAATTACCTATGGGCATCAAAGCATAACCCTTCATGGATTATTGGATACAGGAGCAGATACTAGCATCATTTCTCCAGAAGCCTGGCCACAACATTGGCCTCTATTTCCTTCATCAAACATGTTCACAGGAGTAGGAGGATTTACATTGGCAAGCAGGTCGCCGTCTTTGTCTGTGTGCATTGAGAATCAACAAATATCTGCTGTGTTTTCAATTGTTCAACTGCCTCCTACAGTTTCCTGTTTAATTGGAAGGGACATTTTAACACAATTGGGAGTGGTGTTAACTAATCAGCACCCTGATTATGCATGCCCATGAATTGGTACAGGAACAATATACAAAAGGGCACCTAAGACTGTCCACAAGCCCTTGGAATACACCTATTTTTGTAATCAAAAAGAAATCAGGGAAATATCGTTTGATACATGATTTAAGGGCTGTAAATGACCAAATGGAACCAATGGGGGCCTTACAGCCTGGTCTTCCAAATCCAGCTATGATTCCAGAACACTGGCCACTTTTAATTATTGACCTAAAGGATTGTTTTTTCACTATTGGCCTGCATCCTGATGACATGAAGAGATTTGCTTTTACTTTACCAGCAATAAACCGTGGGGAACCAGATAAAAGATTTGAATGGACATCTCTTCCGCAGGGCATGCGCAACTCTCCCACTTTATGTCAGCTTTATGTTGATGCAGCATTACAGCCACTACGTCGCAAATGGCCAGCAACTATAATATATCATTACATGGACGATATTTTGTTTGCACAGCAACAGCCATTCTCCTCTTTACAGGTTAACACCATTAAAAAATACTCTTGCTGCATATTCACTTGTTATTGCTGCAGAAAAAATTCAGACTACAAAGCCCTGGAAATATTTGGGATGGACTTTGACGGATCAAATAGTGATACCACAAAAATTGGAATTACAATTGGACATTAAAACTCTACATGATGCACAGAAGTTGCTGGGAGACTTACAGTGGCTGAAGCCTATTGTGGGAATACCAGATCACTTATTAGAAGCCCTACGACCTTTGTTAAAAGGTGTGGACCCTACTACTCCTGTACACCTGACAAAGGAGCATCATCTTGCCTTGCAGCAAATTAGTAACTGTGTACAGCAAGGGTATGTGTCTCGTCGACAACTCGACCACCCCATTGACCTTACTATCTGGAATAGCCCTTGCCACTTGCTTGGTGCTCTCTCTCAGTTGCAAAAGAAAACGGGGGAGATACGGGTTTTGGAATGGTTGTCACCACCACTACAGCATAAGAAAACAATATTTTCAAAAATTGAACAATTAGCTGCATTAATCAAAAAGGGGCGTCTCAGAATTCTTGAAGTGGATGGTAGAGAACCTGCTACTATTAGATTACCTATGGAAAAGGAAACCTTGGACTAGTACTTGATAAATTCAAAGAATTTACAAGAAGCATTATTGATGTCACCTGCTAAAGTAGAGACTAGTAAATTAGTGCCTAGAGTTTTGCAATGGATGACAGAATGGAACTGGATTACTCGACCTTTGAGAGAAGAAAACCCCATAGAAGGAGCTATTACAGTTTTTACAGATGCAGGAAAGAAATCAAGGCGTGCTGCTGTCACCTGGCAAGAAAAAGGACAATGGAAGCATCAACTCCTCACAGCAGACCCTGCAGATAGTTTACAAACTTTGGAATTGTTAGCAGTAGTATGGGCGGTGTCCAACTTACAGGAGCCTTTAAATGTGGTCACAGACTCTATGTATGTTGCAGGAGTAGTCAAACGAATAGAGGAAGCAGCAATTAAGGAAGTGAATAATAAATGATTGTATGAGTTACTGATACAGTTAAGGAAAGCTTTACGGGAAAGAGCAAACGGTACCCTTAAGCAGTATATTGAAAAACATCAAGATTTGACAGATCCACAAGCATGTTTGGCTAAGGTTTTGTATGTGATTAATCATTTATGCATTTTTGGGGAAGACGATACCCCCCCTGCAATGAAACATCATCCGAGGTCAGGTCAGGAAAATACTAAGGAAACAGAGGTCTGGGTTAAGTATAAGAACCCAAGTACAGGATTATGGGAAAAACCTGCAAAAGTATTATATTGGGGTCGGGGTATCTTTGTGTTTCCTCACCTACAGGGCCTTTGTGGGTGCCTGCTAAGTGGACTAAACCTGTTTTTGATGCAGCCTCTGGTGGATCGCCTTACAGAGGAGGACAGGGAGCGACTGGGGAAGAAACTGCTTCTAGTCCTACAACCACTACTGTTTCAATTGAAGGGGTACTCGGAAGCGGTGGACAGAGCACTGACACCTCACTACCGGACGGCCCAGGAGTTGATTGGTTTTATTGACTCATTATCAACTTTTCATTTAACAGATCCAGCGAAACTACATTGCCTTGACTGTCACAATCCACATTGTGCTGCCTGGATAGCTCTACGTTGTGGGGGTTGTAAAAGAACTTTTTGGATAGAACAATCATTATTACGGGATTTGTGGTGTCATACTTGTGAACACGAGCACACGTGGGGTAAAAGCTGGCAAGATGAATTAAGGAGACAAACGGGGCAAAACGCATATATAGCTTTAAATCTTTATGAGTCTCCTGAACAGAAGGTTCTTGCTTATTATCGATGGGAAATACAATGTATTGTAAATAGAATTAAGGTTCAAAGTAAATCACGTATAGTTTCTATAAGGTGTAGGAAATTAGTGCCTTTAACACAGCATTCAGTTGTAGGACCCTTCCAAGGGGATCCTGATAGAGCATTAGATTGCTGCGTTGATAAGTTGCAAAAATTAAGTTTGAAAGTGACAGGACCAGTGAAATTAGGAGCAGCAAGATTGAAGATAGATAAGAAGAAGAAGGCAAAAAGGGGAACGGTCTCATTTGAATAGGGGTATCAGTGATTGCTAATTAATTTTCTATGATTAGAACAATTTTGCTGTTGTGGGACCCTCGGGAGGATATAGTTGTTGAGGAGGATAACGAACAAGAACTACGATTACGAAATAAGATACACCTTGTGTTAAAGAAAGACCTTGAGCTGTTAGCCTCATATAGTAAAAAGGCTGAAGAGGCTTTGCGATCACCACCATTGAATTGGTTGCTTTGGGTTGAAGATACACAATTTTATACTGGTCCTTACTTACATTCGCTTCCTTGTTATGTTTGCAAAAAGGATAAAGATAAATGCTATGCATGAGTAGCTTTGCATTGTGCAGATTGTAATCAGGTTTATTGGTATTCACAGAAGTCATTGGGATATTTATGGTGTACATCTTGTTTTGGAAAGTGGATTCGAAATCATATCTGCGTTAGAGCTCTTGAACAAAGTACTGGCCTGCCAGGACGGACAGGATTACAGCTCTTTGAGAGTGCAGAACAAGTGGTTATAGCATATCTTAGGTGGAAGTTACAGGAAAGCCTTAGAATATTTGAAATTACTAAAGCCTCACGCATCATAGCAGCTCGCTGCAAAGCTGATTTGCCTTTAAACTTACCTCGTGCTATACCTGTGAGCAAGGATGCTGATTTAGAATTAGATCAGTATATTCAAGAATTGACTCAGCCTTACAATAGACAATCTAGCAAGCCAGGGAAAAGACAGCGAAGAAAGAAAAAACAACGTAAGCAGAAGGAAGAAAAGGAGAAGCAAAGTAAGCAGAAAGAAAAATGACGTTTGTTTTTGTAATACTGCTCAATGCTGTAGCAAGTGAAGCAGTAGGAGTAACACACACCAAGGGAAAATTTATGGGTAACACTTGCTAATCAAACTAACCAATCATCACTTTGTCTTAGCCTTGGAGGAGTCACTAACCCATTTCGAACATGCCTGGTGGGACTTCCGGTGTGGTCTCCGGGAGAATTTTGCAGTTTGATAAACAATCAAACCTTATGTATGTCTAACATGTCAAACATCACATTGCCAGTACAACAAGGGTATACTGCAGGTCAGAGTGATGGCTATCGTCAATGCTTACTAATCCAATCACTTAACACCTCTTTGCATTCTCCTCCTGAAGAATTGGATCTTTTTGGAAGTACAAATGCCAGCATATCTAACACTACAGCTGGTGGATGGTTTAGCTTCAAACTTTTGGGTGCTCAGAATTTAAACCAACCTAAAGAAACATGGGCCACCCTAGATTCATCCCTGAATGTGAGTGAATTCTCTCCACAGCATTACAGTCAATGTAACGGCACAAATATCACAGCACCAATGAAATTACCCACAGGAATATTTTTGATTTGTGGAGACAGGGCATGGAATGGTATACCAGCTAAACCACAAGGTGGACCCTGTTTTTTGGGAAAATTGTCACTGTTTCATCCTAATGTGTCCTTGCTAATGCAGCTGAGTCAAAATTCAAACAGGAGAAAACGTAGCATACATGACTTAGACTGCAGCAAGATAGGAGATCCACGATTTTGGGGCACATTCAAACAGGTGGTGGTTTCAACTATCTTACCAGGAGGATCTGCCAATAAAGCCATGAATTTAGCAAAACAATTAGGATGCTGGGCAAAGAATGAGCTGAACAAGACATCACAAATTCTAGACATGCTAACTGCAGATGTGCAAAGTGTTAACCATGCTGTTTTGCAAAATAGAGCTGCTGTAGATTTTTTGCTCTTAGTACAAGGGCATGGATGTGAAGAGTTCGAGGGAATGTGTTGCATGAATCTGTCTGATCATTCAGTGTCCATTCACACTAAGATAAAAGAGTTACAACAGGGACTTCACAAACTTAAAGAAGAAGACGGTTTAGGAATTGACGAATGGCTTAAAGGCTTAAGACTCGGACCGTGGCTGAGGAACCTTTTGATCTATGCTATAGGATTGCTGGGTGTAATTTTACTGTTTTTGCTTGTTTTGCCTTGTATCTTTAACTGTATCCAAAACATGGTCAGCCGTACAATAGCAAAAACATGGCAAACTAATCTCCTTGCACAAGAAGAAAACGGGGGAAATGTGGAGAGCATTATTAATAATTGGTTAGCTGAGAAAGGCCACACTGATATAATGCCACTGGTTAAACTGAAGGAGAAAAGTCAGCAGTCAGCAAGCTAAAAGGAAGAGTCAGCAGCGACCTTGCTGCAACATGAGGATAGGGAGTTGAGATTAGTGCTGAATACATCCTAAGAATATGTAGAAAGTATCAAAAGTAGAACCATAGGAATGTAGAAGTAGGCGTAGGTGCTGATATGTAAGCTGACCAATCCTGAGCTCAACTTTTGCAATATGTATGAAGCTCATTATTAACTGTATTTAACCCGCCGTACTGATCAATAAAATTGAGCCTGTGATGATCAAAATGATGTCCTGGTTCCCTTCCGTCGACACTCTGGCAAGCAAAACTCCGCTGCCCCGCTTTTAGATGGCAGATTGCAGGAGCCACTTGGTACTATCAAACCAGCCCAACTTGGCACTGGTGCCACCATGGGTCTGGTAACCATCCTGCCTATCGTAGCTTTTCACGACCGAGCCGGTCACTTCCAGCCATAGGCCCCCAGACACAAACCACGGCCCGTTTCCTCGGCAAAAAAAAGTAAGCTGCCCCGCTTCTGGATGACAGATTGCAGGAGCCACTTTGTGGTATCAAACCAGCCCAACTTAGCACTGGTGCCACCATGGGTCTGGTAGCCATCCTGCCTATCGTAGCTTTTCAGGAGCCAGCCGGCCACTCCCAGCCACAGGCCCCCAAACAAAAACAACGGCGCTTTTCGCTGGAAAACAGAACTCGCTTGCCAACATTTTGATGGCAGATTGCAGGAGCCGCTTGGTACTATCAAATCAGCCCAAATTGGCACTGCTGCCACCATGGGTCTGGTCACCATCCTGCCTATCGTAGCTTTTCAGGAGCCAGCCGGTCACTCCCAGCCATAGGCCCCCAGACACAAACCACGGCCCGTTTCCTTGGCAAACAAAAGTAAGCTGCCCCGCTTCTGGATGGCAGATTGCAGGAGCCACTTTGTGGTATCAAACCAGCCCAACTTAGCACTGGTGCCACCTCTGGTCTGGGAACCATCCTGCGTATCGTGGATTCTAAGGAGCCAGCCGGCCACTCCCAGCCACAGGACCCCAAAAACAAACAACGGCGCTTTTCCCTGGAAAACAAAACTGGCCTGCCAACATTTTGATGGCAGATTGCAGGAACCACTTGGTACTATCAAACCAGCCCAACTAGGCACTGGTGCCACCATGGGTCTGGTAACCATCCTGCCTATCGTAGCTTTTCAGGAGCCAGCCGTTCACTCCCAGCCATAGGCCCCAGACACAAAGCACTGCCGGTTTCCCTGGCAAACAAAAGTATGCTACCCTGCTTCTGGATGGCAGATTGCAGGAGCCACTTTGCACCATCAAACCAGCCCGACTTGGCACTGGTGCCACCTCTGGTCTGGGAACCATCCTGCGTATCGTGGATTATAAGGAGCCAGCTGGCCACTCCCAGCCACAGGCCCCCAAACACAAACAACGGCGCTTTTCCCTGGAAAACAAAACTGGCCTGCCAACTTTTTAATGGCAGATTGCAGGAGCCACATTGCACCATCAAACTAGCCCGACTTGGCACTGGTGCCACGTCTGGTCTGGGAACGATCCTGCGTATCGTGGATTCTAATTAGCCAGCCGGCCACTCCCAGCCACAGGCCCCCAAACACAAACAACGGCGCTTTTCCCTGGAAAACAAAACTCGCCTGCCAACATTTTGATGGCAGATTGCAGGAGCCACTTGGTACTATCAAATCAGCCCAACTTGGCACTGGTGCCACCATGGGTCTGGTAACCATCCTGCCTATCGTAGCTTTTCAGGAGCCAGCCGGTCACTCCCAGCCATAGGCCCCCAGACACAAACCTCGGCCCGTTTCCTTGGCAAACAAAAGTAAGCTACCCCGCTTCTGGATGGCAGATTGCAGGAGCCACTTTGCACCATCAAACTAGCCCGACTTGGCACTGGTGCCACCTCTGGTCTGGGAACCATCCTGCCTATCGTGGATTCTAAGGAGCCAGCCGGCCACTCCCAGCCACAAGCCCCCAAACACAAACAACGGCGCTTTTCTCTGGAAAACAAAACTCGCCTGCCAAATTTTTGATGGCAGATTGCAGGAACCGCTTGGTACTATCAAATCAGCCCAACTTGGCACGGGTGCCACCATGGGTCTGGTAAACATCCTGCCTATCGTAGCTTTTCACAACCGAGCCGGTAACTCCCAGCCATAGGCCCCCAGACAAAAACCACGGCACGTTTCCTTGGCAAACAAAAGTAAGCTGCCCCGCTTCTGGATGGCATATTTCAGGAGCCACTTTGTGGTATCAAACAAGCCCAACTTTGCACTGGTGCCACCTGTGGTCTCGGAACCATCCTGCGTATCGTGGATTCTAAGGAGCCAGCCGGCCACTCCCAGCCACAGGCCCCCAAACAAAAACAACGGCACTCTTCCCTGGAAAAAAAAACTGGCCTGCCAACTTTTTGATGGCAGATTGCAGGAGCCACTTTGCACCATCAAACTAGCCCGACTTGGCACTGGTGCCACCTCTGGTCTGGGAACCATCCTGCGTATCGTGGATTCTAATTAGCCAGCCGGCCACTCCCAGCCACAGGCCCCCAAACACAAACAACGGCGCTTTTCCCTGGAAAACAAAACTCGCCTGCCAACATTTTGATGGCAGATTGCAGGAGCCACTTGGTACTATCAAACCAGTCCAACTTGGCACTGGTGCCACCATGGGTCTGGTCACCATCCTGCCTATCGTAGCTTTTCAGGAGCCAGCCTGTCACTCCCACCCATAGGGCCCGAGACACAAACCTCGGCCCGTTTCCCTGGCAAACAAAAGTAAGCTGCCTCGCTTCTGGATGGCAGATTGCAGGAGCCACTTGGTACTATCAAACAAGCCCGACTTGGCACTGGTGCCACCTTGGCTCTGGGAACCATCCTGCCTATTGTGGATTTTCAGGGGTCAGCCGGCCACTCTCAGCCATATGCCCTCAAACACAAACCACGGCGCTTGTCTCTGGCAAACAAAACTCAACTGCCCCTCTTCTGGATGGCAAATTGCAGGACGCACTTGGTACTACAAAAACAGCACAACTTGGCACTGGTGCCACCATGGGTCTGGTCACCATCCTGCGTATCGAAGATTTTAAGGAGCCAGCCGGCCACTCCCAGCCATATGCCCCCAAAAACAAACCACGGCCCTTTTCTCTGGCAAACAAAAATCCGCTGCCCCGCTTCTGGATGGCAGATTGCAGGAGCCACTTGGTACTATCAAACCAGCCCGACTTGGCACTGGTGCCACCTTGGGTCTGTGAACCATCCTGCGTATTGTGGATTGTCAGGAGCCAGCCGACCACTCTCGGCCACAGACCCCAATCAAAAACAACGGCCCGATTCACAGGCAAAAAAAACTCAGCTGCCCCACTTCTGGATGGGAGATTGCAGGAGGCGCTTGACTCTGTCAAACCAGCCCTACTTGGCACTGGTGCCACCTTGGGTCTGGGAACCATGCTGCGTATCATGGAATTTCAGGAGCCAGCCGGCCACTGTCAGCCACAGGACCCAAACACATACCACAGCCCTTTTCTCTGGAAAACAAAACTCAGCTGCCCCCCTTTTAGATGGCAGATTGCAGGAGCCACTTGGTACTATCAAACCAGCCCAACTTGGCACTGGTGCCACCATGGGTCTGGTAACCATCTTGCCTATCGTAGCTTTTCACGACCGAGCCGGTCACTCCCAGCCATAGGCTCGCAGACACAAACCACGGCCCGTTTCCTTGGCAAAAAAAAGTAAGCTGCCCCGCTTCTGGATGGCAGATTGCAGGAGCCACTTGGTACTATCAAACCAGCCCAACTTGGCACTGGTTCCACCATGGGTCTGGTAACCATCCTGCCTATCGTAGCTTTTCAGGAGCCAGCCGGCCACTCCCAGCCACAGGCCCCCAAACACAAACAACGGCGCTTTTCCCTGGAAAACAAAACTCGCCTGCCAACTTTTTGATGGCAGATTGCAGGAGCCACTTTGCACCATCAAACTAGCCCGACTTGGCACTGGTGCCACCTCTGGTCTGGGAACCATCCTGCGTATCGTGGATTCTAATTAGCCAGCCGGCCACTCCCAGCCATAGGCCCCCAAACAAAAACAACGGCGCTTTTCCCTGGAAAACAAAACTCGCCTGCCAAGTTTTTGATGGCAGATTGCAGGAGCCGCTTGGTACTATCAAATAAGCCCAACGTGGCACTGGTGCCACCATGAGTCTGGTCACCATCCTGCCTATCGTAGCTTTTCAGGAGCCAGCCGGTCAGTCCCACCCATAGGCCCCCAGAAAAAACCTCGGCCCTTTTCCCTTGCAAACAAAAGGAATCTACCCCGCTTCTGTATGGCAGATTGCAGGAGCCACTTTGCACCATCAAACTAGCCCGACTTGGCACTGGTGCCACCTCTGGTCTGGGAACCATCCTGCGTATCGTGGATTCTAAGGAGCCAGCCGGCCACTCCCAGCCACAGGCCCCCAAACACAAACAACGGCGCTTTTCCCTGGAAAACAAAACTCGCCTGCCAACTTTTTGATGGCAGATTGCAGGAGCCGCTTGGTACTATCAAATCAGCCCAACTTGGCACTGGTGCCACCATGGATCTGGTAACCATCGTGCCTATCGTAGCTTTTCAGGAGCCAGCCGGTCACTCCCAGCCATAGGCCCCCAGACACAAACCTCGGCCCGTTTCCCTGGCAAACAAAAGTAAGCTGCCCCGCTTCTGGATTGCAGATTGCAGGAGCCACTTTGCACCATCAAACTAGCCCGACTTGGCACTGGTGCCACCTCTGGTCTGGGAACCATCCTGCGTATCGTGGATTCTAATTAGCCAGCCGGCCACTCCCAGCCATAGGCCCCCAAAAACAAACAACGGCGCTTTTCCCTGGAAAACAAAACTGGCCTGCCATCTTTTTGATGGCAGATTGCAGGAGCCACTTGGTACTATCAAACCAGCCCAACTTGGCACTGGTGCCACCATGGGTCTGGTCACCATCCTGCCTATCGTAGCTTTTCAGGAGCCAGCCTGTCACTCCCAGCCATAGGCCCCCAGACAAAAACCTCGGCCCGTTTCCCTGGCAAACAAAATTAAGCTGCCCCGCTTCTGGATGGCAGATTGCAGGAGCTATTTGATACTATCAAACCAGCCCAACTTGGCACTGGTGCCACCTTGGCTCTGGGAACCATCCTGCCTATTGTGGATTTTCAGGGGTCAGCCGGCCACTCTCAGCCATATGCCCTCAAACACAAACCACGGCGCTTTTCTCTAGCAAACAAAACTCAACTGCCCCTTTTCTGCATGGCAAATTGCAGCAGCCACTTGGTACTACAAAAACAGCCCAACTTGGCATTGGTGCCACCTTGGGTCTGGTCACCATCCTGCGTATCGAGGATTTTAAGGAGCCAGCCGGCCACTCCCAGCCATATGTCCCCAAAAACAAACCACGGCCCTTTTCTCTGGCAAACAAAACTCAGCTGCCCCGCTTCTGGATGGCGGATTGCAGGAGCCACTTGGTACTATCAAACCAGCCCGACTTGGCACTGGTGCCACCTTGGGTCTGTGAACCATCCTGCGTAATGTGGATTGTCAGGAGCCAGCCGACCACTCCCGGCCACAGACCCCAATCAAAAACAACGGCCCGATTCACAGGCAAAAAAAACTCAGCTGCCCCACTTCTGGATGGGAGATTGCAGGAGGCGCTAGACGCTGTCAAACCAGCCCTACTTGGCACTGGTGCCACCTTGGGTCTGGGAACCATGCTGCGTATCATGGAATTTCAGGAGCCAGCCGGCCACTGCCAGCCACAGGACCCAAACATATACCACAGCCCTTTTCTCTGGCAAGCAAAACTCCGCTGCCCCGCTTTTAGATGGCAGATTGCAGGAGCTACTTGGTACTATCAAACCAGCCCAACTTGGCACTGGTGCCACCATGGGTCTGGTAACCATCCTGCCTATCGTAGCTTTTCACGACCGAGCCGGTCACTTCCAGCCATAGGCCCCCAGACACAAACCACGGCCCGTTTCCTCGGCAAAAAAAAGTAAGCTGCCCCGCTTCTGGATGGCAGATTGCAGGAGCCACTTGGTACTATCAAACCAGCCCAACTTGGCACTGGTGCCACCATGGGTCTGGTAGCCATCCTGCCTATCGTAGCTTTTCAGGAGCCAGCCGGCCACTCCCAGCCACAGGCCCCCAAACAAAAACAACGGCGCTTTTCCCTGGAAAACAGAACTCGCTTGCCAACATTTTGATGGCAGATTGCAGGAGCCGCTTGGTACTATCAAATCAGCCCAAATTGGCACTGCTGCCACCATGGGTCTGGTCACCATCCTGCCTATCGTAGCTTTTCAGGAGCCAGCCGGTCACTCCCAGCCATAGGCCCCCAGACACAAACCACGGCCCGTTTCCTTGGCAAACAAAAGTAAGCTGCCCCGCTTCTGGATGGCAGATTGCAGGAGCCACTTTGTGGTATCAAACCAGCCCAACTTAGAACTGGTGCCACCTCTGGTCTGGGAACCATCCTGCGTATCCTGGATTCTAAGGAGCCAGCCGGCCACTCCCAGCCACAGGACCCCAAAATAAACAACGGCGCTTTTCCCTGGAAAACAAAACTGGCTTGCCAACATTTTGATGGCAGATTGCAGGAACCACTTGGTACTATCAAACCAGCCCATCTAGGCACTGGTGCCACCATGGGTCTGGTAACCATCCTGCCTATCGTAGCTTTTCAGGAGCCAGCCGTTCACTCCCAGCCATAGGCCCCAGACACAAAGCACTGCCGGTTTCCCTGGCAAACAAAAGTATGCTACCCTGCTTCTGGATGGCAGATTGCAGGAGCCACTTTTCACCATCAAACCAGCCCGACTTGGCACTGGTGCCACCTCTGGTCTGGGAACCATCCTGCGTATCGTGGATTATAAGGAGCCAGCTGGCCACTCCCAGCCACAGGCCCCCAAACACAAACAACGGCGCTTTTCCCTGGAAAACAAAACTGGCCTGCCAACTTTTTAATGGCAGATTGCAGGAGCCACATTGCACCATCAAACTAGCCCGACTTGGCACTGGTGCCACCTCTGGTCTGGGAACCATCCTGCGTATCGTGGATTCTAATTAGCCAGCCGGCCACTCCCAGCCACAGGCCCCCAAACACAAACAACGGCGCTTTTCCCTGGAAAACAAAACTCGCCTGCCAACATTTTGATGGCAGATTGCAGGAGCCACTTGGTACTATCAAATCAGCCCAACTTGGCACTGGTGCCACCATGGGTCTGGTAACCATCCTGCCTATCGTAGCTTTTCAGGAGCCAGCCGGTCACTCCCAGCCATAGGCCCCCAGACACAAACCTCGGTCCGTTTCCTTGGCAAACAAAAGTAAGCTACCCCGCTTCTGGATGGCAGATTGCAGGAGCCACTTTGCACCATCAAACTGGCCCGACTTGTCACTGGTGCCACCTCTGGTCTGGGAACCATCCTGCGTATCGTGGATTCTAAGGAGCCAGCCGGCCACTCCCAGCCAGGGGCCCCCAAACAAAAACAACGGCGCTTTTCCCTGGAAAACAAAACTCGCCTGCCAAATTTTTGATGGCAGATTGCAGGTACCGCTTGGTACTATCAAATCAGCCCAACTTGGCACGGGTGCCACCATGGGTCTGGTAAACATCCTGCCTATCGTAGCTTTTCACAACCGAGCCGGTAACTCCCAGCCATAGGCCCCCAGACAAAAACCACGGCACGTTTCCTTGGCAAACAAAAGTAACCTGACCCGCTTCTGGATGGCAGATTTCAGGAGCCACTTTGTGGTATCAAACAAGCCCAACTTTGCACTGGTGCCACCTGTGATCTCGGAACCATCCTGCGTATCGTGGATTCTAAGGAGCCAGTCGGCCACTCCCAGCCACAGTCCACCAAACACAAACAACGGCGCTTTTCCCTGGAAAACAAAACTGGCCTGCCAACTTTTTGATGGCAGATTGCAGGAGCCACTTGGTACTATCAAACCAGCCCAACTTGGCACTGGTGCCACCATGGGTCTGGTCACCATCCTGCCTATCGTAGCTTTTCAGGAGCCAGCCGGTCACTCCCACCCATAGGCCCCCAGACACAAACCTCGGCCCGTTTCCCTGGCAAACAAAAGTAAGCTGCCCCGCTTCTGGATGGCAGATTGCAGGAGCCACTTGGTACTATCAAACAAGCCCGACTTGGCACTGGTGCCACCTTGGCTCTGGGAACCATCCTGCCTATTGTGGATTTTCAGGGGTCAACCGGCCACTCTCAGCCATATGCCCTCAAACACAAACCACGGCCCTTTTCTCTGGCAAACAAAACTCAACTGCCCCTCTTCTGGATGGCAAATTGCAGGACGCACTTGGTACTACAAAAACAGCACAACTTGGCACTGGTGCCACCATGGGTCTGGTCACCATCCTGCGTATCGAGGATTTTAAGGAGCCAGCCGGCCACTCCCAGCCATATGCCCCCAAAAACCAACCACGGCCCTTTTCTCTGGCAAACAAAAATCCGCTGCCCCGTTTCTGGATGGCAGATTGCAGGAGCCACTTGGTACTATCAAACCAGCCCGACTTGGCACTGGTGCCACCTTGGGTCTGTGAACCATCCTGCGTATTGTGGATTGTCAGGAGCCAGCCGATCACTCTCGGCCACAGACCCCAATCAAAAACAACGGCCCGATTCACAGGCAAAAAAAACTCAGCTGCCCCACTTCTGGATGGGAGATTGCAGGAGGCGCTTGACTCTGTCAAATCAGCCCTACTTGGCACTGGTGCCACCTTGGGTCTGGGAACCATGCTGCGTATCATGGAATTTCAGGAGCCAGCCGGCCACTGTCAGCCACAGGACCCAAACACATACCACAGCCCTTTTCTCTGGCAAGCAAAACTCAGCTGCCCCCCTTTTAGATGGCAGATTGCAGGAGCCACTTGGTACTATCAAACCAGCCCAACTTGGCACTGGTGCCACCATGGGTCTGGTAACCATCTTGCCTATCGTAGCTTTTCACGACCGAGCCGGTCACTCCCAGCCATAGGCTCGCAGACACAAACCACGGGCCGTTCCCTTGGCAAAAAAAAGTAAGCTGCCCCGCTTCTGGATGGCAGATTGCAGGAGCCACTTGGTACTATCAAACCAGCCCAACTTGGCACTGGTGCCACCATGGGTCTGGTCACCATCCTGCCTATCGTAGCTTTTCAGGAGCCAGCCGGCCACTCCCAGCCACAGGCCCCCAAACACAAACAACGGCGCTTTTCCCTGGAAAACAAAACTCGCCTGCCAACTTTTTGATGGCAGATTGCAGGAGCCACTTGGTACTATCAAACCAGCCCAACTTGGCACTGGTGCCACCATGGGTCTGGGAACCATCCTGCCTATCGTAGCTTTTCACGACCGAGCCGGTCACTCCCAGCCATAGGCCCCCAGACACACACCACGGCCCGTTTCCTTGGCAAACAAAAGTAAGCTGCCCCGCTTCTGGATGGCAGATTGCAGGAACCACTTGGTACTATCAAACCAGCCCAACTTGGCACTGGTGCCACCATGGGTCTGGTAACCATCCTGCCTATCGTAGCTTTTCAGGAGCCAGCCGTTCACTCCCAGCCATAGGCCCCAGACACAAAGCACTGCCGGTTTCCCTGGCAAACAAAAGTATGCTACCCTGCTTCTGGATGGCAGATTGCAGGAGCCACTTTTCACCATCAAACCAGCCCGACTTGGCACTGGTGCCACCTCTGGTCTGGGAACCATCCTGCGTATCGTGGATTATAAGGAGCCAGCTGGCCACTCCCAGCCACAGGCCCCCAAACACAAACAACGGCGCTTTTCCCTGGAAAACAAAACTCGCTTGCCAACTTTTTAATGGCAGATTGCAGGAGCCACATTGCACCATCAAACTAGCCCGACTTGGCACTGGTGCCACCTCTGGTCTGGGAACGATCCTGCATATCGTGGATTCTAATTAGCCAGCCGGCCACTCCCAGCCACAGGCCCCCAAACAAAAACAACGGCACTTTTCCCTGGAAAACAAAACTCGCCTGCCAACTTTTTGATGGCAGATTGCAGGAGCCACTTGGTACTATCAAACCAGCCCAACTTGGCACTGGTGCCACCATGGGTCTGGTAACCATCCTGCCTATCGTAGCTTTTCAGGAGCCAGCCTGTCACTCTCAGCCATAGGCCCCCAGACACAAACCTCGGCCCGTTTCCCTGGCAAACAAAAGTAAGCTGCCCCGCTTCTGGATGGCAGATTGCAGGAGCCGCTTGGTACTATCAAACCAGCCCGACTTGGAACTGGTGCCACCTCTGGTCTGGGAACCATCCTGCGTATCGTGGATTCTAAGGAGCCAGCCGGCCACTCCCAGCCACAGTCCACCAAACACAAACAACGGCACTTTTCCCTGGAAAACAAAACTCGCCTGCAAACTTTTTCATGGCAGATTGCAGGAGCCACTTTGCACCATCAAAGTAGCCCGACTTGGCACTGGTGCCACCTCTGGTCTGGGAACCATCCTGCGTATCGTGGATTCTAATTAGCCAGCCGGCCACTCCCAGCCATAGGCCCCAAAACACAAACAACGGCCCTTTTCTCTGGCAAACAAAAATCCCCTGCCCCGCTTCTGGATGGCAGATTGCAGGAGCCAATTGGTACTATCAAACCAGCCCGACTTGGCACTGGTGCCACCTTGGGTCTGTGAACCATCCTGCGTATTGTGGATTGACAGGAGCCAGCCGACCACTCTCGGCCACAGACCCCAATCAAAAACAACGGCCCGATTCACAGGCAAAAAAAACTCAGCTGCCCCACTTCTGGATGGGAGATTGCAGGAGGCGCTAGACGCTGTCAAAACAGCCCTACTTGGCACTGGTGCCACCATGGGTCTGGGAACCATGCTGCGTATCATGGAATTTCAGGAGCCAGCCGGCCACTGCCAGCCACAGGACCCAAACAAATACCACAGCCCTTTTCTCTGGCAAGCAAAACTCAGCTGCCCCGCTTTTGGATGGCAGATTGCAGGGGCCACTTGGTACTATCAAACCAGCCCAACTTGGCACTGGTGCCACCATGGGTCTGGTAACCATCCTGCCTATCGTAGCTTTTCAGGAGCCAGCCGGCCACTCCCAGCCACAGGCCCCCAAACAAAAACAACGGCGCTTTTCCCTGGAAAAGAAAACTCGCCTGCCAACTTTTTAATGGGAGATTGCAGGAGCCACTTGGTACTATCAAACCAGCCCAACTTGGCACTGGTGCCACCATGGGTCTGGTCACCATCCTGCCTATCGTAGCTTTTCACGACCGAGCTGGTCACTCCCAGCCATAGGCCCCCAGACACAAACCACGGCCTGTTTCCTTGGAAAACAAAAGTAAGCTGCCCCGCTTCTGGATGGCAGATTGCAGGAGCCACTTTGTGGTATCAAACCAGCCCAACTTAGAACTGGTGCCACCACTGGTCTCGGAACCATCCTGTGTATCGTGGATTCTAAGGAGCCAGCCGACCACTCCCAGCCACAGGCCCCCAAACACAAACAACGGCGCTTTTCCCTGGAAAACAAAATTGGCCTGCCAACATTTTGATGGCAGATTGCAGGGACCACTTGGTACTATCAAACCAGCCCAACTTGGCACTGGTTCCACCATGGGTCTGGTAACCATCCTGCCTATCGTAGCTTTTCAGGAGCCAGCCGGTCACTCCCAGCCATAGGCCCCAGACACAAACTCTGCCCGTTTCCCGGGCAAACAAAAGTATGCTACCCCGCTTCAGGATGGCAGATTGCAGGAGCCACTTGGTACTATCAAACCAGCCCGACTTGTCACTGGTGCCACCTCTGGTCTGGGAACCATCCTGCGTATCGTGGATTCTAAGGAGCCAGCCGGCCACTCCCAACCACAGGCCCCCAAACACAAACAACGGCGCTTTTCTCTGGCAAACAAAACTGGCCTGCCAACTTTTTGATGGCAGATTGCAGGAGCCACTTGGTACTATCAAACCAGCCCAACTTGGCACTGGTGCCACCATGGGTCTGGTCACCATCCTGCCTATCGTAGCTTTTCAGGAGCCAGCCGGTCACTCCCAGCCATAGGCCCCCAGACACAAACCTCGGCCCGTTTCCCTGGCAAACAAAAGTAAGCTGCTCCGCTTCTGGATGGTTGATTGCAGGAGCCACTTGGTACTATCAAACCAGCCCGACTTGGAACTGGTGCCACCTCTGGTCTGGGAACCATCCTGCGTATCGTGGATTCTAAGGAGCCAGCCGGCCACTCCCAGCCACAGTCCACCAAACACAAACAACGGCACTTTTCCCTGGAAAACAAAACTCGCCTGCAAACTTTTTCATGGCAGATTGCAGGAGCCACTTTGCACCATCAAAGTAGCCCGACTTGGCACTGGTGCCACCTCTGGTCTGGGAACCATCCTGCGTATCGTGGATTCTAATTAGCCAGCAGGCCACTCCCAGCCATAGGCCCCCAAACACAAACAACGGCGCTTTTCCCTGGAAAACAAAACTCGCCTGCCAACTTTTTGATGGCAGATTGCAGGAGCCGCTTGGTACTATCAAATCAGCCCAACGTGGCACTGGTGCCACCATGAGTCTGGTAACCATCCTGCCTATCGTAGCTTTTCAGGAGCCAGCCAGTCACTCCCAGCCATAGGCCCCCAGACACAAACCTCGGCCCGTTTCCCTGGCAAACAAAAGTAAGCTGCCCCGCTTCTGGATGGTAGATTGCAGGAGCCACTTGGTACTATCAAACTGGCCCGACTTGGAACTGGTGCCACCTCTGGTCTGGGAACCATCCTGCGTATCGTGGATTCTAAGGAGCCAACCGGCCACTCCCAGCCACAGGCCACCAAACAAAATCAACGGCACTTTTCCCTGGAAAACAAAACTCGCCTGCCAACTTTTTGATGGCAGATTGCAGGAGCCACTTTTCACCATCAAACTAGCCCGACTTGGCACTGGTGCCACCTCTGGTCTGGGAACCATCCTGCCTATCGTAGCTTTTCAGGAGCCAGCCGGTCACTCCCAGCCATAGGCCCCCAGACACAAACCTCGGCCCGTTTCCCTGGCAAACAAAATTAAGTTTCCCCGCTTCTGGATGGCAGATTGCAGGAGCTATTTAGTACTATCAAACCAGCCCGACTTGGCACTGTGCCACCTTGGCTCTGGGAACCATCCTGCCTATTGTGGATTTTCAGGGGTCAGCCGGCCACTCTCAGCCATATGCCCTCAAACACAAACCACGGCCCTTTTCTCTGGCAAACAAAACTCAACTGCCCCTCTTCTGGATGGCAAATTGCAGGACGCACTTGGTACTACAAAAACAGCACAACTTGGCACTGGTGCCACCTTGGGTCTGGTCACCATCCTGCGTATCGAGGATTTTAAGGAGCCAGCCGGCCACTCCCAGCCATATGCCCCCCAAAAAAAACCACGGCCCGTTTCTCTGGCAAACAAAACTCAGCTGCCCCGCTTCTGGATGGCAGATTGCAGGAGCCACTTGGTACTATCAAACCAGCCCGACTTGGCACTGGTGCCACCTTGGGTCTGTGAACCATCCTGCGTATTGTGGATTGACAGGAGCCAGCCGACCACTCTCCGCCACAGACCCCAATCAAAAACAACGGCCCGATTCACAGGCAAAAAAAACTCAGCTGCCCCACTTCTGGATGGGAGATTGCAGGAGGCGCTAGACGCTGTCAAAACAGCCCTACTTGGCACTGGTGCCACCTTGGGTCTGGGAACCATGCTGCGTATCATGGAATTTCAGGAGCCAGCCGGCCACTGCCAGCCACAGGACCCAAACAAATACCACAGCCCTTTTCTCTGGCAAGCAAAACTCAGCTACCCCGCTTTTGGATGGCAGATTGCAGGGGCCACTTGGTACTATCAAACCAGCCCAACTTGGCACTGGTGCCACCATGGGTCTGGTAACCATCCTGCCTATCGTAGCTTTTCAGGAGCCAGCCGGCCACTCCCAGCCACAGGCCCCCAAACAAAAACAACGGCACTTTTCCCTGGAAAAGAAAACTCGCCTGCCAACTTTTTAATGGGAGATTGCAGGAGCCACTTGGTACTATCAAACCAGCCCAACTTGGCACTGGTGCCACCATGGGTCTGGTCACCATCCTGCCTATCGTAGCTTTTCACGACCGAGCCGGTCACTCCTAGCCATAGGCCCCCAGACACAAACCACGGCCCGTTTCCTTGGAAAACAATAGTAAGCTGCCCCGCTTCTGGATGGCAGATTGTAGGAGCCACTTTGTGGTATCAAACCAGCCCAACTTAGAACTGGTGCCACCACTGGTCTCAGAACCATCCTGTGTATCGTGGATTCTAAGGAGCCAGCCGACCACTCCCAGCCACAGGCCCCCAAACACAAACAACGGCGCTTTTCCCTGGAAAACAAAACTGGCCTGCCAACATTTTGATGGCAGATTGCAGGGACCACTTGGTACTATCAAACCAGCCCAACTTGGCACTGGTTCCACCATGGGTCTGGTAACCATCCTGCCTATCGTAGCTTTTCAGGAGCCAGCCGGTCACTCCCAGCAATAGGCCCCAGACACAAACTCTGCCCGTTTCCCGGGCAAACAAAAGTATGCTACCCCGCTTCAGGATGGCAGATTGCAGGAGCCACTTGGTACTATCAAACCAGCCCGACTTGTCACTGGTGCCACCTCTGGTCTGGGAACCATCCTGCATATCGTGGATTCTAAGGAGCCAGCCGGCCACTCCCAGCCACAGGCCCCCAAACACAAACAACGGCGCTTTTCTCTGCCAAACAAAACTGGCCTGCCAACTTTTTGATGGCAGATTGCAGGAGCCACTTGGTACTATCAAACCAGCCCAACTTGGCACTGGTGCCACCATGGGTCTGGTCACCATCCTGCCTATCGTAGCTTTTCAGGAGCCAGCCGGTCACTCCCAGCCATAGGCCCCCAGACACAAACCACGGCCCGTTTCCCTGGCAAACAAAAGTAAGCTGCCCCACTTCTGGATGGCAGATTGCAGGAGCCACTTGGTACTATCAAACCAGCCCGACTTGGAACTGGTGCCACCTCTGGTCTGGGAACCATCCTGCGTATCGTGGATTCTAAGGAGCCAGCCGGCCACTCCCAGCCACTGTCCACCAAACACAAACAACGGCACTTTTCCCTGGAAAACAAAACTCGCCTGCAAACTTTTACATGGCAGATTGCAGGAGCCACTTTGCACCATCAAACTAGCCCGACTTGGCACTTGTGCCACCTCTGGTCTGGGAACCATCCTGCGTATCGTGGATTCTAATTAGCCAGCCGGCCACTCCCAGCCATAGGCCCCCAAACACAAACAACGG
The DNA here is from genome assembly GCF_035770615.1 of Melospiza melodia melodia. Taxonomy (NCBI): domain Eukaryota; kingdom Metazoa; phylum Chordata; class Aves; order Passeriformes; family Passerellidae; genus Melospiza; species Melospiza melodia. Next base: position 10,537,631 of record NC_086219.1, on the reverse strand, counting down.
CGCTTTTTCCTGGAAAACAAAACTCGCCTGCCAACTTTTTGATGGCAGATTGCAGGAGCCGCGTGGTACTATCAAACCAGCCCAACTTGGCACTGGTGCCACCATGGGTCTGGTCACCATCCTGCCTATCGTAGCTTTTCAGGAGCCAGCCGGTCACTCCCAGCCATAGGCCCCCAGACAAAAACCTCGGCCCGTTTCCCTGGCAAACAAAAGTAAGCTGCCCCGCTTCTGGATGGCAGATTGCAGGAGCTATTTGATACTATCAAACCAGCCCAACTTGGCACTGGTGCCACCTCTGGTCTGGGAACCATCCTGCGTATCGTGGATTCTAAGGAGCCAGCCGGCCACTCCCAGCCACAGTCCACCAAACACAAACAACGGCACTTTTCCCTGGAAAACAAAACTCGCCTGCAAACTTTTTCATGGCAGATTGCAGGAGCCACTTTGCACCATCAAAGTAGCCCGACTTGGCACTGGTGCCACCTCTGGTCTGGGAACCATCCTGCGTATCGTGGATTCTAATTAGCCAGCCGGCCACTCCCAGCCATAGGCCCCCAAACACAAACAACGGCGCTTTTCCCTGGAAAACAAAACTCGCCTGCCAACTTTTTGATGGCAGATTGCAGGAGCCGCTTGGTACTATCAAATCAGCCCAACGTGGCACTGGTGCCACCATGAGTCTGGTAACCATCCTGCCTATCGTAGCTTTTCAGGAGCCAGCTGGTCACTCCCAGCCATAGGCCCCCAGACACAAACCTCGGCCCGTTTCCCTGGCAAACAAAAGTAAGCTGCCCCGCTTCTGGATGGCAGATTGCAGGAGCCACTTGGTACTATCAAACTGGCCCGACTTGGAACTGGTGCCACCTCTGGTCTGGGAACCATCCTGCGTATCGTGGATTCTAAGGAGCCAACCGGCCACTCCCAGCCACAGGCCACCAAACAAAATCAACGGCACTTTTCCCTGGAAAACAAAACTCGCCTGCCAACTTTTTGATGGCAGATTGCAGGAGCCACTTTTCACCATCAAGCTAGCCCGACTTGGCACTGGTGCCACCTCTGGTCTGGGAACCATCCTGCCTATCGTAGCTTTTCAGGAGCCAGCCGGTCACTCCCACCCATAGGCCCCCAGACACAAACCTCGGCCCGTTTCCCTGGCAAACAAAATTAAATTGCCCCGCTTCTGGATGGCAGATTGCAGGAGCTATTTAGTACTATCAAACCAGCCCGACTTGGCACTGTGCCACCTTGGCTCTGGGAACCATCCTGCCTATTTTGGATTTTCAGGGGTCAGCCGGCCACTCTCAGCCATATGCCCTCAAACACAAACCACGGCCCTTTTCTCTGGCAAACAAAACTCAACTGCCCCTCTTCTGGATGGCAAATTGCAGGACGCACTTGGTACTACAAAAACAGCACAACTTGGCACTGGTGCCACCTTGGGTCTGGTCACCATCCTGCGTATCGAGGATTTTAAGGAGCCAGCCGGCCACTCCCAGCCATATGCCCCCCAAAAAAAACCACGGCCCGTTTCTCTGGCAAACAAAACTCAGCTGCCCCGCTTCTGGATGGCAGATTGCAGGAGCCACTTGGTACTATCAAACCAGCCCGACTTGGCACTGGTGCCACCTTGGGTCTGTGAACCATCCTGCGTATTGTGGATTGACAGGAGCCAGCCGACCACTCTCGGCCACAGACCCCAATCAAAAACAACGGCCCGATTCACAGGCAAAAAAAACTCAGCTGCCCCACTTCTGGATGGGAGATTGCAGGAGGCGGTAGACGCTGTCAAATCAGCCCTACTTGGCACTGGTGCCACCTTGGGTCTGGGAACCATGCTGCGTATCATGGAATTTCAGGAGCCAGCCGGCCACTGCCAGCCACAGGACCCAAACAAATACCACAGCCCTTTTCTCTGGCAAGCAAAACTCAGCTGCCCCGCTTTTGGATGGCAGATTGCAGGGGCCACTTGGTACTATCAAACCAGCCCAACTTGGCACTGGTGCCACCATGGGTCTGGTAACCATCCTGCCTATCGGAGCTTTTCAGGAGCCAGCCGGCCACTCCCAGCCACAGGCCCCCAAACAAAAACAACGGCGCTTTTCCCTGGAAAAGAAAACTCGCCTGCCAACTTTTTAATGGGAGATTGCAGGAGCCACTTGGTACTATCAAACCAGCCCAACTTGGCACTGGTGCCACCATGGGTCTGGTCACCATCCTGCCTATCGTAGCTTTTCACGACCGAGCCGTTCACTCCCAGCCATAGGCCCCCAGACACAAACCACGGCCTGTTTCCTTGGCAAACAAAAGTAAGCTGCCCCGCTTCTGGATGGCAGATTGCAGGAGCCACTTTGTGGTATCAAACCAGCCCAACTTAGAACTGGTGCCACCACTGGTCTCGGAACCATCCTGTGTATCGTGGATTCTAAGGAGCCAGCCGACCACTCCCAGCCACAGGCCCCCAAACACAAACAACGGCGCTTTTCCCTGGAAAACAAAACTGGCCTGCCAACATTTTGATGGCAGATTGCAGGGACCACTTGGTACTATCAAACCAGCCCAACTTGGCACTGGTTCCACCATGGGTCTGGTAACCATCCTGCCTATCGTAGCTTTTCAGGAGCCAGCCGGTCACTCCCAGCCATAGGCCCCAGACACAAACTCTGCCCGTTTCCCGGGCAAACAAAAGTATGCTACCCCGCTTCAGGATGGCAGATTGCAGGAGCCACTTGGTACTATCAAACCAGCCCGACTTGTCACTGGTGCCACCTCTGGTCTGGGAACCATCCTGCGTATCGTGGATTCTAAGGAGCCAGCCGGCCACTCCCAGCCACAGGCCCCCAAACACAAACAACGGCGCTTTTCTCTGGCAAACAAAACTGGCCTGCCAACTTTTTGATGGCAGATTGCAGGAGCCACTTGGTACTATCAAACCAGCCCAACTTGGCACTGGTGCCACCATGGGTCTGGTCACCATCCTGCCTATCGTAGCTTTTCAGGAGCCAGCCGGTCACTCCCAGCCATAGGCCCCCAGACACAAACCATGGCCCGTTTCCCTGGTAAACAAAAGTAAGCTGCCCCACTTCTGGATGGCAGATTGCAGGAGCCACTTGGTACTATCAAACCAGCCCGACTTGGAACTGGTGCCACCTCTGGTCTGGGAACCATCCTGCGTATCGTGGATTCTAAGGAGCCAGCCGGCCACTCCCAGCCACAGTCCACCAAACACAAACAACGGCACTTTTCCCTGGAAAACAAAACTCGCCTGCCAACATTTTCATGGCAGATTGCAGGAGCCACTTTGCACCATCAAACTAGCCCGACTTGGCACTGGTGCCACCTCTGGTCTGGGAACCATCCTGCGTATCGTGGATTCTAATAAGCCAGCCGGCCACTCCCAGCCATAGGCCCCAAAACACAAACAACGGCGCTTTCCCCTGGAAAACAAAACTCGCCTGCCAACTTTTTGATGGCAGATTGCAGGAGCCGCTTGGTAGTATCAAATCAGCCCAACGTGGCACTGGTGCCACCATGAGTCTGGTAACCATCCTGCCTATCGTAGCTTTTCAGGAGCCAGCCAGTCACTCCCAGCCATAGGCCCCCAGACAAAACCTCGGCCCGTTTCCCTGGCAAACAAAAGTAAGCTGCCATGCTTCTGGATGGCAGATTGCAGGAGCCACTTGGTACTATCAAACAAGCCCAACTTGGAACTGGTGCCACCTCTGGTCTGGGAACCATCCTGCGTATCGTGGATTCTAAGGAGCCAGCCGGCCACTCCCAGCCACAGGCCACCAAACAATATCAACGGCACTTTTCCCTGGAAAACAAAACTCGCCTGCCAAGTTTTTGATGGCAGATTTCAGGAGCCGCTTGGTACTATCAAATCAGCCCAACTTGGGACTGGTGCCACCATGGGACTGGTAAACATCCTGCCTATCGTAGCTTTTCACGACCGAGCCGGTCACTCCCAGCCATAGGCTCGCAGACACAAACCACGGCCCGTTTCCTTGGCAAAAAAAAGTAAGCTGCCCCGCTTCTGGATGGCAGATTGCAGGAGCCACTTGGTACTATCAAACCAGCCCAACTTGGCACTGGTGCCACCATGGGTCTGGTAACCATCCTGCCTATCGTAGCTTTTCAGGAGCCAGCCGGCCACTCCCAGCCACAGGCCCCCAAACAAAAACAACGGCGCTTTTCCCTGGAAAACAAAACTCGCCTGCCAACTTTTTGATGGCAGATTGCAGGAGCCACTTGGTACTATCAGACCAGCCCAACTTGGCACTGGTGCCACCATGGGACTGGTAAACATCCTGCCTATCGTAGCTTTTCAGGAGCCAGCCAGTCACTCCCAGCCATAGGCCCCCAGACACAAACCTCGGCCCGTTTCCCTGGCAAACAAAAGTAAGCTGCTCCGCTTCTGGATGGCTGATTGCAGGAGCTACTTGGTACTATCAAACCAGCCCGACTTGGAACTGGTGCCACCTCTGGTCTGGGAACCATCGTGCGTATCGTGGATTCTAAGGAGCCAGCCGGCCACTCCCAGCCACAGTCCACCAAACACAAACAACGGCACTTTTCCCTGGAAAACAAAACTCGCCTGCAAACTTTTTCATGGCAGATTGCAGGAGCCACTTTGCACCATCAAACTAGCCCGACTTGGCACTGGTGCCACCTCTGGTCTGGGAACCATCCTGCGTATCGTGGATTCTAATTAGCCAGCCGGCCACTCCCAGCCATAGGCCCCCAAACACAAACAACGGCGCTTTTCCCTGGAAAACAAAACTCGCCTGCCAACTTTTTGATGGCAGATTGCAGGAGCCACTTGGTACTATCAAACCAGCCCAACTTGGCACTGGTGCCACCATGGGTCTGGTCACCATCCTGCCTATCGTAGCTTTTCAGGAGCCAGCCGGTCACTCCCAGCCATAGGCCCCCAGACAAAAACCTCGGCCCGTTTCCCTGGCAAACAAAATTAAGCTGCCCCGCTTCTGGATGGCAGATTGCAGGAGCTATTTGATACTATCAAACCAGCCCAACTTGGCACTGGTGCCACCTTGGCTCTGGGAACCATCCTGCCTATTGTGGATTTTCAGGGGTCAGCCGGCCACTCTCAGCCATATGCCCTCAAACACAAACCACGGCGCTTTTCTCTGGCAAACAAAACTCAACTGCCCCTTTTCTGGATGGCAAATTGCAGGAGCCACTTGGTACTACAAAAACAGCCCAACTTGGCATTGGTGCCACCTTGGGTCTGGTCACCATCCTGCGTATCGAGGATTTTAAGGAGCCAGCCGGCCACTCCCAGCCATATGTCCCCAAAAACAAACCACGGCCCTTTTCTCTGGCAAACAAAACTCAGCTGCCCCGCTTCTGGATGGCGGATTGCAGGAGCCACTTGGTACTATCAAACCAGCCCGACTTGGCACTGGTGCCACCTTGGGTCTGTGAACCATCCTGCGTATTGTGGATTGTCAGGAGCCAGCCGACCACTCTCGGCCACAGACCCCAATCAAAAACAACGGCCCGATTCACAGGCAAAAAACACTCAGCTGCCCCACTTCTGGATGGGAGATTGCAGGAGGCGCTTGACTCTGTCAAACCAGCCCTACTTGGCACTGGTGCCACCTTGGGTCTGGGAACCATGCTGCGTATCATGGAATTTCAGGAGCCAGCCGGCCACTGCCAGCCAGAGGACCCAAACATATACCACAGCCCTTTTCTCTGGCAAGCAAAACTCCGCTGCCCCGCTTTTAGATGGCAGATTGCAGGAGCCACTTGGTACTATCAAACCAGCCCAACTTGGCACTGGTGCCACCATGGGTCTGGTAACCATCCTGCCTATCGTAGCTTTTCACGACCGAGCCGGTCACTTCCAGCCATAGGCCCCCAGACACAAACCACGGCCCGTTTCCTCGGCAAAAAAAAGTAAGCTGCCCCGCTTCTGGATGGCAGATTGCAGGAGCCACTTGGTACTATCAAACCAGCCCAACTTGGCACTGGTGCCACCATGGGTCTGGTAGCCATCCTGCCTATCGTAGCTTTTCAGGAGCCAGCCGGCCACTCCCAGGCACAGGCCCCCAAACAAAAACAACGGCGCTTTTCCCTGGAAAACAGGACTCGCTTGCCAACATTTTGATGGCAGATTGCAGGAGCCGCTTGGTACTATCAAATCAGCCCAAATTGGCACTGCTGCCACCATGGGTCTGGTCACCATCCTGCCTATCGTAGCTTTTCAGGAGCCAGCCGGTCACTCCCAGCCTTAGGCCCCCAGACACAAACCACGGCCCGTTTCCTTGGCAAACAAAAGTAAGCTGCCCCGCTTCTGGATGGCAGATTGCAGGAGCCACTTTGTGGTATCAAACCAGCCCAACTTAGCACTGGTGCCACCTCTGGTCTGGGAACCATCCTGCGTATCGTGGATTCTAAGGAGCCAGCTGGCCACTCCCAGCCACAGGACCCCAAAAACAAACAACGGCGCTTTTCCCTGGAAAACAAAACTGGCCTGCCAACATTTTGATGGCAGATTGCAGGAACCACTTGGTACTATCAAACCAGCCCAACTAGGCACTGGTGCCACCATGGGTCTGGTAACCATCCTGCCTATCGTAGCTTTTCAGGAGCCAGCCGTTCACTCCCAGCCATAGGCCCCAGACACAAAGCACTGCCGGTTTCCCTGGCAAACAAAAGTATGCTACCCTGCTTCTGGATGGCAGATTGCAGGAGCCACTTTGCACCATCAAACCAGCCCGACTTGGCACTGGTGCCACCTCTGGTCTGGGAACCATCCTGCGTATCGTGGATTATAAGGAGCCAGCTGGCCACTCCCAGCCACAGGCCCCCAAACACAAACAACGGCGCTTTTCCCTGGAAAACAAAACTGGCCTGCCAACTTTTTAATGGCAGATTGCAGGAGCCACATTGCACCATCAATCTAGCCCAACTTGGCACTGGTGCCACCTCTGGTCTGGGAACCATCCTGCATATCGTGGATTCTAATTAGCCAGCCGGCCACTCCCAGCCACAGGCCCCCAAACACAAACAACGGCGCTTTTCCCTGGAAAACAAAACTCGCCTGCCAACATTTTGATGGCAGATTGCAGGAGCCACTTGGTACTATCAAATCAGCCCAACTTGGCACTGGTGCCACCATGGGTCTGGTAACCATCCTGCCTATCGTAGCTTTTCAGGAGCCAGCCGGTCACTCCCAGCCATAGGCCCCCAGACACAAACCTCGGCCCGTTTCCCTGGCAAACAAAAGTAAGCTACCCCGCTTCTGGATGGCAGATTGCAGGAGCCACTTTGCACCATCAAACTGGCCCGACTTGTCACTGGTGCCACCTCTGGTCTGGGAACCATCCTGCGTATCGTGGATTCTAAGGAGCCAGCCGGCCACTCCCAGCCACAAGCCCCCAAACACAAACAACGGCGCTTTTCCCTGGAAAACAAAACTCGCCTGCCAAATTTTTGATGGCAGATTGCAGGTACCGCTTGGTACTATCAAATCAGCCCAACTTGGCACGGGTGCCACCATGGGTCTGGTAAACATCCTGCCTATCGTAGCTTTTCACAACAGAGCCGGTAACTCCCAGCCATAGGCCCCCAGACAAAAACCACGGCCCGTTTCCTTGGCAAACAAAAGTAAGCTGCCCCGCTTCTGGATGGCAGATTTCAGGAGCCACTTTGTGGTATCAAACAAGCCCAACTTTGCACTGGTGCCACCTGTGGTTTCGGAACCATCCTGCGTATCGTGGATTCTAAGGAGCCAGCCGGCCACTCCCAGCCACAGGCCACCAAACAAAAACAACGGCACTCTTCCCTGGAAAACAAAACTGGCCTGCCAACTTTTTGATGGCAGATTGCAGGAGCCACTTGGTACTATCAAACAAGCCCGACTTGGCACTGGTGCCACCTTGGCTCTGGGAACCATCCTGCCTATTGTGGATTTTCAGGGGTCAGCCGGCCACTCTCAGCCATATGCCCTCAAACACAAACCACGGCCCTTTTCTCTGGCAAACAAAACTCAACTGCCCCTCTTCTGGATGGCAAATTGCAGGACGCACTTGGTACTACAAAAACAGCACAACTTGGCACTGGTGCCACCATGGGTCTGGTCACCATCCTGCGTATCGAGGATTTTAATGAGCCAGCCGGCCACTCCCAGCCATATGCCCCCAAAAACAAACCACGGCCCTTTTCTCTGGCAAACAAAAATCCGCTGCCCCGCTTCTGGATGGCAGATTGCAGGAGCCACTTGGTACTATCAAACCAGCCCGACTTGGCACTGGTGCCACCTTGGGTCTGTGAACCATCCTGCGTATTGTGGATTGTCAGGAGCCAGCCGACCACTCTCGGCCACAGACCCCAATCAAAAACAACGGCCCGATTCACAGGCAAAAAAAACTCAGCTGCCCCACTTCTGGATGGGAGATTGCAGGAGGCGCTTGACTCTGTCAAACCAGCCCTACTTGGCACTGGTGCCACCTTGGGTCTGGGAACCATGCTGCGTATCATGGAATTTCAGGAGCCAGCCGGCCACTGCCAGCCACAGGACCCAAACACATACCACAGCCCTTTTCTCTGGCAAGCAAAACTCAGCTGCCCCCCTTTTAGATGGCAGATTGCAGGAGCCACTTGGTACTATCAAACCAGCCCAACTTGGCACTGGTGCCACCATGGGTCTGGTAACCATCTTGCCTATCGTAGCATTTCACGACCGAGCCGGTCACTCCCAGCCATAGGCTCGCAGACACAAACCACGGCCCGTTTCCTTGGCAAAAAAAAGTAAGCTGCCCCGCTTCTGGATGGCAGATTGCAGGAGCCACTTGGTACTATCAAACCAGCCCAACTTGGCACTGGTGCCACCATGGGTCTGGTAACCATCCTGCCTATCGTAGCTTTTCAGGAGCCAGCCGGCCACTCCCAGCCACAGGCCCCCAAACAAAAACAACGGCGCTTTTCCCTGGAAAACAAAACTCGCCTGCCAACATTTTGATGGCAGATTGCAGGAGCCACTTGGTACTATCAGACCAGCCCAACTTGGCACTGGTGCCACCATGGGACTGGTAAACATCCTGCCTATCGTAGCTTTTCAGGAGCCAGCCAGTCACTCCCAGCCATAGGCCCCCAGACACAAACCTCGGCCCGTTTCCCTGGCAAACAAAAGTAAGCTGCTCCGCTTCTGGATGGCTGATTGCAGGAGCTACTTGGTACTATCAAACCAGCCCGACTTGGAACTGGTGCCACCTCTGGTCTGGGAACCATCGTGCGTATCGTGGATTCTAAGGAGCCAGCCGGCCACTCCCAGCCACAGTCCACCAAACACAAACAACGGCACTTTTCCCTGGAAAACAAAACTCGCCTGCAAACTTTTTCATGGCAGATTGCAGGAGCCACTTTGCACCATCAAACTAGCCCGACTTGGCACTGGTGCCACCTCTGGTCTGGGAACCATCCTGCGTATCGTGGATTCTAATTAGCCAGCCGGCCACTCCCAGCCATAGGCCCCCAAACACAAACAACGGCGCTTTTCCCTGGAAAACAAAACTCGCCTGCCAACTTTTTGATGGCAGATTGCAGGAGCCGCTTGGTACTATCAAACCAGCCCAACTTGGCACTGGTGCCACCATGGGTCTGGTCACCATCCTGCCTATCGTAGCTTTTCAGGAGCCAGCCGGTCACTCCCAGCCATAGGCCCCCAGACAAAAACCTCGGCCCGTTTCCCTGGCAAACAAAATTAAGCTGCCCCGCTTCTGGATGGCAGATTGCAGGAGCTATTTGATACTATCAAACCAGCCCAACTTGGCACTGGTGCCACCTTGGCTCTGGGAACCATCCTGCCTATTGTGGATTTTCAGGGGTCAGCCGGCCACTCTCAGCCATATGCCCTCAAACACAAACCACGGCGCTTTTCTCTGGCAAACAAAACTCAACTGCCCCTTTTCTGGATGGCAAATTGCAGGAGCCACTTGGTACTACAAAAACAGCCCAACTTGGCTTTGGTGCCACCTTGGGTCTGGTCACCATCCTGCGTATCGAGGATTTTAAGGAGCCAGCCGGCCACTCCCAGCCATATGTCCCCAAAAACAAACCACGGCCCTTTTCTCTGGCAAACAAAACTCAGCTGCCCCGCTTCTGGATGGCGGATTGCAGGAGCCACTTGGTACTATCAAACCAGCCCGACTTGGCACTGGTGCCACCTTGGGTCTGTGAACCATCCTGCGTAATGTGGATTGTCAGGAGCCAGCCGACCACTCTCGGCCACAGACCCCAATCAAAAACAACGGCCCGATTCACAGGCAAAAAACACTCAGCTGCCCCACTTCTGGATGGGAGATTGCAGGAGGCGGTAGACGCTGTCAAAACAGCCCTACTTGGCACTGGTGCCACCTTGGGTCTGGGAACCATGCTGCGTATCATGGAATTTCAGGAGCCAGCCGGCCACTGCCAGCCACAGGACCCAAACATATACCACAGCCCTTTTCTCTGGCAAGCAAAACTCCGCTGCCCCGCTTTTAGATGGCAGATTGCAGGAGCCACTTGGTACTATCAAACCAGCCCAACTTGGCACTGGTGCCACCATGGGTCTGGTAACCATCCTGCCTATCGTAGCTTTTCACGACCGAGCCGGTCACTTCCAGCCATAGGCCCCCAGACACAAACCACGGCCCGTTTCCTCGGCAAAAAAAAGTAAGCTGCCCCGCTTCTGGATGGCAGATTGCAGGAGCCACTTGGTACTATCAAACCAGCCCAACTTGGCACTGGTGCCACCATGGGTCTGGTAGCCATCCTGCCTATCGTAGCTTTTCAGGAGCCAGCCGGCCACTCCCAGCCACAGGCCCCCAAACAAAAACAACGGCGCTTTTCCCTGGAAAACAGAACTCGCTTGCCAACATTTTGATGGCAGATTGCAGGAGCCGCTTGGTACTATCAAATCAGCCCAAATTGGCACTGCTGCCACCATGGGTCTGGTCACCATCCTGCCTATCGTAGCTTTTCAGGAGCCAGCCGGTCACTCCCAGCCATAGGCCACCAGACACAAACCACGGCCCGTTTCCTTGGCAAACAAAAGTAAGCTGCCCCGCTTCTGTATGGCAGATTGCAGGAGCCACTTTTTTGGTATCAAACCAGCCCAACTTAGCACTGGTGCCACCTCTGGTCTGGGAACCATCCTGCGTATCGTGGATTCTAAGGAGCCAGCCGGCCACTCCCAGCCAGAGGACCCCAAAAACAAACAACGGCGCTTTTCCCTGGAAAACAAAACTGGCCTGCCAACATTTTGATGGCAGATTGCAGGTACCGCTTGGTACTATCAAACCAGCCCAACTAGGCACTGGTGCCACCATGGGTCTGGTAACCATCCTGCCTATCGTAGCTTTTCAGGAGCCAGCCGTTCACTCCCAGCCATAGGCCCCAGACACAAAGCACTGCCGGTTTCCCTGGCAAACAAAAGTATGCTACCCTGCTTCTGGATGGCAGATTGCAGGAGCCACTTTGCACCATCAAACCAGCCCGACTTGGCACTGGTGCCACCTCTGGTCTGGGAACCATCCTGCGTATCGTGGATTATAAGGAGCCAGCTGGCCACTCCCAGCCACAGGCCCCCAAACACAAACAACGGCGCTTTTCCCTGGAAAACAAAACTGGCCTGCCAACTTTTTAATGGCAGATTGCAGGAGCCACTTTGCACCATCAAACTAGCCCGACTTGGCACTGGTGCCACCTCTGGTCTGGGAACCATCCTGCGTATCGTGGATTCTAATTAGCCAGCCGGCCACTCCCAGCCACATGCCCCCAAACACAAACAACGGCGCTTTTCCCTGGAAAACAAAACTCGCCTGCCAACATTTTGATGGCAGATTGCAGGAGCCACTTGGTACTATCAAATCAGCCCAACTTGGCACTGGTGCCACCATGGGTCTGGTAACCATCCTGCCTATCGTAGCTTTTCAGGAGCCAGCCGGTCACTCCCAGCCATAGGCCCCCAGACACAAACCTCGGCCCGTTTCCTTGGCAAACAAAAGTAAGCTACCCCGCTTCTGGATGGCAGATTGCAGGAGCCACTTTGCACCATCAAACCAGCCCGACTTGGCACTGGTGCCACCTCTGGTCTGGGAACCATCCTGCGTATCGTGGATTATAAGGAGCCAGCTGGCCACTCCCAGCCACAGGCCCCCAAACAAAAACAACGGCGCTTTTCTCTGGCAAACAAAACTGGCCTGCCAACTTTTTGATGGCAGATTGCAGGAGCCACTTGGTACTATCAAATCAGCCCAACTTGGCACTGGTGCCACCATGGGTCTGGTAACCATCCTGCCTATCGTAGCTTTTCAGGAGCCAGCCGGTCACTCCCAGCCATAGGCCCCCAGACACAAACCTCGGCCCGTTTCCTTGGCAAACAAAAGCAAGCTACCCCGCTTCTGGATGGCATATTGCAGGAGCCACTTTGCACCATCAAAGTGGCCCGACTTGTCACTGGTGCCACCTCTGGTCTGGGAACCATCCTGCGTATCGTGGATTCTAAGGAGCCAGCCGGCCACTCCCAGCAATAGGCCCCCAAACACAAACAACGGCGCTTTCCCCTGGAAAACAAAACTGGCCTGCCAACTTTTTGATGGCAGATTGCAGGAGCCGCTTGGTACTATCAAATCAGCCCAACGTGGCACTGGTGCCACCATGAGTCTGGTAACCATCCTGCCTATCGTAGCTTTTCAGGAGCCAGCCGTTCACTCTCAGCCATAGGCCCCCAGACACAAACCTCGGCCCGTTTCCCTGGCAAACAAAAGTAAGCTGCCCCGCTTCTGGATGGCAGATTGCAGGAGCCGCTTGGTACTATCATACCAGCCCGACTTGGAACTGGTGCCACCTCTGGTCTGGGAACCATCCTGCGTATCGTGGATTCTAAGGAGCCAGCCGGCCACTCCCAGCCACAGTCCACCAAACACAAACAACGGCACTTTTCCCTGGAAAACAAAACTCGCCTGCAAACTTTTTCATGGCAGATTGCAGGAGCCACTTTGCACCATCAAAGTAGCCCGACTTGGCACTGGTGCCACCTCTGGTCTGGGAACCATCCTGCGTATCGTGGATTCTAATTAGCCAGCAGGCCACTCCCAGCCATAGGCCCCCAAACACAAACAACGGCGCTTTTCCCTGGAAAACAAAACTCGCCTGCCAACTTTTTGATGGCAGATTGCAGGAGCCGCTTGGTACTATCAAATCTGCCCAACGTGGCACTGGTGCCACCATGAGTCTGGTAACCATCCTGCCTATCGTAGCTTTTCAGGAGCCAGCCGGTCACTCCCAGCCATAGGCCCCGAGACACAAACCTCGGCCCGTTTCCCTGGCAAACAAAAGTAAGCCGCCCCGCTTCTGGATGGCAGATTGCAGGAGCCACTTGGTACTATCAAACTGGCCCGACTTGGAACTGGTGCCACCTCTGGTCTGGGAACCATCCTGCGTATCGTGGATTCTAAGGAGCCAACCGGCCACTCCCAGCCACAGGCCACCAAACAAAATCAACGGCACTTTTCCCTGGAAAACAAAACTCGCCTGCCAACTTTTTGATGGCAGATTGCAGGAGCCGCTTGGTACTATCAAATCAGCCCAACTTGGCACTGGTGCTATCATGGATCTTGTAACCATCGTGCCTATCGTAGCTTTTCAGGAGCCAGCCGGTCACTCCCAGCCATAGGCCCCCAGACACAAACCTCGGCCCGTTTCCCTGGCAAACAAAATTAAGTTGCCCCGCTTCTGGATTGCAGATTGCAGGAGCTATTTAATACTATCAAACCAGCCCGACTTGGAACTGGTGCCACCTTGGCTCTGGGAACCATCCTGCCTATTTTGGATTTTCAGGGGTCAGCCCGCCACTCTCAGCCATATGCCCTCAAACACAAACCACGGCCCTTTTCTCTGGCAAACAAAACTCAACTGCCCCTCTTCTGGATGGCAAATTGCAGGACGCACTTGGTACTACAAAAACAGCACAACTTGGCACTGGTGCCACCTTGGGTCTGGTCACCATCCTGCGTATCGAGGATTTTAAGGAGCAGGCCGGCCACTCCCAGCCATATGCCCCCCCAAAAAAACCACGGCCCGTTTCTCTGGCAAACAAAACTCAGCTGCCCCGCTTCTGGATGGCAGATTGCAGGAGCCACTTGGTACTATCAAACCAGCCCGACTTGGCATTGGTGCCACCTTGGGTCTGTGAACCATCCTGCGTATTGTGGATTGACAGGAGCCAGCCGACCACTCTCGGCCACAGACCCCAATCAAAAACAACGGCCCGATTCACAGGCAAAAAAAACTCAGCTGCCCCACTTCTGGATGGGAGATTGCAGGAGGCGCTAGACGCTGTCAAAACAGCCCTACTTGGCACTGGTGCCACCTTGGGTCTGGGAACCATGCTGCGTATCATGGAATTTCAGGAGCCAGCCGGCCACTGCCAGCCACAGGACCCAAACACATACCACAGCCCTTTTCTCTGGCAAGCAAAACTCAGCTGCCCCGCTTTTGGATGGCAGATTGCAGGGGCCACTTGGTACTATCAAACCAGCCCAACTTGGCACTGGTGCCACCATGGGTCTGGTAACCATCCTGCCTATCGTAGCTTTTCAGGAGCCAGCCGGCCACTCCCAGCCACAGGCCCCCAAACAAAAACAACGGCGCTTTTCCCTGGAAAAGAAAACTCGCCTGCCAACTTTTTAATGGCAGATTGCAGGAGCCACTTGGTACTATCAAACCAGCCCAACTTGGCACTGGTGCCACCATGGGTCTGGTCACCATCCTGCCTATCGTAGCTTTTCACGACCGAGCCGGTCACTCCCAGCCATAGGCCCCCAGACACAAACCACGGCCTGTTTCCTTGGAAAACAAAAGTAAGCTGCCCCGCTTCTGGATGGCAGATTGCAGGAGCCACTTTGTGGTATCAAACCAGCCCAACTTAGAACTGGTGCCACCACTGGTCTCGGAACCATCCTGTGTATCGTGGATTCTAAGGAGCCAGCCGACCACTCCCAGCCACAGGCCCCCAAACACAAACAACGGCGCTTTTCCCTGGAAAACAAAACTGGCCTGCCAACATTTTGATGGCAGATTGCAGGGACCACTTGGTACTATCAAACCAGCCCAACTTGGCACTGGTTCCACCATGGGTCTGGTAACCATCCTGCCTATCGTAGCTTTTCAGGAGCCAGCCGGTCACTCCCAGTCATAGGCCCCAGACACAAACTCTGCCCGTTTCCCGGGCAAACAAAAGTATGCTACCCCGCTTCAGGATGGCAGATTGCAGGAGCCACTTGGTACTATCAAACCAGCCCGACTTGGCACTGGTGCCACCTCTGGTCTGGGAACCATCCTGCGTATCGTGGATTCTAAGGAGCCAGCCGGCCACTCCCAGCCACAGGCCCCCAAACACAAACAACGGCGCTTTTCTCTGGCAAACAAAACTCGCCTGCCAAATTTTTGATGGCAGATTGCAGGAGCCGCTTGGTACTATCAAACCAGCCCAACTTGGCACTGGTGCCACCATGGGTCTGGTCACCATCCTGCCTATCGTAGCTTTTCAGGAGCCAGCCGGTCACTCCCAGCCATAGGCCCCCAGACACAAACCACGGCCCGTTTCCCTGGTAAACAAAAGTAAGCTGCCCCACTTCTGGATGGCAGATTGCAGGAGCCACTTGGTACTATCAAACCAGCCCGACTTGGAACTGGTGCCACCTCTGGTCTGGGAACCATCCTGCGTATCGTGGATTCTAAGGAGCCAGCCGGCCACTCCCAGCCACAGTCCACCAAACACAAACAACGGCACTTTTCCCTGGAAAACAAAACTCGCCTGCCAACATTTTCATGGCAGATTGCAGGAGCCACTTTGCACCATCAAACTAGCCCGACTTGGCACTGGTGCCACCTCTGGTCTGGGAACCATCCTGCTTATCGTGGATTCTAATAAGCCAGCCGGCCACTCCCAGCCATAGGCCCCAAAACACAAACAACGGCGCTTTCCCCTGGAAAACAAAACTCGCCTGCCAACTTTTTGATGGCAGATTGCAGGAGCCACTTGGTACTATCAAATCAGCCCAACGTGGCACTGGTGCCACCATGAGTCTGGTAACCATCCTGCCTATCGTAGCTTTTCAGGAGCCAGCCAGTCACTCCCAGCCATAGGCCCCCAGACAAAAACCTCGGCCCGTTTCCCCGGCAAACAAAAGTAAGCTGCCCCGCTTCTGGATTGCAGATTGGAGGAGCCACTTGGTACTATCAAACAAGCCCAACTTGGAACTGGTGCCACCTCTGGTCTGGGAACCATCCTGCGTATCGTGGATTCTAAGGAGCCAGCCGGCCACTCCCAGCCACAGTCCACCAAACACAAACAACGGCACTTTTCCCTGGAAAACAAAACTCGCCTGCAAACTTTTTCATGGCAGATTGCAGGAGCCACTTTGCACCATCAAACTAGCCCGACTTGGCACGGGTGCCACCTCTGGTCTGGGAACCATCCTGCGCATCGTGGATTCTAATTAGCCAGCCGGCCACTCCCAGCCATAGGCCCCCAAACACAAACAACGGCGCTTTTCCCTGGAAAACAAAACTCGCCTGCCAACTTTTTGATGGCAGATTGCAGGAGCCGCTTGGTACTATCAAATCAGCCCAACGTGGCACTGGTGCCACCATGAGTCTGGTAACCATCCTGCCTATCGTAGCTTTTCAGGAGCCAGCCAGTCACTCCCAGCCATAGGCCCCCAGACACAAACCTCGGCCCGTTTCCCTGGCAAACAAAAGTAAGCTGCCCCGCTTCTGGATGGCAGATTGCAGGGGCCACTTGGTACTATCAAACAAGCCCGACTTGGAACTGGTGCGACCTCTGGTCTGGGAACCATCCTGCGTATCGTGGATTCTAAGGAGCCAGCCGGCCACTCCCAGCCACAGGCCACCAAACAAAATCAACGGCACTTTTCCCTGGAAAACAAAACTCTCCTGCCAACTTTTTGATGGCAGATTGCAGGAGCCACTTTTCACCATCAAACTAGCCCGACTTGGCACTGGTGCCACCTCTGGTCTGGGAACCATCCTGCCTATCGTAGCTTTTCAGGAGGCAGCCGGTCACTCCCAGCCATAGGCCCCCAGACACAAACCTCGGCCCGTTTCCCAGGCAAACCAAATTAAGCTGCCCCGCTTCTGGATGGCAGATTGCAGGAGCTATTTAGTACTATCAAACCAGCCCGACTTGGCACTGGTGCCTCCTTGGGTCTGTGAACCATCCTGCGTATTGTGGATTGTCAGGAGCCAGCCGACCACTCTCGGCCACAGACCCCAATCAAAATAACGGCCCGATTCACAGGTAAAAAAAACTCAGCTGCCCCACTTCTGGATGGGAGATTGCAGGAGGCGCTTGACTCTGTCAAACCAGCCCTACTTGGCACTGGTGCCACCTTGGGTCTGGGAACCATGCTGCGTATCATGGAATTTCAGGAGCCAGCCGGCCACTGCCAGCCACAGGACCCAAACACATACCACAGCCCTTTTCTCTGGCAAGCAAAACTCAGCTGCCCCGCTTTTGGATGGCAGATTGCAGGAGCCACGTGGTACTATCAAACCAGCCCAACTTGGCACTGGTGCCACCATGGGTCTGGTAACCATCCTGCCTATCGTAGCTTTTCAGGAGCCAGCCGGCCACTCCCAGCCACAGGCCCCCAAACAAAAACAACGGCGCTTTTCCCTGGAAAACAGAACTCGCCTGCCAACTTTTTGATGGCAGATTGCATAAGCCACTTTGCACCATCAAACTAGCCCGACTTGGCATTGGTGCCACCATGGTCTGGGAACCATCCTGCGTATCGTGGATTCTAATTAGCCAGCCGGCCACTCCCAGCCATAGGCCCCAAAACACAAACAACGGCGCTTTCCCCTGGAAAACAAAACTCGCCTGCCAACATTTTGATGGCAGATTGGAGGAGCCGCTCTGTACTATCAAATCAGCCCAACGTGGCACTGGTGCCACCATGAGTCTGGTAACCATCCTGCGTATCGTAGCTTTTCAGGAGCCAGCCAGTCACTCCCAGCCATAGGCCCCCAGACAAAAACCTCGGCCCGTTTCCCTGGCAAACAAAAGTAAGCTACCCCGCTTCTGGATGGCAGATTGCAGGAGCCACTTGGTACTATCAAACTGGCCCGACTTGGAACTGGTGCCACCTCTGGTCTGGGAACCATCCTGCGTATCGTGGATTCTAAGGAGCCAGCCGGCCACTCCCAGCCACAGTCCACCAAACAAAAACAACGGCGCTTTTCCCTGGAAAACAAAACTCGCCTGCCAACTTTTGGATGGCAGATTGCAGGAGCCGCTTGGTACTATCAAATCAGCCCAACGTGGCACTGGTGCCACCATGAGTCTGGTAACCATCCTGCCTATCGTAGCTTTTCAGGAGCCAGCCAGTCACTCCCAGCCATAGGCCCCCAGACACAAACCTCGGCCCGTTTCCCTGGCAAACAAAAGTAAGCTGCCCCGCTTCTGGATGGCAGATTGCAGGAGCCACTTGGTACTATCAAACTGGCCCGACTTGGAACTGGTGCCACCTCTGGTCTGGGAACCATCCTGCGTATCGTGGATTCTAAGGAGCCAGCCGGCCACTCCCAGCCACAGGCCACCAAACAAAATCAACGGCACTTTTCCCTGGAAAACAAAACTCTCCTGCAAACTTTTTGATGGCAGATTGCAGGAGCCACTTTTCACCATCAAACTAGCCCGACTTGGCGCTGGTGCCACCTCTGGTCTGGGAACCATCCTGCCTATCGTAGCTTTTCAGGAGGCAGCCGGTCACTCCCAGCCATAGGCCCCCAGACACAAACCTCGGCCCGTTTCCCTGGCAAACAAAATTAAGTTGCCCCGCTTCTGGATGGCAGATTGCAGGAGCTATTTAGTACTATCAAACCAGCCGGACTTGGCACTGGTGCCACCTTGGCTCTGGGAACCATCCTGCCTATTTTGGATTTTCAGGGGTCAGCCGGCCACTCTCAGCCATATGCCCTCAAACACAAACCACGGCCCTTTTCTCTGGCAAACAAAACTCAACTGCCCCTCTTCTGGATGGCAAATTGCAGGACGCACTTGGTACTACAAAAACAGCACAACTTGGCACTGGTGCCACCTTGGGTCTGGTCACCATCCTGCGTATCGAGGATTTTAAGGAGCCAGCCGGCCACTCCCAGCCATATGCCCCCCAAAAATACCACGGCCCGTTTCTCTGGCAAACAAAACTCAGCTGCCCCGCTTCTGGATGGCAGATTGCAGGAGCCACTTGGTACTATCAAACCAGCCCGACTTGGCACTGGTGCCACCTTGGGTCTGTGAACCATCCTGCGTATTGTGGATTGTCAGGAGCCAGCCGACCACTCTCCGCCACAGACCCCAATAAAAAAGAATGGCCCGATTCACAGGCAAAAAAAACTCAGCTGCCCCACTTCTGGATGGGAGATTGCAGGAGGCGCTTGACGCTGACAAAACAGCCCTACTTGGCACTGGTGCCACCTTGGGTCTGGGAACCATGCTGCGTATCATGGAATTTCAGGAGCCAGCCGGCCACTGCCAGCCACAGGACCCAAACACATACCACAGCCCTTTTCTCTGGCAAGCAAAACTCAGCTACCCCGCTTCAGGATGGCAGATTGCAGGAGCCACTTGGTACTATCAAACCAGCCCGACTTGGCACTGGTGCCACCTCTGGTCTGGGAACCATCCTGCGTATCGTGGATTCTAAGGAGCCAGCCGGCCACTCCCAGCCACAGGCCCCCAAACACAAACAACGGCGCTTTTCCCTGGAAAACAAAACTCGCCTGCCAACATTTGATGGCAGATTGCAGGAGCCACTTGGTACTATCAAACCAGCCCAACTTGGCACTGGTGCCACCATGGGTCTGGTCACCATCCTGCCTATCGTAGCTTTTCAGGAGCCAGCCGGTCACTCCCAGCCATAGGCCCCCAGACACAAACCACGGCCCGTTTCCCTGGCAAACAAAAGTAAGCTGCACCACTTCTGGATGGCAGATTGCAGGAGCCACTTGGTACTATCAAACCAGCCCGACTTGGAACTGGTGCCACCTCTGGTCTGGGAACCATCCTGCGTATCGTGGATTCTAAGGAGCCAGCCGGCCACTGCCAGCCACAGTCCACCAAACACAAACAACGGCGCTTTTCCCTGGAAAACAAAACTCGCCTGCAAACTTTTTCATGGCAGATTGCAGGAGCCACTTTGCACCATCAAACCAGCCCAACTTGGCACTGGTGCCACCTCTGGTCTGGGAACGATCCTTCGTATCGTGGATTCTAAGGAGCCAGCTGGCCACTCCCAGCCACAGGCCCCCAAACAAAAACCTCAGCCCGTTTCCCTGGCAAACAAAAGTAAGCTACCCCGCTTCTGGATGGCAGATTGCAGGAGCCACTTTGCACCATCAAACTAGCCCGACTTGGCACTGGTGCCACCTCTGGTCTGGGAACCATCCTGCGTATCGTGGATTTTAAGGAGCCAGCCGGCCACTCCCAGCCATATGCCCCCCAAAAAAAACCACGGCCCGTTTCTCTGGCAAACAAAACTCAGCTGCCCCGCTTCTGGATGGCAGATTGCAGGAGCCACTTGGTACTATCAAACCAGCCCGACTTGGCACTGGTGCCACCTTGGGTCTGTGAACCATCCTGCGTATTGTGGATTGTCAGGAGCCAGCCGACCACTCTCCGCCACAGACCCCAATAAAAAAGAACGGCCCGATTCACAGGCAAAAAAAACTCAGCTGCCCCACTTCTGGATGGGAGATTGCAGGAGGCGCTAGACGCTGTCAAAACAGCCCTACTTGGCACTGGTGCCACCTTGGGTCTGGGAACCATGCTGCGTATCATGGAATTTCAGGAGCCAGCCGGCCACTGCCAGCCACAGGACCCAAACACATACCACAGCCCTTTTCTCTGGCAAGCAAAACTCAGCTACCCCGCTTTTGGATGGCAGATTGCAGGGGCCACTTTGTGGTATCAAACCAGCCCAACTTAGAAGTGGTGCCACCACTGGTCTCGGAACCATCCTGTGTATCGTGGATTCTAAGGAGCCAGCCGGCCACTCCCAGCCACAGGCCCCCAAACACAAACAACGGCGCTTTTCCCTGGAAAACAAAACTCGCCTGCCAACTTTTTGATGGCAGATTGCAGGAGCCACTTGGTACTATCAAACTGGCCCAACTTGGCACTGGTGCCACCATGGGTCTGGTCACCATCCTGCCTATCGTAGCTTTTCAGGAGCCAGCCAGTCACTCCCAGCCATAGGCTCCCAGACACAAACCACGGCCCGTTTCCTTGACAAAAGGAAGTAAGCTGCCCCGCTTCTGGATGGGAGATTGCAGGAACCACTTGGTAATCTCAAACCAGCCCAACTTGGCACTGGTGCCAGCTTGGGTCTGGGAACCATCCTGCGTATCCTGGGTTCTAAGGAGCCAGCCGGCCACTCCCAGCCACAGGCCCCCAAACACAAACAACGGCGCTTTTCCCTGGAAAACAAAACTCGCCTGCCAACTTTTTGATGGCAGATTGCAGGAGCCACTTGGTACTATCAAACCAGCCCAACTTGGCACTGGTTCCACCATGGGTCTGGTCACCATCCTGCCTATCGTAGCTTTTCAGGACCTAGCCGGTCACTCCCAGCCATAGGCCCCCAGACACAAACATCGGCCCTTTTCCCTGGCAAACAAAAGTAAGCTGCGCCGCTTCTGGATGGCAGATTGCAGGAACCACTTGGTACTATCAAACCAGCCCAACTTGGCACTGGTGCCACCTTGGGTCTGGGAACCATGCTGCGTATCGTGGATTCCAAGGAGCCAGCCGGCCACTCCCAGCCAGAGGCCCCCAAATACAATGGCGCTTTTCCCGGGAAAACAAAACTCGCCTGCCAACTTTTTGATGGCAGATTGTGTGAGCCACTTGGTACTATCAAACCAGCCCAACTTGGCACTGGTGCCACCATGGGTCTGGTCACCATCGTGCCTATCGTAGCTTTTCAGGAGCCAGCCGGTCACTCCCAGCCATAGGCCCCCAGACACAAACCTCGGCCCGTTTCCCTGGCAAACAAAAGTAAGCTGCCCCGCTTCTGGATGGCAGATTGCAGGAGCCACTTGGTACTATCAAACCAGCCCAACTTGGCACTGGTGCCACCTCTGGTCTGGTCACCATCCTGCCTATCGTAGCTTTTCAGGAGCCAGCCGGTCACTCCCAGCCATAGGCTCCCAGACACAAACCACGGCCAGTTTCCTTGGCAAACAAAAGTAAGCTGCCCCGCTTCTGGATGGCAGATTGCAGGAGCCACTTTGTGGTATCAAACCAGCCCAACTTAGAACTGGTGCCACCTCTGGTCTCGGAACCATCCTGCGTATCGTGGATTCTAAGGAGCCAGCCGGCCACTCCCAGCCACAGGCCCCCAAACACAATGGCGCTTTTCCCTGGAAAACAAAACTCGCCTACCAACATTTTGATGGCAGATTGTGTGAGCCACTTGGTACTATCAAACCAGCCCTACTTGGCACTGGTGCCACCATGGGTCTGGTCACCATCCTGCCTATCGTAGCTTTTCAGGAGCCAGCCGGTCACTCCCTGCCATAGGCCCCCAGACACAAACCTCAGCCCGTTTCCCTGGCAAACAAAAGTAAGCTGCACCACTTCTGGATGGCAGATTGCAGGAGCCACTTTGCACCATCAAACTAGCCCGACTTGGCACTGGTGCCACCTCAGGTCTGGGAACCATCCTGCGTATCGTGGATTCTAATTAGCCAGCCGGCCACTCCCAGCCACAGGCCCCCAAACACAAACAACGGCGCTTTTCCCTGGAAAACAAAACTCGCCTGCCAACTTTTTGATGGCAGATTGCAGGAGCCGCTTGGTACTATCAAATCAGCCCAACTTGGCACTGGTGCCACCTTGTGTCTGGTAACCATCCTGCCTATCGTAGCTTTTCAGGAGCCAGCCGGTCACTCCCAGCCAAGGCCCCCAGACACAAAACTCGGCCCGTTTCCCTGGCAAACACAAGTAAGCTGCCCCGCTTCTGGATGGCAGATTGCAGGTGCCATTTGGTACTATCAAACCAGCCCGACTTGGAACTGGTGCCAGCTTGGGTCTGGGAACCATCCTGCGTATCCTGGGTTCTAAGGAACCAGCCGGCCACTCCCAGCCACAGGCCCCCAAACACAAACAACGGCGCTTTTCCCTGGAAAACAAAACTCGCCTGCCAACTTTTTGATGGCAGATTGCAGGAGCCACTTGGTACTATCAAACCAGCCCAACTTGGCACTGGTTCCACCATGGGTCTGGTCACCATCCTGCCTATCGTAGCTTTTCAGGAGCCAGCCGGTCACTCCCAGCCATAGGCCCCCAGTCACAAACCTCGGCCCTTTTCCCTGGCAAACAAAAGTAAGCTGCGCCGCTTCTGGATGGCAGATTGCAGGAACCACTTGGTACTATCAAACCAGCCCAACTTGGCACTGGTGCCACCTTGGGTCTGGGAACCATGCTGCGTATCGTGGATTCCAAGGAGCCAGCCGGCCACTCCCAGCCAGAGGCCCCCAAATACAATGGCGCTTTTCCCGGGAAAACAAAACTCGCCTGCCAACATTTTGATGGCAGATTGTGTGAGCCACTTGGTACTATCAAACCAGCCCAACTTGGCACTGGTGCCACCATGGGTCTGGTCACCATCGTGCCTATCGTAGCTTTTCAGGAGCCAGCCGGTCACTCCCAGCCATAGGCCCCCAGACACAAACCTCGGCCCGTTTCCCTGGCAAACAAAAGTAAGCTGCCCCGCTTCTGGATGGCTGATTGCAGGAGCCACTTGGTACTATCAAACCAGCCCGACTTGGAACTGGTGCCACCTCGGGTCTGGGAACCATCCTGCGTATCGTGGATTCTAAGGAGCCAGCTGGCCACTCCCAGCCACAGTCCACCAAACACAAACAACGGCACTTTTCCCTGGAAAACAAAACTCGCCTGCAAACTTTTTCATGGCAGATTGCAGGAGCCACTTGGTACTATCAAACCAGCCCAACTTGGCATTGGTGCCAGCATGGGTCTGGTCACCATCCTGCCTATCGTAGCTTTTCAGGAGCCAGCCGGTCACTCCCAGCCATAGGCTCCCAGACACAAACCACGGCCAGTTTCCTTGGCAAACAAAAGTAAGCTGCCCCGCTTCTGGATGGCAGATTGCAGGAGCCACTTTGTGGTATCAAACCAGCCCAACTTAGAACTGGTGCCACCTCTGGTCTCGGAACCATCCTGCGTATCGTGGATTCTAAGGAGCCAGCCGGCCACTCCCAGCCACAGGCCCCCAAACACAATGGCGCTTTTCCCTGGAAAACAAAACTCGCCTACCAACATTTTGATGGCAGATTGTGTGAGCCACTTGGTACTATCAAACCAGCCCTACTTGGCACTGGTGCCACCATGGGTCTGGTCACCATCCTGCCTATCGTAGCTTTTCAGGAGCCAGCCGGTCACTCCCTGCCATAGGCCCCCAGACACAAACCTCAGCCCGTTTCCCTGGCAAACAAAAGTAAGCTGCACCACTTCTGGATGGCAGATTGCAGGAGCCACTTTGCACCATCAAACTAGCCCGACTTGGCACTGGTGCCACCTCAGGTCTGGGAACCATCCTGCGTATCGTGGATTCTAATTAGCCAGCCGGCCACTCCCAGCCACAGGCCCCCAAACACAAACAACGGCGCTTTTCCCTGGAAAACAAAACTCGCCTGCCAACTTTTTGATGGCAGATTGCAGGAGCCGCTTGGTACTATCAAATCAGCCCAACTTGGCACTGGTGCCACCTTGTGTCTGGTAACCATCCTGCCTATCGTAGCTTTTCAGGAGCCAGCCGGTCACTCCCAGCCATAGGCCCCCAGACACAAAACTCGGCCCGTTTCCCTGGCAAACACAAGTAAGCTGCCCCGCTTCTGGATGGCAGATTGCAGGTGCCATTTGGTACTATCAAACCAGCCCGACTTGGAACTGGTGCCAGCTTGGGTCTGGGAACCATCCTGCGTATCCTTGGTTCTAAGGAACCAGCCGGCCACTCCCAGCCACAGGCCCCCAAACACAAACAACGGCGCTTTTCCCTGGAAAACAAAACTCGCCTGCCAACTTTTTGATGGCAGATTGCAGGAGCCACTTGGTACTATCAAACCAGCCCAACTTGGCACTGGTTCCACCATGGGTCTGGTCACCATCCTGCCTATCGTAGCTTTTCAGGACCTAGCCGGTCACTCCCAGCCATAGGCCCCCAGTCACAAACCTCGGCCCTTTTCCCTGGCAAACAAAAGTAAGCTGCGCCGCTTCTGGATGGCAGATTGCAGGAACCACTTGGTACTATCAAACCAGCCCAACTTGGCACTGGTGCCACCTTGGGTCTGGGAACCATGCTGCGTATCGTGGATTCCAAGGAGCCAGCCGGCCACTCCCAGCCAGAGGCCCCCAAATACAATGGCGCTTTTCCCGGGAAAACAAAACTCGCCTGCCAACTTTTTGATGGCAGATTGTGTGAGCCACTTGGTACTATCAAACCAGCCCAACTTGGCACTGGTGCCACCATGGGTCTGGTCACCATCGTGCCTATCGTAGCTTTTCAGGAGCCAGCCGGTCACTCCCAGCCATAGGCCCCCAGACACAAACCTCGGCCCGTTTCCCTGGCAAACAAAAGTAAGCTGCCCCGCTTCTGGATGGCTGATTGCAGGAGCCACTTGGTACTATCAAACCAGCCCGACTTGGAACTGGTGCCACCTCTGGTCTGGGAACCATCCTGCGTATCGTGGATTCTAAGGAGCCAGCTGGCCACTCCCAGCCACAGTCCACCAAACACAAACAACGGCACTTTTCCCTGGAAAACAAAACTCGCCTGCAAACTTTTTCATGGCAGATTGCAGGAGCCACTTGGTACTATCAAACCAGCCCAACTTGGCAGTGGTGCCACCATGGGTCTGGTCACCATCCTGCCTATCGTAGCTTTTCAGGAGCCAGCCGGTCACTCCCAGCCATAGGCTCCCAGACACAAACCACGGCCAGTTTCCTTGGCAAACAAAAGTAAGCTGCCCCGCTTCTGGATGGCAGATTGCAGGAGCCACTTTGTGGTATCAAACCAGCCCAACTTAGAACTGGTGCCACCTCTGGTCTCGGAACCATCCTGCGTATCGTGGATTCTAAGGAGCCAGCCGGCCACTCCCAGCCACAGGCCCCCAAACACAATGGCGCTTTTCCCTGGAAAACAAAACTCGCCTACCAACATTTTGATGGCAGATTGTGTGAGCCACTTGGTACT
This sequence comes from Melospiza melodia melodia, assembly GCF_035770615.1. Lineage (NCBI taxonomy): Eukaryota > Metazoa > Chordata > Aves > Passeriformes > Passerellidae > Melospiza > Melospiza melodia. Next base: position 10,511,313 of record NC_086219.1, on the reverse strand, counting down.
ATCAAACCAGCCCTACTTGGCACTGGTGCCACCATGGGTCTGGTCACCATCCTGCCTATCGTAGCTTTTCAGGAGCCAGCCGGTCACTCCCTGCCATAGGCCCCCAGACACAAACCTCAGCCCGTTTCCCTGGCAAACAAAAGTAAGCTGCACCACTTCTGGATGGCAGATTGCAGGAGCCACTTTGCACCATCAAACTAGCCCGACTTGGCACTGGTGCCACCTCAGGTCTGGGAACCATCCTGCGTATCGTGGATTCTAATTAGCCAGCCGGCCACTCCCAGCCACAGGCCCCCAAACACAAACAACGGCGCTTTTCCCTGGAAAACAAAACTCGCCTGCCAACTTTTTGATGGCAGATTGCAGGAGCCGCTTGGTACTATCAAATCAGCCCAACTTGGCACTGGTGCCACCTCTGGTCTGGTCACCATCCTGCCTATCGTAGCTTTTCAGGAGCCAGCCGGTCACTCCCAGCCATAGGCCCCCAGACAAAAACCTCGGCCCGTTTCCCTGGCAAACAAAATTAAGCTGCCCCGCTTCTGGATGGCAGATTGCAGGAGCTATTTAGTACTATCAAACCAGCCCGACTTGGCACTGGTGCCACCTTGGCTCTGGGAACCATCCTGCCTATTGTGGATTTTCAGGGGTCAGCCGGCCACTCTCAGCCATATGCCCTCAAACACAAACCACGGCCCTTTTCTCTGGCAAACAAAACTCCACTGCCCCTCTTCTGGATGGCAAATTGCAGGACGCACTTGGTACTACAAAAACAGCACAACTTGGCACTGGTGCCACCTTGGGTCTGGTCGCCATCCTGCGTATCGAGCATTTTCAGGAGCCAGCAGGCCACTCCCAGCCATATGCCCCCAAAAACAAACCACGGCCCTTTTCTCTGGCAAACAAAACTCAGCTGCCCCGCTTCTGGATGGCAGATTGCAGGAGCCACTTGGTACTATCAAACCAGCCCGACTTGGCACTGGTGCCACCTTGGGTCTGTGAACCATCCTGCGTATTGTGGATTGACAGGAGCCAGCCGACCACTCTCGGCCACAGACCCCAATCAAAAACAACGGCCCGATTCACAGGCAAAAAAAACTCAGCTGCCCCACTTCTGGATGGGAGATTGCAGGAGGCGCTTGACTCTGTCAAACCAGCCCTACTTGGCACTGGTGCCACCTTGGGTCTGGGAACCATGCTGCGTATCATGGAATTTCAGGAGCCAGCCGGCCACTGCCAGCCACAGGACCCAAACACATACCACAGCCCTTTTCTCTGGCAAGCAAAACTCAGCTACCCCGCTTTTAGATGGCAGATTGCAGCAGCCACTTGGTACTATCAAACCAGCCCAACTTGGCACTGGTGCCACCATGGGTCTGGTAACCGTCCTGCCTATCGTAGCTTTTCAGGAGCCAGCCGGCCACTCCCAGCCACAGGCCCCCAAACAAAAACAACGGCGCTTTTCCCTGGAAAAGAAAACTGGCCTGCCAACTTTTTGATGGCAGATTGCAGGAGCCACTTGGTACTATCAAACCAGCCCAACTTGGCACTGGTGCCACCATGGGTCTGGTCACCATCCTGCCTATCGTAGCTTTTCACGACCGAGCCGGTCACTCCCAGCCATAGGCCCCCAGACACAAACCACGGCCTGTTTCCTTGGAAAACAAAAGTAAGCTGCCCCGCTTCTGGATGGCAGATTGCAGGAGCCACTTTGTGGTATCAAACCAGCCCAACTTAGAACTGGTGCCACCACTGGTCTCGGAACCATCCTGTGTAACGTGGATTCTAAGGAGCCAGCCGACCACTCCCAGCCACAGGCCCCCAAACACAAACAACGGCGCTTTTCCCTGGAAAACAAAACTCGCCTGCCAACTTTTTGATGGCAGATTGCAGGAGCCGCTTGGTATTATCAAATCAGCCCAACGTGGCACTGGTGCCACCATGAGTCTGGGAACCATCCTGCCTATCGTAGCTTTTCAGGAGGCAGCCGGTCACTCCCAGCCATAGGCCCCCAGACACAAACCTCGGCCCGTTTCCCAGGCAAACAAAATTAAGCTGCCCCGCTTCTGGATGGCAGATTGCAGGAGCTATTTAGTACTATCAAACCAGCCCGACTTGGCACTGGTGCCACCTTGGGTCTGTGAACCATCCTGCGTATTGTGGATTGTCAGGAGCCAGCCGACCACTCTCGGCCACAGACCCCAATCAAAATAACGGCCCGATTCACAGGCAAAAAAAACTCAGCTGCCCCACTTCTGGATGGGAGATTGCAGGAGGCGCTTGACTCTGTCAAACCAGCCCTACTTGGCACTGGTGCCACCTTGGGTCTGGGAACCATGCTGCGTATCATGGAATTTCAGGAGCCAGCCGGCCACTGCCAGCCACAGGACCCAAACACATACCACAGCCCTTTTCTCTGGCAAGCAAAACTCAGCTGCCCCGCTTTTGGATGGCAGATTGCAGGAGCCACGTGGTACTATCAAACCAGCCCAACTTGGCACTGGTGCCACCATGGGTCTGGTCACCATCCTGCCTATCGTAGCTTTTCAGGAGCCAGCCGGCCACTCCCAGCCACAGGCCCCCAAACAAAAACAACGGCGCTTTTCCCTGGAAAACAGAACTCGCCTGCCAACTTTTTGATGGCAGATTGCATAAGCCACTTTGCACCATCAAACTAGCCCGACTTGGCATTGGTGCCACCATGGTCTGGGAACCATCCTGCGTATCGTGGATTCTAATTAGCCAGCCGGCCACTCCCAGCCATAGGCCCCCAAACACAAACAACGGCGCTTTTCCCTGGAAAACAAAACTGGCCTGCCAAATATTTGATGGCAGATTGCAGGAGCCACTTGGTACTATCAAACCAGCCCGACTTGTCACTGGTGCCACCTCTGGTCTGGGAACCATCCTGCGTATCGTGGATTCTAAGGAGCCAGCCGGCCACTCCCAGCCACAGGCCCCCAAACACAAACAACGGCGCTTTTCTCTGGCAAACAAAACTGGCCTGCCAACTTTTTGATGGCAGATTGCAGGAGCCACTTGGTACTATCAAACCAGCCCAACTTGGCACTGGTGCCACCATGGGTCTGGTCACCATCCTGCCTATCGTAGCTTTTCAGGAGCCAGCCGGTCACTCCCAGCCATAGGCCCCCAGACACAAACCATGGCCCGTTTCCCTGGCAAACAAAAGTAAGCTGCCCCACTTCTGGATGGCAGATTGCAGGAGCCACTTGGTACTATCAAACCAGCCCGACTTGGAACTGGTGCCACCTCTGGTCTGGGAACCATCCTGCGTATCGTGGATTCTAAGGAGCCAGCCGGCCACTCCCAGCCACAGTCCACCAAACACAAACAACGGCACTTTTCCCTGGAAAACAAAACTCGCCTGCCAACATTTTCATGGCAGATTGCAGGAGCCACTTTGCACCATCAAACTAGCCCGACTTGGCACTGGTGCCACCTCTGGTCTGGGAACCATCCTGCGTATCGTGGATTCTAATAAGCCAGCCGGCCACTCCCAGCCATAGGCCCCAAAACACAAACAACGGCGCTTTCCCCTGGAAAACAAAACTCGCCTGCCAACTTTTTGATGGCAGATTGCAGGAGCCGCTTGGTAGTATCAAATCAGCCCAACGTGGCACTGGTGCCACCATGAGTCTGGTAACCATCCTGCCTATCGTAGCTTTTCAGGAGCCAGCCAGTCACTCCCAGCCATAGGCCCCCAGACAAAACCTCGGCCCGTTTCCCTGGCAAACAAAAGTAAGCTGCCATGCTTCTGGATGGCAGATTGCAGGAGCCACTTGGTACTATCAAACAAGCCCAACTTGGAACTGGTGCCACCTCTGGTCTGGGAACCATCCTGCGTATCGTGGATTCTAAGGAGCCAGCCGGCCACTCCCAGCCACAGGCCACCAAACAATATCAACGGCACTTTTCCCTGGAAAACAAAACTCGCCTGCCAAGTTTTTGATGGCAGATTTCAGGAGCCGCTTGGTACTATCAAATCAGCCCAACTTGGGACTGGTGCCACCATGGGACTGGTAAACATCCTGCCTATCGGAGCTTTTCACGACCGAGCCGGTCACTCCCAGCCATAGGCTCGCAGACACAAACCACGGCCCGTTTCCTTGGCAAAAAAAAGTAAGCTGCCCCGCTTCTGGATGGCAGATTGCAGGAGCCACTTGGTACTATCAAACCAGCCCAACTTGGCACTGGTGCCACCATGGGTCTGGTAACCATCCTGCCTATCGTAGCTTTTCAGGAGCCAGCCGGCCACTCCCAGCCACAGGCCCCCAAACAAAAACAACGGCGCTTTTCCCTGGAAAACAAAACTCGCCTGCCAACTTTTTGATGGCAGATTGCAGGAGCCACTTGGTACTATCAGACCAGCCCAACTTGGCACTGGTGCCACCATGGGACTGGTAAACATCCTGCCTATCGTAGCTTTTCAGGAGCCAGCCAGTCACTCCCAGCCATAGGCCCCCAGACACAAACCTCGGCCCGTTTCCCTGGCAAACAAAAGTAAGCTGCTCCGCTTCTGGATGGCTGATTGCAGGAGCTACTTGGTACTATCAAACCAGCCCGACTTGGAACTGGTGCCACCTCTGGTCTGGGAACCATCGTGCGTATCGTGGATTCTAAGGAGCCAGCCGGCCACTCCCAGCCACAGTCCACCAAACACAAACAACGGCACTTTTCCCTGGAAAACAAAACTCGCCTGCAAACTTTTTCATGGCAGATTGCAGGAGCCACTTTGCACCATCAAACTAGCCCGACTTGGCACTGGTGCCACCTCTGGTCTGGGAACCATCCTGCGTATCGTGGATTCTAATTAGCCAGCCGGCCACTCCCAGCCATAGGCCCCCAAACACAAACAACGGCGCTTTTCCCTGGAAAACAAAACTCGCCTGCCAACTTTTTGATGGCAGATTGCAGGAGCCACTTGGTACTATCAAACCAGCCCAACTTGGCACTGGTGCCACCATGGGTCTGGTCACCATCCTGCCTATCGTAGCTTTTCAGGAGCCAGCCGGTCACTCCCAGCCATAGGCCCCCAGACAAAAACCTCGGCCCGTTTCCCTGGCAAACAAAATTAAGCTGCCCCGCTTCTGGATGGCAGATTGCAGGAGCTATTTGATACTATCAAACCAGCCCAACTTGGCACTGGTGCCACCTTGGCTCTGGGAACCATCCTGCCTATTGTGGATTTTCAGGGGTCAGCCGGCCACTCTCAGCCATATGCCCTCAAACACAAACCACGGCGCTTTTCTCTGGCAAACAAAACTCAACTGCCCCTTTTCTGGATGGCAAATTGCAGGAGCCACTTGGTACTACAAAAACAGCCCAACTTGGCATTGGTGCCACCTTGGGTCTGGTCACCATCCTGCGTATCGAGGATTTTAAGGAGCCAGCCGGCCACTCCCAGCCATATGTCCCCAAAAACAAACCACGGCCCTTTTCTCTGGCAAACAAAACTCAGCTGCCCCGCTTCTGGATGGCGGATTGCAGGAGCCACTTGGTACTATCAAACCAGCCCGACTTGGCACTGGTGCCACCTTGGGTCTGTGAACCATCCTGCGTATTGTGGATTGTCAGGAGCCAGCCGACCACTCTCGGCCACAGACCCCAATCAAAAACAACGGCCCGATTCACAGGCAAAAAACACTCAGCTGCCCCACTTCTGGATGGGAGATTGCAGGAGGCGCTTGACTCTGTCAAACCAGCCCTACTTGGCACTGGTGCCACCTTGGGTCTGGGAACCATGCTGCGTATCATGGAATTTCAGGAGCCAGCCGGCCACTGCCAGCCAGAGGACCCAAACATATACCACAGCCCTTTTCTCTGGCAAGCAAAACTCCGCTGCCCCGCTTTTAGATGGCAGATTGCAGGAGCCACTTGGTACTATCAAACCAGCCCAACTTGGCACTGGTGCCACCATGGGTCTGGTAACCATCCTGCCTATCGTAGCTTTTCACGACCGAGCCGGTCACTTCCAGCCATAGGCCCCCAGACACAAACCACGGCCCGTTTCCTCGGCAAAAAAAAGTAAGCTGCCCCGCTTCTGGATGGCAGATTGCAGGAGCCACTTGGTACTATCAAACCAGCCCAACTTGGCACTGGTGCCACCATGGGTCTGGTAGCCATCCTGCCTATCGTAGCTTTTCAGGAGCCAGCCGGCCACTCCCAGGCACAGGCCCCCAAACAAAAACAACGGCGCTTTTCCCTGGAAAACAGGACTCGCTTGCCAACATTTTGATGGCAGATTGCAGGAGCCGCTTGGTACTATCAAATCAGCCCAAATTGGCACTGCTGCCACCATGGGTCTGGTCACCATCCTGCCTATCGTAGCTTTTCAGGAGCCAGCCGGTCACTCCCAGCCTTAGGCCCCCAGACACAAACCACGGCCCGTTTCCTTGGCAAACAAAAGTAAGCTGCCCCGCTTCTGGATGGCAGATTGCAGGAGCCACTTTGTGGTATCAAACCAGCCCAACTTAGCACTGGTGCCACCTCTGGTCTGGGAACCATCCTGCGTATCGTGGATTCTAAGGAGCCAGCTGGCCACTCCCAGCCACAGGACCCCAAAAACAAACAACGGCGCTTTTCCCTGGAAAACAAAACTGGCCTGCCAACATTTTGATGGCAGATTGCAGGAACCACTTGGTACTATCAAACCAGCCCAACTAGGCACTGGTGCCACCATGGGTCTGGTAACCATCCTGCCTATCGTAGCTTTTCAGGAGCCAGCCGTTCACTCCCAGCCATAGGCCCCAGACACAAAGCACTGCCGGTTTCCCTGGCAAACAAAAGTATGCTACCCTGCTTCTGGATGGCAGATTGCAGGAGCCACTTTGCACCATCAAACCAGCCCGACTTGGCACTGGTGCCACCTCTGGTCTGGGAACCATCCTGCGTATCGTGGATTATAAGGAGCCAGCTGGCCACTCCCAGCCACAGGCCCCCAAACACAAACAACGGCGCTTTTCCCTGGAAAACAAAACTGGCCTGCCAACTTTTTAATGGCAGATTGCAGGAGCCACATTGCACCATCAATCTAGCCCAACTTGGCACTGGTGCCACCTCTGGTCTGGGAACCATCCTGCATATCGTGGATTCTAATTAGCCAGCCGGCCACTCCCAGCCACAGGCCCCCAAACACAAACAACGGCGCTTTTCCCTGGAAAACAAAACTCGCCTGCCAACATTTTGATGGCAGATTGCAGGAGCCACTTGGTACTATCAAATCAGCCCAACTTGGCACTGGTGCCACCATGGGTCTGGTAACCATCCTGCCTATCGTAGCTTTTCAGGAGCCAGCCGGTCACTCCCAGCCATAGGCCCCCAGACACAAACCTCGGCCCGTTTCCCTGGCAAACAAAAGTAAGCTACCCCGCTTCTGGATGGCAGATTGCAGGAGCCACTTTGCACCATCAAACTGGCCCGACTTGTCACTGGTGCCACCTCTGGTCTGGGAACCATCCTGCGTATCGTGGATTCTAAGGAGCCAGCCGGCCACTCCCAGCCACAAGCCCCCAAACACAAACAACGGCGCTTTTCCCTGGAAAACAAAACTCGCCTGCCAAATTTTTGATGGCAGATTGCAGGTACCGCTTGGTACTATCAAATCAGCCCAACTTGGCACGGGTGCCACCATGGGTCTGGTAAACATCCTGCCTATCGTAGCTTTTCACAACAGAGCCGGTAACTCCCAGCCATAGGCCCCCAGACAAAAACCACGGCCCGTTTCCTTGGCAAACAAAAGTAAGCTGCCCCGCTTCTGGATGGCAGATTTCAGGAGCCACTTTGTGGTATCAAACAAGCCCAACTTTGCACTGGTGCCACCTGTGGTTTCGGAACCATCCTGCGTATCGTGGATTCTAAGGAGCCAGCCGGCCACTCCCAGCCACAGGCCACCAAACAAAAACAACGGCACTCTTCCCTGGAAAACAAAACTGGCCTGCCAACTTTTTGATGGCAGATTGCAGGAGCCACTTGGTACTATCAAACAAGCCCGACTTGGCACTGGTGCCACCTTGGCTCTGGGAACCATCCTGCCTATTGTGGATTTTCAGGGGTCAGCCGGCCACTCTCAGCCATATGCCCTCAAACACAAACCACGGCCCTTTTCTCTGGCAAACAAAACTCAACTGCCCCTCTTCTGGATGGCAAATTGCAGGACGCACTTGGTACTACAAAAACAGCACAACTTGGCACTGGTGCCACCATGGGTCTGGTCACCATCCTGCGTATCGAGGATTTTAATGAGCCAGCCGGCCACTCCCAGCCATATGCCCCCAAAAACAAACCACGGCCCTTTTCTCTGGCAAACAAAAATCCGCTGCCCCGCTTCTGGATGGCAGATTGCAGGAGCCACTTGGTACTATCAAACCAGCCCGACTTGGCACTGGTGCCACCTTGGGTCTGTGAACCATCCTGCGTATTGTGGATTGTCAGGAGCCAGCCGACCACTCTCGGCCACAGACCCCAATCAAAAACAACGGCCCGATTCACAGGCAAAAAAAACTCAGCTGCCCCACTTCTGGATGGGAGATTGCAGGAGGCGCTTGACTCTGTCAAACCAGCCCTACTTGGCACTGGTGCCACCTTGGGTCTGGGAACCATGCTGCGTATCATGGAATTTCAGGAGCCAGCCGGCCACTGCCAGCCACAGGACCCAAACACATACCACAGCCCTTTTCTCTGGCAAGCAAAACTCAGCTGCCCCCCTTTTAGATGGCAGATTGCAGGAGCCACTTGGTACTATCAAACCAGCCCAACTTGGCACTGGTGCCACCATGGGTCTGGTAACCATCTTGCCTATCGTAGCATTTCACGACCGAGCCGGTCACTCCCAGCCATAGGCTCGCAGACACAAACCACGGCCCGTTTCCTTGGCAAAAAAAAGTAAGCTGCCCCGCTTCTGGATGGCAGATTGCAGGAGCCACTTGGTACTATCAAACCAGCCCAACTTGGCACTGGTGCCACCATGGGTCTGGTAACCATCCTGCCTATCGTAGCTTTTCAGGAGCCAGCCGGCCACTCCCAGCCACAGGCCCCCAAACAAAAACAACGGCGCTTTTCCCTGGAAAACAAAACTCGCCTGCCAACATTTTGATGGCAGATTGCAGGAGCCACTTGGTACTATCAGACCAGCCCAACTTGGCACTGGTGCCACCATGGGACTGGTAAACATCCTGCCTATCGTAGCTTTTCAGGAGCCAGCCAGTCACTCCCAGCCATAGGCCCCCAGACACAAACCTCGGCCCGTTTCCCTGGCAAACAAAAGTAAGCTGCTCCGCTTCTGGATGGCTGATTGCAGGAGCTACTTGGTACTATCAAACCAGCCCGACTTGGAACTGGTGCCACCTCTGGTCTGGGAACCATCGTGCGTATCGTGGATTCTAAGGAGCCAGCCGGCCACTCCCAGCCACAGTCCACCAAACACAAACAACGGCACTTTTCCCTGGAAAACAAAACTCGCCTGCAAACTTTTTCATGGCAGATTGCAGGAGCCACTTTGCACCATCAAACTAGCCCGACTTGGCACTGGTGCCACCTCTGGTCTGGGAACCATCCTGCGTATCGTGGATTCTAATTAGCCAGCCGGCCACTCCCAGCCATAGGCCCCCAAACACAAACAACGGCGCTTTTCCCTGGAAAACAAAACTCGCCTGCCAACTTTTTGATGGCAGATTGCAGGAGCCGCTTGGTACTATCAAACCAGCCCAACTTGGCACTGGTGCCACCATGGGTCTGGTCACCATCCTGCCTATCGTAGCTTTTCAGGAGCCAGCCGGTCACTCCCAGCCATAGGCCCCCAGACAAAAACCTCGGCCCGTTTCCCTGGCAAACAAAATTAAGCTGCCCCGCTTCTGGATGGCAGATTGCAGGAGCTATTTGATACTATCAAACCAGCCCAACTTGGCACTGGTGCCACCTTGGCTCTGGGAACCATCCTGCCTATTGTGGATTTTCAGGGGTCAGCCGGCCACTCTCAGCCATATGCCCTCAAACACAAACCACGGCGCTTTTCTCTGGCAAACAAAACTCAACTGCCCCTTTTCTGGATGGCAAATTGCAGGAGCCACTTGGTACTACAAAAACAGCCCAACTTGGCTTTGGTGCCACCTTGGGTCTGGTCACCATCCTGCGTATCGAGGATTTTAAGGAGCCAGCCGGCCACTCCCAGCCATATGTCCCCAAAAACAAACCACGGCCCTTTTCTCTGGCAAACAAAACTCAGCTGCCCCGCTTCTGGATGGCGGATTGCAGGAGCCACTTGGTACTATCAAACCAGCCCGACTTGGCACTGGTGCCACCTTGGGTCTGTGAACCATCCTGCGTAATGTGGATTGTCAGGAGCCAGCCGACCACTCTCGGCCACAGACCCCAATCAAAAACAACGGCCCGATTCACAGGCAAAAAACACTCAGCTGCCCCACTTCTGGATGGGAGATTGCAGGAGGCGGTAGACGCTGTCAAAACAGCCCTACTTGGCACTGGTGCCACCTTGGGTCTGGGAACCATGCTGCGTATCATGGAATTTCAGGAGCCAGCCGGCCACTGCCAGCCACAGGACCCAAACATATACCACAGCCCTTTTCTCTGGCAAGCAAAACTCCGCTGCCCCGCTTTTAGATGGCAGATTGCAGGAGCCACTTGGTACTATCAAACCAGCCCAACTTGGCACTGGTGCCACCATGGGTCTGGTAACCATCCTGCCTATCGTAGCTTTTCACGACCGAGCCGGTCACTTCCAGCCATAGGCCCCCAGACACAAACCACGGCCCGTTTCCTCGGCAAAAAAAAGTAAGCTGCCCCGCTTCTGGATGGCAGATTGCAGGAGCCACTTGGTACTATCAAACCAGCCCAACTTGGCACTGGTGCCACCATGGGTCTGGTAGCCATCCTGCCTATCGTAGCTTTTCAGGAGCCAGCCGGCCACTCCCAGCCACAGGCCCCCAAACAAAAACAACGGCGCTTTTCCCTGGAAAACAGAACTCGCTTGCCAACATTTTGATGGCAGATTGCAGGAGCCGCTTGGTACTATCAAATCAGCCCAAATTGGCACTGCTGCCACCATGGGTCTGGTCACCATCCTGCCTATCGTAGCTTTTCAGGAGCCAGCCGGTCACTCCCAGCCATAGGCCACCAGACACAAACCACGGCCCGTTTCCTTGGCAAACAAAAGTAAGCTGCCCCGCTTCTGTATGGCAGATTGCAGGAGCCACTTTTTTGGTATCAAACCAGCCCAACTTAGCACTGGTGCCACCTCTGGTCTGGGAACCATCCTGCGTATCGTGGATTCTAAGGAGCCAGCCGGCCACTCCCAGCCAGAGGACCCCAAAAACAAACAACGGCGCTTTTCCCTGGAAAACAAAACTGGCCTGCCAACATTTTGATGGCAGATTGCAGGTACCGCTTGGTACTATCAAACCAGCCCAACTAGGCACTGGTGCCACCATGGGTCTGGTAACCATCCTGCCTATCGTAGCTTTTCAGGAGCCAGCCGTTCACTCCCAGCCATAGGCCCCAGACACAAAGCACTGCCGGTTTCCCTGGCAAACAAAAGTATGCTACCCTGCTTCTGGATGGCAGATTGCAGGAGCCACTTTGCACCATCAAACCAGCCCGACTTGGCACTGGTGCCACCTCTGGTCTGGGAACCATCCTGCGTATCGTGGATTATAAGGAGCCAGCTGGCCACTCCCAGCCACAGGCCCCCAAACACAAACAACGGCGCTTTTCCCTGGAAAACAAAACTGGCCTGCCAACTTTTTAATGGCAGATTGCAGGAGCCACTTTGCACCATCAAACTAGCCCGACTTGGCACTGGTGCCACCTCTGGTCTGGGAACCATCCTGCGTATCGTGGATTCTAATTAGCCAGCCGGCCACTCCCAGCCACATGCCCCCAAACACAAACAACGGCGCTTTTCCCTGGAAAACAAAACTCGCCTGCCAACATTTTGATGGCAGATTGCAGGAGCCACTTGGTACTATCAAATCAGCCCAACTTGGCACTGGTGCCACCATGGGTCTGGTAACCATCCTGCCTATCGTAGCTTTTCAGGAGCCAGCCGGTCACTCCCAGCCATAGGCCCCCAGACACAAACCTCGGCCCGTTTCCTTGGCAAACAAAAGTAAGCTACCCCGCTTCTGGATGGCAGATTGCAGGAGCCACTTTGCACCATCAAACCAGCCCGACTTGGCACTGGTGCCACCTCTGGTCTGGGAACCATCCTGCGTATCGTGGATTATAAGGAGCCAGCTGGCCACTCCCAGCCACAGGCCCCCAAACAAAAACAACGGCGCTTTTCTCTGGCAAACAAAACTGGCCTGCCAACTTTTTGATGGCAGATTGCAGGAGCCACTTGGTACTATCAAATCAGCCCAACTTGGCACTGGTGCCACCATGGGTCTGGTAACCATCCTGCCTATCGTAGCTTTTCAGGAGCCAGCCGGTCACTCCCAGCCATAGGCCCCCAGACACAAACCTCGGCCCGTTTCCTTGGCAAACAAAAGCAAGCTACCCCGCTTCTGGATGGCATATTGCAGGAGCCACTTTGCACCATCAAAGTGGCCCGACTTGTCACTGGTGCCACCTCTGGTCTGGGAACCATCCTGCGTATCGTGGATTCTAAGGAGCCAGCCGGCCACTCCCAGCAATAGGCCCCCAAACACAAACAACGGCGCTTTCCCCTGGAAAACAAAACTGGCCTGCCAACTTTTTGATGGCAGATTGCAGGAGCCGCTTGGTACTATCAAATCAGCCCAACGTGGCACTGGTGCCACCATGAGTCTGGTAACCATCCTGCCTATCGTAGCTTTTCAGGAGCCAGCCGTTCACTCTCAGCCATAGGCCCCCAGACACAAACCTCGGCCCGTTTCCCTGGCAAACAAAAGTAAGCTGCCCCGCTTCTGGATGGCAGATTGCAGGAGCCGCTTGGTACTATCATACCAGCCCGACTTGGAACTGGTGCCACCTCTGGTCTGGGAACCATCCTGCGTATCGTGGATTCTAAGGAGCCAGCCGGCCACTCCCAGCCACAGTCCACCAAACACAAACAACGGCACTTTTCCCTGGAAAACAAAACTCGCCTGCAAACTTTTTCATGGCAGATTGCAGGAGCCACTTTGCACCATCAAAGTAGCCCGACTTGGCACTGGTGCCACCTCTGGTCTGGGAACCATCCTGCGTATCGTGGATTCTAATTAGCCAGCAGGCCACTCCCAGCCATAGGCCCCCAAACACAAACAACGGCGCTTTTCCCTGGAAAACAAAACTCGCCTGCCAACTTTTTGATGGCAGATTGCAGGAGCCGCTTGGTACTATCAAATCTGCCCAACGTGGCACTGGTGCCACCATGAGTCTGGTAACCATCCTGCCTATCGTAGCTTTTCAGGAGCCAGCCGGTCACTCCCAGCCATAGGCCCCGAGACACAAACCTCGGCCCGTTTCCCTGGCAAACAAAAGTAAGCCGCCCCGCTTCTGGATGGCAGATTGCAGGAGCCACTTGGTACTATCAAACTGGCCCGACTTGGAACTGGTGCCACCTCTGGTCTGGGAACCATCCTGCGTATCGTGGATTCTAAGGAGCCAACCGGCCACTCCCAGCCACAGGCCACCAAACAAAATCAACGGCACTTTTCCCTGGAAAACAAAACTCGCCTGCCAACTTTTTGATGGCAGATTGCAGGAGCCGCTTGGTACTATCAAATCAGCCCAACTTGGCACTGGTGCTATCATGGATCTTGTAACCATCGTGCCTATCGTAGCTTTTCAGGAGCCAGCCGGTCACTCCCAGCCATAGGCCCCCAGACACAAACCTCGGCCCGTTTCCCTGGCAAACAAAATTAAGTTGCCCCGCTTCTGGATTGCAGATTGCAGGAGCTATTTAATACTATCAAACCAGCCCGACTTGGAACTGGTGCCACCTTGGCTCTGGGAACCATCCTGCCTATTTTGGATTTTCAGGGGTCAGCCCGCCACTCTCAGCCATATGCCCTCAAACACAAACCACGGCCCTTTTCTCTGGCAAACAAAACTCAACTGCCCCTCTTCTGGATGGCAAATTGCAGGACGCACTTGGTACTACAAAAACAGCACAACTTGGCACTGGTGCCACCTTGGGTCTGGTCACCATCCTGCGTATCGAGGATTTTAAGGAGCAGGCCGGCCACTCCCAGCCATATGCCCCCCCAAAAAAACCACGGCCCGTTTCTCTGGCAAACAAAACTCAGCTGCCCCGCTTCTGGATGGCAGATTGCAGGAGCCACTTGGTACTATCAAACCAGCCCGACTTGGCATTGGTGCCACCTTGGGTCTGTGAACCATCCTGCGTATTGTGGATTGACAGGAGCCAGCCGACCACTCTCGGCCACAGACCCCAATCAAAAACAACGGCCCGATTCACAGGCAAAAAAAACTCAGCTGCCCCACTTCTGGATGGGAGATTGCAGGAGGCGCTAGACGCTGTCAAAACAGCCCTACTTGGCACTGGTGCCACCTTGGGTCTGGGAACCATGCTGCGTATCATGGAATTTCAGGAGCCAGCCGGCCACTGCCAGCCACAGGACCCAAACACATACCACAGCCCTTTTCTCTGGCAAGCAAAACTCAGCTGCCCCGCTTTTGGATGGCAGATTGCAGGGGCCACTTGGTACTATCAAACCAGCCCAACTTGGCACTGGTGCCACCATGGGTCTGGTAACCATCCTGCCTATCGTAGCTTTTCAGGAGCCAGCCGGCCACTCCCAGCCACAGGCCCCCAAACAAAAACAACGGCGCTTTTCCCTGGAAAAGAAAACTCGCCTGCCAACTTTTTAATGGCAGATTGCAGGAGCCACTTGGTACTATCAAACCAGCCCAACTTGGCACTGGTGCCACCATGGGTCTGGTCACCATCCTGCCTATCGTAGCTTTTCACGACCGAGCCGGTCACTCCCAGCCATAGGCCCCCAGACACAAACCACGGCCTGTTTCCTTGGAAAACAAAAGTAAGCTGCCCCGCTTCTGGATGGCAGATTGCAGGAGCCACTTTGTGGTATCAAACCAGCCCAACTTAGAACTGGTGCCACCACTGGTCTCGGAACCATCCTGTGTATCGTGGATTCTAAGGAGCCAGCCGACCACTCCCAGCCACAGGCCCCCAAACACAAACAACGGCGCTTTTCCCTGGAAAACAAAACTGGCCTGCCAACATTTTGATGGCAGATTGCAGGGACCACTTGGTACTATCAAACCAGCCCAACTTGGCACTGGTTCCACCATGGGTCTGGTAACCATCCTGCCTATCGTAGCTTTTCAGGAGCCAGCCGGTCACTCCCAGTCATAGGCCCCAGACACAAACTCTGCCCGTTTCCCGGGCAAACAAAAGTATGCTACCCCGCTTCAGGATGGCAGATTGCAGGAGCCACTTGGTACTATCAAACCAGCCCGACTTGGCACTGGTGCCACCTCTGGTCTGGGAACCATCCTGCGTATCGTGGATTCTAAGGAGCCAGCCGGCCACTCCCAGCCACAGGCCCCCAAACACAAACAACGGTGCTTTTCTCTGGCAAACAAAACTCGCCTGCCAAATTTTTGATGGCAGATTGCAGGAGCCGCTTGGTACTATCAAACCAGCCCAACTTGGCACTGGTGCCACCATGGGTCTGGTCACCATCCTGCCTATCGTAGCTTTTCAGGAGCCAGCCGGTCACTCCCAGCCATAGGCCCCCAGACACAAACCACGGCCCGTTTCCCTGGTAAACAAAAGTAAGCTGCCCCACTTCTGGATGGCAGATTGCAGGAGCCACTTGGTACTATCAAACCAGCCCGACTTGGAACTGGTGCCACCTCTGGTCTGGGAACCATCCTGCGTATCGTGGATTCTAAGGAGCCAGCCGGCCACTCCCAGCCACAGTCCACCAAACACAAACAACGGCACTTTTCCCTGGAAAACAAAACTCGCCTGCCAACATTTTCATGGCAGATTGCAGGAGCCACTTTGCACCATCAAACTAGCCCGACTTGGCACTGGTGCCACCTCTGGTCTGGGAACCATCCTGCTTATCGTGGATTCTAATAAGCCAGCCGGCCACTCCCAGCCATAGGCCCCAAAACACAAACAACGGCGCTTTCCCCTGGAAAACAAAACTCGCCTGCCAACTTTTTGATGGCAGATTGCAGGAGCCACTTGGTACTATCAAATCAGCCCAACGTGGCACTGGTGCCACCATGAGTCTGGTAACCATCCTGCCTATCGTAGCTTTTCAGGAGCCAGCCAGTCACTCCCAGCCATAGGCCCCCAGACAAAAACCTCGGCCCGTTTCCCCGGCAAACAAAAGTAAGCTGCCCCGCTTCTGGATTGCAGATTGGAGGAGCCACTTGGTACTATCAAACAAGCCCAACTTGGAACTGGTGCCACCTCTGGTCTGGGAACCATCCTGCGTATCGTGGATTCTAAGGAGCCAGCCGGCCACTCCCAGCCACAGTCCACCAAACACAAACAACGGCACTTTTCCCTGGAAAACAAAACTCGCCTGCAAACTTTTTCATGGCAGATTGCAGGAGCCACTTTGCACCATCAAACTAGCCCGACTTGGCACGGGTGCCACCTCTGGTCTGGGAACCATCCTGCGCATCGTGGATTCTAATTAGCCAGCCGGCCACTCCCAGCCATAGGCCCCCAAACACAAACAACGGCGCTTTTCCCTGGAAAACAAAACTCGCCTGCCAACTTTTTGATGGCAGATTGCAGGAGCCGCTTGGTACTATCAAATCAGCCCAACGTGGCCCTGGTGCCACCATGAGTCTGGTAACCATCCTGCCTATCGTAGCTTTTCAGGAGCCAGCCAGTCACTCCCAGCCATAGGCCCCCAGACACAAACCTCGGCCCGTTTCCCTGGCAAACAAAAGTAAGCTGCCCCGCTTCTGGATGGCAGATTGCAGGGGCCACTTGGTACTATCAAACAAGCCCGACTTGGAACTGGTGCGACCTCTGGTCTGGGAACCATCCTGCGTATCGTGGATTCTAAGGAGCCAGCCGGCCACTCCCAGCCACAGGCCACCAAACAAAATCAACGGCACTTTTCCCTGGAAAACAAAACTCTCCTGCCAACTTTTTGATGGCAGATTGCAGGAGCCACTTTTCACCATCAAACTAGCCCGACTTGGCACTGGTGCCACCTCTGGTCTGGGAACCATCCTGCCTATCGTAGCTTTTCAGGAGGCAGCCGGTCACTCCCAGCCATAGGCCCCCAGACACAAACCTCGGCCCGTTTCCCAGGCAAACCAAATTAAGCTGCCCCGCTTCTGGATGGCAGATTGCAGGAGCTATTTAGTACTATCAAACCAGCCCGACTTGGCACTGGTGCCTCCTTGGGTCTGTGAACCATCCTGCGTATTGTGGATTGTCAGGAGCCAGCCGACCACTCTCGGCCACAGACCCCAATCAAAATAACGGCCCGATTCACAGGTAAAAAAAACTCAGCTGCCCCACTTCTGGATGGGAGATTGCAGGAGGCGCTTGACTCTGTCAAACCAGCCCTACTTGGCACTGGTGCCACCTTGGGTCTGGGAACCATGCTGCGTATCATGGAATTTCAGGAGCCAGCCGGCCACTGCCAGCCACAGGACCCAAACACATACCACAGCCCTTTTCTCTGGCAAGCAAAACTCAGCTGCCCCGCTTTTGGATGGCAGATTGCAGGAGCCACGTGGTACTATCAAACCAGCCCAACTTGGCACTGGTGCCACCATGGGTCTGGTAACCATCCTGCCTATCGTAGCTTTTCAGGAGCCAGCCGGCCACTCCCAGCCACAGGCCCCCAAACAAAAACAACGGCGCTTTTCCCTGGAAAACAGAACTCGCCTGCCAACTTTTTGATGGCAGATTGCATAAGCCACTTTGCACCATCAAACTAGCCCGACTTGGCATTGGTGCCACCATGGTCTGGGAACCATCCTGCGTATCGTGGATTCTAATTAGCCAGCCGGCCACTCCCAGCCATAGGCCCCAAAACACAAACAACGGCGCTTTCCCCTGGAAAACAAAACTCGCCTGCCAACATTTTGATGGCAGATTGGAGGAGCCGCTCTGTACTATCAAATCAGCCCAACGTGGCACTGGTGCCACCATGAGTCTGGTAACCATCCTGCGTATCGTAGCTTTTCAGGAGCCAGCCAGTCACTCCCAGCCATAGGCCCCCAGACAAAAACCTCGGCCCGTTTCCCTGGCAAACAAAAGTAAGCTACCCCGCTTCTGGATGGCAGATTGCAGGAGCCACTTGGTACTATCAAACTGGCCCGACTTGGAACTGGTGCCACCTCTGGTCTGGGAACCATCCTGCGTATCGTGGATTCTAAGGAGCCAGCCGGCCACTCCCAGCCACAGTCCACCAAACAAAAACAACGGCGCTTTTCCCTGGAAAACAAAACTCGCCTGCCAACTTTTGGATGGCAGATTGCAGGAGCCGCTTGGTACTATCAAATCAGCCCAACGTGGCACTGGTGCCACCATGAGTCTGGTAACCATCCTGCCTATCGTAGCTTTTCAGGAGCCAGCCAGTCACTCCCAGCCATAGGCCCCCAGACACAAACCTCGGCCCGTTTCCCTGGCAAACAAAAGTAAGCTGCCCCGCTTCTGGATGGCAGATTGCAGGAGCCACTTGGTACTATCAAACTGGCCCGACTTGGAACTGGTGCCACCTCTGGTCTGGGAACCATCCTGCGTATCGTGGATTCTAAGGAGCCAGCCGGCCACTCCCAGCCACAGGCCACCAAACAAAATCAACGGCACTTTTCCCTGGAAAACAAAACTCTCCTGCAAACTTTTTGATGGCAGATTGCAGGAGCCACTTTTCACCATCAAACTAGCCCGACTTGGCGCTGGTGCCACCTCTGGTCTGGGAACCATCCTGCCTATCGTAGCTTTTCAGGAGGCAGCCGGTCACTCCCAGCCATAGGCCCCCAGACACAAACCTCGGCCCGTTTCCCTGGCAAACAAAATTAAGTTGCCCCGCTTCTGGATGGCAGATTGCAGGAGCTATTTAGTACTATCAAACCAGCCGGACTTGGCACTGGTGCCACCTTGGCTCTGGGAACCATCCTGCCTATTTTGGATTTTCAGGGGTCAGCCGGCCACTCTCAGCCATATGCCCTCAAACACAAACCACGGCCCTTTTCTCTGGCAAACAAAACTCAACTGCCCCTCTTCTGGATGGCAAATTGCAGGACGCACTTGGTACTACAAAAACAGCACAACTTGGCACTGGTGCCACCTTGGGTCTGGTCACCATCCTGCGTATCGAGGATTTTAAGGAGCCAGCCGGCCACTCCCAGCCATATGCCCCCCAAAAATACCACGGCCCGTTTCTCTGGCAAACAAAACTCAGCTGCCCCGCTTCTGGATGGCAGATTGCAGGAGCCACTTGGTACTATCAAACCAGCCCGACTTGGCACTGGTGCCACCTTGGGTCTGTGAACCATCCTGCGTATTGTGGATTGTCAGGAGCCAGCCGACCACTCTCCGCCACAGACCCCAATAAAAAAGAATGGCCCGATTCACAGGCAAAAAAAACTCAGCTGCCCCACTTCTGGATGGGAGATTGCAGGAGGCGCTTGACGCTGACAAAACAGCCCTACTTGGCACTGGTGCCACCTTGGGTCTGGGAACCATGCTGCGTATCATGGAATTTCAGGAGCCAGCCGGCCACTGCCAGCCACAGGACCCAAACACATACCACAGCCCTTTTCTCTGGCAAGCAAAACTCAGCTACCCCGCTTCAGGATGGCAGATTGCAGGAGCCACTTGGTACTATCAAACCAGCCCGACTTGGCACTGGTGCCACCTCTGGTCTGGGAACCATCCTGCGTATCGTGGATTCTAAGGAGCCAGCCGGCCACTCCCAGCCACAGGCCCCCAAACACAAACAACGGCGCTTTTCCCTGGAAAACAAAACTCGCCTGCCAACATTTGATGGCAGATTGCAGGAGCCACTTGGTACTATCAAACCAGCCCAACTTGGCACTGGTGCCACCATGGGTCTGGTCACCATCCTGCCTATCGTAGCTTTTCAGGAGCCAGCCGGTCACTCCCAGCCATAGGCCCCCAGACACAAACCACGGCCCGTTTCCCTGGCAAACAAAAGTAAGCTGCACCACTTCTGGATGGCAGATTGCAGGAGCCACTTGGTACTATCAAACCAGCCCGACTTGGAACTGGTGCCACCTCTGGTCTGGGAACCATCCTGCGTATCGTGGATTCTAAGGAGCCAGCCGGCCACTGCCAGCCACAGTCCACCAAACACAAACAACGGCGCTTTTCCCTGGAAAACAAAACTCGCCTGCAAACTTTTTCATGGCAGATTGCAGGAGCCACTTTGCACCATCAAACCAGCCCAACTTGGCACTGGTGCCACCTCTGGTCTGGGAACGATCCTTCGTATCGTGGATTCTAAGGAGCCAGCTGGCCACTCCCAGCCACAGGCCCCCAAACAAAAACCTCAGCCCGTTTCCCTGGCAAACAAAAGTAAGCTACCCCGCTTCTGGATGGCAGATTGCAGGAGCCACTTTGCACCATCAAACTAGCCCGACTTGGCACTGGTGCCACCTCTGGTCTGGGAACCATCCTGCGTATCGTGGATTTTAAGGAGCCAGCCGGCCACTCCCAGCCATATGCCCCCCAAAAAAAACCACGGCCCGTTTCTCTGGCAAACAAAACTCAGCTGCCCCGCTTCTGGATGGCAGATTGCAGGAGCCACTTGGTACTATCAAACCAGCCCGACTTGGCACTGGTGCCACCTTGGGTCTGTGAACCATCCTGCGTATTGTGGATTGTCAGGAGCCAGCCGACCACTCTCCGCCACAGACCCCAATAAAAAAGAACGGCCCGATTCACAGGCAAAAAAAACTCAGCTGCCCCACTTCTGGATGGGAGATTGCAGGAGGCGCTAGACGCTGTCAAAACAGCCCTACTTGGCACTGGTGCCACCTTGGGTCTGGGAACCATGCTGCGTATCATGGAATTTCAGGAGCCAGCCGGCCACTGCCAGCCACAGGACCCAAACACATACCACAGCCCTTTTCTCTGGCAAGCAAAACTCAGCTACCCCGCTTTTGGATGGCAGATTGCAGGGGCCACTTGGTACTATCAAACCAGCCCAACTTGGCACTGGTGCCACCATGGGTCTGGTAACCATCCTGCCTATCGTAGCTTTTCAGGAGCCAGCCGGCCACTCCCAGCCACAGGCCCCCAAACACAAACAACGGCGCTTTTCCCTGGAAAACAAAACTCGCCTGCCAACTTTTTGATGGCAGATTGCAGGAGCCACTTGGTACTATCAAACTGGCCCAACTTGGCACTGGTGCCACCATGGGTCTGGTCACCATCCTGCCTATCGTAGCTTTTCAGGAGCCAGCCAGTCACTCCCAGCCATAGGCTCCCAGACACAAACCACGGCCCGTTTCCTTGACAAAAGGAAGTAAGCTGCCCCGCTTCTGGATGGGAGATTGCAGGAACCACTTGGTAATCTCAAACCAGCCCAACTTGGCACTGGTGCCAGCTTGGGTCTGGGAACCATCCTGCGTATCCTGGGTTCTAAGGAGCCAGCCGGCCACTCCCAGCCACAGGCCCCCAAACACAAACAACGGCGCTTTTCCCTGGAAAACAAAACTCGCCTGCCAACTTTTTGATGGCAGATTGCAGGAGCCACTTGGTACTATCAAACCAGCCCAACTTGGCACTGGTTCCACCATGGGTCTGGTCACCATCCTGCCTATCGTAGCTTTTCAGGACCTAGCCGGTCACTCCCAGCCATAGGCCCCCAGACACAAACATCGGCCCTTTTCCCTGGCAAACAAAAGTAAGCTGCGCCGCTTCTGGATGGCAGATTGCAGGAACCACTTGGTACTATCAAACCAGCCCAACTTGGCACTGGTGCCACCTTGGGTCTGGGAACCATGCTGCGTATCGTGGATTCCAAGGAGCCAGCCGGCCACTCCCAGCCAGAGGCCCCCAAATACAATGGCGCTTTTCCCGGGAAAACAAAACTCGCCTGCCAACTTTTTGATGGCAGATTGTGTGAGCCACTTGGTACTATCAAACCAGCCCAACTTGGCACTGGTGCCACCATGGGTCTGGTCACCATCGTGCCTATCGTAGCTTTTCAGGAGCCAGCCGGTCACTCCCAGCCATAGGCCCCCAGACACAAACCTCGGCCCGTTTCCCTGGCAAACAAAAGTAAGCTGCCCCGCTTCTGGATGGCAGATTGCAGGAGCCACTTGGTACTATCAAACCAGCCCAACTTGGCACTGGTGCCACCTCTGGTCTGGTCACCATCCTGCCTATCGTAGCTTTTCAGGAGCCAGCCGGTCACTCCCAGCCATAGGCTCCCAGACACAAACCACGGCCAGTTTCCTTGGCAAACAAAAGTAAGCTGCCCCGCTTCTGGATGGCAGATTGCAGGAGCCACTTTGTGGTATCAAACCAGCCCAACTTAGAACTGGTGCCACCTCTGGTCTCGGAACCATCCTGCGTATCGTGGATTCTAAGGAGCCAGCCGGCCACTCCCAGCCACAGGCCCCCAAACACAATGGCGCTTTTCCCTGGAAAACAAAACTCGCCTACCAACATTTTGATGGCAGATTGTGTGAGCCACTTGGTACTATCAAACCAGCCCTACTTGGCACTGGTGCCACCATGGGTCTGGTCACCATCCTGCCTATCGTAGCTTTTCAGGAGCCAGCCGGTCACTCCCTGCCATAGGCCCCCAGACACAAACCTCAGCCCGTTTCCCTGGCAAACAAAAGTAAGCTGCACCACTTCTGGATGGCAGATTGCAGGAGCCACTTTGCACCATCAAACTAGCCCGACTTGGCACTGGTGCCACCTCAGGTCTGGGAACCATCCTGCGTATCGTGGATTCTAATTAGCCAGCCGGCCACTCCCAGCCACAGGCCCCCAAACACAAACAACGGCGCTTTTCCCTGGAAAACAAAACTCGCCTGCCAACTTTTTGATGGCAGATTGCAGGAGCCGCTTGGTACTATCAAATCAGCCCAACTTGGCACTGGTGCCACCTTGTGTCTGGTAACCATCCTGCCTATCGTAGCTTTTCAGGAGCCAGCCGGTCACTCCCAGCCAAGGCCCCCAGACACAAAACTCGGCCCGTTTCCCTGGCAAACACAAGTAAGCTGCCCCGCTTCTGGATGGCAGATTGCAGGTGCCATTTGGTACTATCAAACCAGCCCGACTTGGAACTGGTGCCAGCTTGGGTCTGGGAACCATCCTGCGTATCCTGGGTTCTAAGGAACCAGCCGGCCACTCCCAGCCACAGGCCCCCAAACACAAACAACGGCGCTTTTCCCTGGAAAACAAAACTCGCCTGCCAACTTTTTGATGGCAGATTGCAGGAGCCACTTGGTACTATCAAACCAGCCCAACTTGGCACTGGTTCCACCATGGGTCTGGTCACCATCCTGCCTATCGTAGCTTTTCAGGAGCCAGCCGGTCACTCCCAGCCATAGGCCCCCAGTCACAAACCTCGGCCCTTTTCCCTGGCAAACAAAAGTAAGCTGCGCCGCTTCTGGATGGCAGATTGCAGGAACCACTTGGTACTATCAAACCAGCCCAACTTGGCACTGGTGCCACCTTGGGTCTGGGAACCATGCTGCGTATCGTGGATTCCAAGGAGCCAGCCGGCCACTCCCAGCCAGAGGCCCCCAAATACAATGGCGCTTTTCCCGGGAAAACAAAACTCGCCTGCCAACATTTTGATGGCAGATTGTGTGAGCCACTTGGTACTATCAAACCAGCCCAACTTGGCACTGGTGCCACCATGGGTCTGGTCACCATCGTGCCTATCGTAGCTTTTCAGGAGCCAGCCGGTCACTCCCAGCCATAGGCCCCCAGACACAAACCTCGGCCCGTTTCCCTGGCAAACAAAAGTAAGCTGCCCCGCTTGTGGATGGCTGATTGCAGGAGCCACTTGGTACTATCAAACCAGCCCGACTTGGAACTGGTGCCACCTCGGGTCTGGGAACCATCCTGCGTATCGTGGATTCTAAGGAGCCAGCTGGCCACTCCCAGCCACAGTCCACCAAACACAAACAACGGCACTTTTCCCTGGAAAACAAAACTCGCCTGCAAACTTTTTCATGGCAGATTGCAGGAGCCACTTGGTACTATCAAACCAGCCCAACTTGGCATTGGTGCCAGCATGGGTCTGGTCACCATCCTGCCTATCGTAGCTTTTCAGGAGCCAGCCGGTCACTCCCAGCCATAGGCTCCCAGACACAAACCACGGCCAGTTTCCTTGGCAAACAAAAGTAAGCTGCCCCGCTTCTGGATGGCAGATTGCAGGAGCCACTTTGTGGTATCAAACCAGCCCAACTTAGAACTGGTGCCACCTCTGGTCTCGGAACCATCCTGCGTATCGTGGATTCTAAGGAGCCAGCCGGCCACTCCCAGCCACAGGCCCCCAAACACAATGGCGCTTTTCCCTGGAAAACAAAACTCGCCTACCAACATTTTGATGGCAGATTGTGTGAGCCACTTGGTACTATCAAACCAGCCCTACTTGGCACTGGTGCCACCATGGGTCTGGTCACCATCCTGCCTATCGTAGCTTTTCAGGAGCCAGCCGGTCACTCCCTGCCATAGGCCCCCAGACACAAACCTCAGCCCGTTTCCCTGGCAAACAAAAGTAAGCTGCACCACTTCTGGATGGCAGATTGCAGGAGCCACTTTGCACCATCAAACTAGCCCGACTTGGCACTGGTGCCACCTCAGGTCTGGGAACCATCCTGCGTATCGTGGATTCTAATTAGCCAGCCGGCCACTCCCAGCCACAGGCCCCCAAACACAAACAACGGCGCTTTTCCCTGGAAAACAAAACTCGCCTGCCAACTTTTTGATGGCAGATTGCAGGAGCCGCTTGGTACTATCAAATCAGCCCAACTTGGCACTGGTGCCACCTTGTGTCTGGTAACCATCCTGCCTATCGTAGCTTTTCAGGAGCCAGCCGGTCACTCCCAGCCATAGGCCCCCAGACACAAAACTCGGCCCGTTTCCCTGGCAAACACAAGTAAGCTGCCCCGCTTCTGGATGGCAGATTGCAGGTGCCATTTGGTACTATCAAACCAGCCCGACTTGGAACTGGTGCCAGCTTGGGTCTGGGAACCATCCTGCGTATCCTTGGTTCTAAGGAACCAGCCGGCCACTCCCAGCCACAGGCCCCCAAACACAAACAACGGCGCTTTTCCCTGGAAAACAAAACTCGCCTGCCAACTTTTTGATGGCAGATTGCAGGAGCCACTTGGTACTATCAAACCAGCCCAACTTGGCACTGGTTCCACCATGGGTCTGGTCACCATCCTGCCTATCGTAGCTTTTCAGGACCTAGCCGGTCACTCCCAGCCATAGGCCCCCAGTCACAAACCTCGGCCCTTTTCCCTGGCAAACAAAAGTAAGCTGCGCCGCTTCTGGATGGCAGATTGCAGGAACCACTTGGTACTATCAAACCAGCCCAACTTGGCACTGGTGCCACCTTGGGTCTGGGAACCATGCTGCGTATCGTGGATTCCAAGGAGCCAGCCGGCCACTCCCAGCCAGAGGCCCCCAAATACAATGGCGCTTTTCCCGGGAAAACAAAACTCGCCTGCCAACTTTTTGATGGCAGATTGTGTGAGCCACTTGGTACTATCAAACCAGCCCAACTTGGCACTGGTGCCACCATGGGTCTGGTCACCATCGTGCCTATCGTAGCTTTTCAGGAGCCAGCCGGTCACTCCCAGCCATAGGCCCCCAGACACAAACCTCGGCCCGTTTCCCTGGCAAACAAAAGTAAGCTGCCCCGCTTCTGGATGGCTGATTGCAGGAGCCACTTGGTACTATCAAACCAGCCCGACTTGGAACTGGTGCCACCTCTGGTCTGGGAACCATCCTGCGTATCGTGGATTCTAAGGAGCCAGCTGGCCACTCCCAGCCACAGTCCACCAAACACAAACAACGGCACTTTTCCCTGGAAAACAAAACTCGCCTGCAAACTTTTTCATGGCAGATTGCAGGAGCCACTTGGTACTATCAAACCAGCCCAACTTGGCAGTGGTGCCACCATGGGTCTGGTCACCATCCTGCCTATCGTAGCTTTTCAGGAGCCAGCCGGTCACTCCCAGCCATAGGCTCCCAGACACAAACCACGGCCAGTTTCCTTGGCAAACAAAAGTAAGCTGCCCCGCTTCTGGATGGCAGATTGCAGGAGCCACTTTGTGGTATCAAACCAGCCCAACTTAGAACTGGTGCCACCTCTGGTCTCGGAACCATCCTGCGTATCGTGGATTCTAAGGAGCCAGCCGGCCACTCCCAGCCACAGGCCCCCAAACACAATGGCGCTTTTCCCTGGAAAACAAAACTCGCCTACCAACATTTTGATGGCAGATTGTGTGAGCCACTTGGTACTATCAAACCAGCCCTACTTGGCACTGGTGCCACCATGGGTCTGGTCACCATCCTGCCTATCGTAGCTTTTCAGGAGCCAGCCGGTCACTCCCTGCCATAGGCCCCCAGACACAAACCTCAGCCCGTTTCCCTGGCAAACAAAAGTAAGCTGCACCACTTCTGGATGGCAGATTGCAGGAGCCACTTTGCACCATCAAACTAGCCCGACTTGGCACTGGTGCCACCTCAGGTCTGGGAACCATCCTGCGTATCGTGGATTCTAATTAGCCAGCCGGCCACTCCCAGCCACAGGCCCCCAAACACAAACAACGGCGCTTTTCCCTGGAAAACAAAACTCGCCTGCCAACTTTTTGATGGCAGATTGCAGGAGCCGCTTGGTACTATCAAATCAGCCCAACTTGGCACTGGTGCCACCTCTGGTCTGGTCACCATCCTGCCTATCGTAGCTTTTCAGGAGCCAGCCGGTCACTCCCAGCCATAGGCCCCCAGACAAAAACCTCGGCCCGTTTCCCTGGCAAACAAAATTAAGCTGCCCCGCTTCTGGATGGCAGATTGCAGGAGCTATTTAGTACTATCAAACCAGCCCGACTTGGCACTGGTGCCACCTTGGCTCTGGGAACCATCCTGCCTATTGTGGATTTTCAGGGGTCAGCCGGCCACTCTCAGCCATATGCCCTCAAACACAAACCACGGCCCTTTTCTCTGGCAAACAAAACTCCACTGCCCCTCTTCTGGATGGCAAATTGCAGGACGCACTTGGTACTACAAAAACAGCACAACTTGGCACTGGTGCCACCTTGGGTCTGGTCGCCATCCTGCGTATCGAGCATTTTCAGGAGCCAGCAGGCCACTCCCAGCCATATGCCCCCAAAAACAAACCACGGCCCTTTTCTCTGGCAAACAAAACTCAGCTGCCCCGCTTCTGGATGGCAGATTGCAGGAGCCACTTGGTACTATCAAACCAGCCCGACTTGGCACTGGTGCCACCTTGGGTCTGTGAACCATCCTGCGTATTGTGGATTGACAGGAGCCAGCCGACCACTCTCGGCCACAGACCCCAATCAAAAACAACGGCCCGATTCACAGGCAAAAAAAACTCAGCTGCCCCACTTCTGGATGGGAGATTGCAGGAGGCGCTTGACTCTGTCAAACCAGCCCTACTTGGCACTGGTGCCACCTTGGGTCTGGGAACCATGCTGCGTATCATGGAATTTCAGGAGCCAGCCGGCCACTGCCAGCCACAGGACCCAAACACATACCACAGCCCTTTTCTCTGGCAAGCAAAACTCAGCTACCCCGCTTTTAGATGGCAGATTGCAGCAGCCACTTGGTACTATCAAACCAGCCCAACTTGGCACTGGTGCCACCATGGGTCTGGTAACCGTCCTGCCTATCGTAGCTTTTCAGGAGCCAGCCGGCCACTCCCAGCCACAGGCCCCCAAACAAAAACAACGGCGCTTTTCCCTGGAAAAGAAAACTGGCCTGCCAACTTTTTGATGGCAGATTGCAGGAGCCACTTGGTACTATCAAACCAGCCCAACTTGGCACTGGTGCCACCATGGGTCTGGTCACCATCCTGCCTATCGTAGCTTTTCACGACCGAGCCGGTCACTCCCAGCCATAGGCCCCCAGACACAAACCACGGCCTGTTTCCTTGGAAAACAAAAGTAAGCTGCCCCGCTTCTGGATGGCAGATTGCAGGAGCCACTTTGTGGTATCAAACCAGCCCAACTTAGAACTGGTGCCACCACTGGTCTCGGAACCATCCTGTGTAACGTGGATTCTAAGGAGCCAGCCGACCACTCCCAGCCACAGGCCCCCAAACACAAACAACGGCGCTTTTCCCTGGAAAACAAAACTCGCCTGCCAACTTTTTGATGGCAGATTGCAGGAGCCGCTTGGTATTATCAAATCAGCCCAACGTGGCACTGGTGCCACCATGAGTCTGGGAACCATCCTGCCTATCGTAGCTTTTCAGGAGGCAGCCGGTCACTCCCAGCCATAGGCCCCCAGACACAAACCTCGGCCCGTTTCCCAGGCAAACAAAATTAAGCTGCCCCGCTTCTGGATGGCAGATTGCAGGAGCTATTTAGTACTATCAAACCAGCCCGACTTGGCACTGGTGCCACCTTGGGTCTGTGAACCATCCTGCGTATTGTGGATTGTCAGGAGCCAGCCGACCACTCTCGGCCACAGACCCCAATCAAAATAACGGCCCGATTCACAGGCAAAAAAAACTCAGCTGCCCCACTTCTGGATGGGAGATTGCAGGAGGCGCTTGACTCTGTCAAACCAGCCCTACTTGGCACTGGTGCCACCTTGGGTCTGGGAACCATGCTGCGTATCATGGAATTTCAGGAGCCAGCCGGCCACTGCCAGCCACAGGACCCAAACACATACCACAGCCCTTTTCTCTGGCAAGCAAAACTCAGCTGCCCCGCTTTTGGATGGCAGATTGCAGGAGCCACGTGGTACTATCAAACCAGCCCAACTTGGCACTGGTGCCACCATGGGTCTGGTCACCATCCTGCCTATCGTAGCTTTTCAGGAGCCAGCCGGCCACTCCCAGCCACAGGCCCCCAAACAAAAACAACGGCGCTTTTCCCTGGAAAACAGAACTCGCCTGCCAACTTTTTGATGGCAGATTGCATAAGCCACTTTGCACCATCAAACTAGCCCGACTTGGCATTGGTGCCACCATGGTCTGGGAACCATCCTGCGTATCGTGGATTCTAATTAGCCAGCCGGCCACTCCCAGCCATAGGCCCCCAAACACAAACAACGGCGCTTTCCCCTGGAAAACAAAACTCGCCTGCCAACTTTTTGATGGCAGATTGCAGGAGCCGCTTGGTACTATCAAATCAGCCCAACGTGGCACTGGTGCCACCATGAGTCTGGTAACCATCCTGCCTATCGTAGCTTTTCAGGAGCCAGCCGGTCAGTCCCACCCATAGGCCCCCAGAAAAAACCTCGGCCCGTTTCCCTGGCAAACAAAAGTAAGCTACCCCGCTTCTGGATGGCAGATTGCAGGAGCCACTTGGTACTATCAAACTGGCCCGACTTGGAACTGGTGCCACCTCTGGTCTGGGAACCATCCTGCGTATCGTGGATTCTAAGGAGCCAGCCGGCCACTCCCAGCCACAGGCCACCAAAAAAAATCAACGGCACTTTTCCCTGGAAAACAAAACTGGCCTGCCAACTTTTTGATGGCAGATTGCAGGAGCCGCTTGATACTATCAAATCAGCCCAACTTGGCACTGGTGCCACCATGAGTCTGGTCACCATCCTGCCTATCGTAGCTTTTCAGGAGCCAGCCGGTCACTCTCAGCCATAGGCCCCCAGACACAAACCTCGGCCCGTTTCCCTGGCAAACAAAAGTAAGCTACCCCGCTTCTGGATGGCAGATTGCAGGAGCCACTTGGTACTATCAAACCAGCCCGACTTGGAACTGGTGCCACCTCTGGTCTGGGAACCATCCTGCGTATCGTGGATTCTAAGGAGCCAGCCGGCCACTCCCAGCCACAGTCCACCAAACACAAACAACGGCACTTCTCCCTGGAAAACAAAACTCGCCTGCAAACTTTTTCATGGCAGATTGCAGGAGCCACTTGGTACTATCAAACCAGCCCAACTTGGCAGTGGTGCCACCATGGGTCTGGTCACCATCCTGCCTATCGTAGCTTTTCAGGAGCCAGCCGGTCACTCCCAGCCATAGGCTCCCAGACACAAACCACGGCCAGTTTCCTTGGCAAACAAAAGTAAGCTGCCCCGCTTCTGGATGGCAGATTGCAGGAGCCACTTTGTGGTATCAAACCAGCCCAACTTAGAACTGGTGCCACCTCTGGTCTCGGAACCATCCTGCGTATCGTGGATTCTAAGGAGCCAGCCGGCCACTCCCAGCCACAGGCCCCCAAACACAATGGCGCTTTTCCCTGGAAAACAAAACTCGCCTACCAACTTTTTGATGGCAGATTGTGTGAGCCACTTGGTACTATCAAACCAGCCCTACTTGGCACTGGTGCCGCCATGGGTCTGGTCACCATCCTGCCTATCGTAGCTTTTCAGGAGCCAGCCGGTCACTCCCTGCCATAGGCCCCCAGACACAAACCTCAGCCCGTTTCCCTGGCAAACAAAAGTAAGCTACCCCACTTCTGGATGGCAGATTGCAGGAGCCACTTTGCACCATCAAACTAGCCCGACTTGGCACTGGTGCCACCTCTGGTCTGGGAACCATCCTGCGTATCGTGGATTCTAATTAGCCAGCCGGCCACTCCCAGCCACAGGCCCCCAAACACAAACCACGGCCCTTTTCTCTGGCAAACAAAACTCAACTGCCCCTCTTCTGGATGGCAAATTGCAGGACGCACTTGGTACTACAAAAACAGCACAACTTGGCACTGGTGCCACCTTGGGTCTGGTCGCCATCCTGCGTATCGAGCATTTTCAGGAGCCAGCAGGCCACTCCCAGCCATATGCCCCCAAAAACAAACCACGGCCCTTTTCTCTGGCAAACAAAACTCAGCTGCCCCGCTTCTGGATGGCAGATTGCAGGAGCCACTTGGTACTATCAAACCAGCCCGACAGGTCACTGGTGCCACCTTGGGTCTGTGAACCATCCTGCGTATTGTGGATTGACAGGAGCCAGCCGACCACTCTCGGCCACAGACCCCAATCAAAAACAACGGCCCGATTCACAGGCAAAAAAAACTCAGCTGCCCCACTTCTGGATGGGAGATTGCAGGAGGCGCTTGACTCTGTCAAACCAGCCCTACTTGGCACTGGTGCCACCTTGGGTCTGGGAACCATGCTGCGTATCATGGAATTTCAGGAGCCAGCCGGCCACTGCCAGCCACAGGACCCAAACACATACCACAGCCCTTTTCTCTGGCAAGCAAAACTCAGCTACCCCGCTTTTAGACGGCAGATTGCAGCAGCCACTTGGTACTATCAAACCAGCCCAACTTGGCACTGGTGCCACCATGGGTCTGGTAACCGTCCTGCCTATCGTAGCTTTTCAGGAGCCAGCCGGCCACTCCCAGCCACAGGCCCCCAAACAAAAACAACGGCGCTTTTCCCTGGAAAAAAAAACTCGCCTGCCAACTTTTTGATGGCAGATTGCAGGAGCCACTTGGTACTATCAAACCAGCCCAACTTGGCACTGGTGCCACCATGGGTCTGGTCACCATCCTGCCTATCGTAGCTTTTCACGACCGAGCCGGTCACTCCCAGCCATAGGCCCCCAGACACAAACCACGGCCTGTTTCCTTGGAAAATAAAAGTAAGCTGCCCCGCTTCTGGATGGCAGATTGCAGGAGCCACTTTGTGGTATCAAACCAGCCCAACTTAGAACTGGTGCCACCACTGGTCTCGGAACCATCCTGTGTATCGTGGATTCTAAGGAGCCAGCCGACCACTCCCAGCCACAGGCCCCCAAACACAAACAACGGCGCTTTTCCCTGGAAAACAAAACTCGCCTGCCAACTTTTTGATGGCAGATTGCAGGAGCCGCTTGGTACTATCAAATCAGCCCAACGTGGCACTGGTGCCACCATGAGTCTGGTAACCATCCTGCCTATCGTAGCTTTTCAGGAGCCAGCCAGTCACTCCCAGCCATAGGCCCCCAGACACAAACCTCGGCCCGTTTCCCTGGCAAACAAAAGTAAGCTGCCCCGCTTCTGGATGGCAGATTGCAGGAGCCACTTGGTACTATCAAACAAGCCCGACTTGGAACTGGTGCCACCTCTGGTCTGGGAACCATCCTGCGTATCGTGGATTCTAAGGAGCCAGCCGGCCACTCCCAGCCACAGGCCACCAAACAAAATCAACGGCACTTTTCCCTGGAAAACAAAACTCTCCTGCCAACTTTTTGATGGCAGATTGCAGGAGCCACTTTTCACCATCAAACTAGCCCGACTTGGCACTGGTGCCACCTCTGGTCTGGGAACCATCCTGCCTATCGTAGCTTTTCAGGAGGCAGCCGGTCACTCCCAGCCATAGGCCCCCAGACACAAACCTCGGCCCGTTTCCCAGGCAAACAAAATTAAGCTGCCCCGCTTCTGGATGGCAGATTGCAGGAGCTATTTAGTACTATCAAACCAGCCCGACTTGGCACTGGTGCCACCTTGGGTCTGTGAACCATCCTGCGTATTGTGGATTGTCAGGAGCCAGCCGACCACTCTCGGCCACAGACCCCAATCAAAATAACGGCCCGATTCACAGGCAAAAAAAACTCAGCTGCCCCACTTCTGGATGGGAGATTGCAGGAGGCGCTTGACTCTGTCAAACCAGCCCTACTTGGCACTGGTGCCACCTTGGGTCTGGGAACCATGCTGCGTATCATGGAATTTCAGGAGCCAGCCGGCCACTGCCAGCCACAGGACCCAAACACATACCACAGCCCTTTTCTCTGGCAAGCAAAACTCAGCTGCCCCGCTTTTGGATGGCAGATTGCAGGAGCCACGTGGTACTATCAAACCAGCCCAACTTGGCACTGGTGCCACCATGGGTCTGGTAACCATCCTGCCTATCGTAGCTTTTCAGGAGCCAGCCGGCCACTCCCAGCCACAGGCCCCCAAACAAAAACAACGGCGCTTTTCCCTGGAAAACAGAACTCGCCTGCCAACTTTTTGATGGCAGATTGCATAAGCCACTTTGCACCATCAAACTAGCCCGACTTGGCATTGGTGCCACCATGGTCTGGGAACCATCCTGCGTATCGTGGATTCTAATTAGCCAGCCGGCCACTCCCAGCCATAGGCCCCCAAACACAAACAACGGCGCTTTCCCCTGGAAAACAAAACTCGCCTGCCAACTTTTTGATGGCAGATTGGAGGAGCCGCTTGGTACTATCAAATCAGCCCAACGTGGCACTGGTGCCACCATGAGTCTGGTAACCATCCTGCCTATCGTAGCTTTTCAGGAGCCAGCCAGTCACTCCCAGCCATAGGCCCCCAGACAAAAACCTCGGCCCGTTTCCCTGGCAAACAAAAGTAAGCTACCCCGCTTCTGGATGGCAGATTGCAGGAGCCACTTGGTACTATCAAACTGGCCCGACTTGGAACTGGTGCCACCTCTGGTCTGGGAACCATCCTGCGTATCGTGGATTCTAAGGAGCCAGCCGGCCACTCCCAGCCACAGGCCACCAAAAAAAATCAACTGCACTTTTCCCTGGAAAACAAAACTGGCCTGCCAACTTTTTGATGGCAGATTGCAGGAGCCGCTTGATACTATCAAATCAGCCCAACTTGGCACTGGTGCCACCATGAGTCTGGTCACCATCCTGCCTATCGTAGCTTTTCAGGAGCCAGCCGGTCACTCTCAGCCATAGGCCCCCAGACACAAACCTCGGCCCGTTTCCCAGGCAAACAAAAGTAAGCTGCGCCGCTTCTGGATGGCAGATTGCAGGAGCCACTTGGTACTATCAAACCAGCCCGACTTGGAACTGGTGCCACCTCTGGTCTGGGAACCATCCTGCGTATCGTGGATTCTAAGGAGCCAGCCGGCCACTCCCAGCCACAGTCCACCAAACACAAACAACGGCACTTTTCCCTGGAAAACAAAACTCGCCTGCAAACTTTTTCATGGCAGATTGCAGGAGCCACTTTGCACCATTAAACTAGCCCGACTTGGCACTGGTGCCACCTCTGGTCTGGAAACCATCCTGCGTATCGTGGATTCTAATTAGCCAGCAGGCCACTCCCAGCCATAGGCCCCCAAACAAAAACAACGGCGCTTTTCCCTGGAAAACAAAACTCGCCTGCCAACTTTTTGATGGCAGATTGCAGGAGCCGCTTGGTACTATCAAATCAGCCCAACGTGGCACTGGTGCCACCATGAGTCTGGTAACCATCCTGCCTACCGTAGCTTTTCAGGAGCCAGCCAGTCACTCCCAGCCATAGGCCCCCAGACACAAACCTCGGCCCGTTTCCCTGGCAAACAAAAGTAAGCTGCCCCGCTTCTGGATGGCAGATTGCAGGAGCCACTTGCTACTATCAAACTGGCCCGACTTGGAACTGGTGCCACCTCTGGTCTGGGAACCATCCTGCGTATCGTGGATTCTAAGGAGCCAGCCGGCCACTCCCAGCCACAGGACCCCAAAGAGAAACAACGGCACTTTTCCCTGGAAAACAAAACTCGCCTGCCAACTTTTTGATGGCAGATTGCAGGAGCCACTTGGTACTATCAAACCAGCCCAACTTGGCACTGGTTCCACCATGGGTCTGGTCACCATCCTGCCTATCGTAGCTTTTCAGGACCTAGCCGGTCACTCCCAGCCATAGGCCCCCAGACACAAACCTCGGCCCGTTTCCCTGGCAAACAAAAGTAAGCTGCCCCGCTTCTGGATGGCTGATTGCAGGAGCCACTTGGTACTATCAAACCAGCCCGACTTGGAACTGGTGCCACCTCGGGTCTGGGAACCATCCTGCGTATCGTGGATTCTAAGGAGCCAGCCAGCCACTCCCAGCCACAGTCCACCAAACACAAACAACGGCACTTTTCCCTGGAAAACAAAACTCGCCTGCAAACTTTTTCATGGCAGATTGCAGGAGCCACTTGGTACTATCAAACCAGCCCAACTTGGCAGTGGTGCCACCATGGGTCTGGTCACCATCCTGCCTATCGTAGCTTTTCAGGAGCCAGCCGGTCACTCCCTGCCATAGGCCCCCAGACACAAACCTCAGCCCGTTTCCCTGGCAATCAAAAGTAAGCTGCACCACTTCTGGATGGCAGATTGCAGGAGCCACTTTGCACCATCAAACTAGCCCGACTTGGCACTGGTGCCACCTCTGGTCTGGGAACCATCCTGCGTATCGTGGATTCTAATTCGCCAGCCGGCCACTCCCAGCCACAGGCCCCCAAACACAAACAACGGCGCTTTTCCCTGGAAAACAAAACTCGCCTGCCAACTTTTTGATGGCAGATTGCAGGAGCCGCTTGGTACTATCAAATCAGCCCAACTTGGCACTGGTGCCACCTTGTGTCTGGTAACCATCCTGCCTATCGTAGCTTTTCAGGAGCCAGCCGGTCACTCCCAGCCATAGGCCCCCAGACACAAACCTCGGCCCGTTTCCCTGGCAAACACAAGTAAGCTGCCCCGCTTCTGGATGGCAGATTGCAGGTGCCACTTGGTACTATCAAACCAGCCCAACTTGGCAGTGGTGCCACCTCTGGTCTGGGAACCATCCTGCGTATCGTGGATTCTAAGGAACGGCCGGCCACTCCCAGCCACAGTCCACCAAACACAAACAACGGCACTTTTCCCTGGAAAACAAAACTCGCCTGCCAACTTTTTGATGGCAGATTGCAGGAGCCACTTTTCACCATCAAACTAGCCCGACTTGGCACTGGTGCCACCTCTGGTCTGGTCACCATCCTGCCTATCGTAGCTTTTCAGGAGACAGCCGGTCACTCCCAGCCATAGGCCCCCAGACAAAAACCTCGGCCCGTTTCCCTGGCAAACAAAATTAAGCTGCCCCGCTTCTGGATGGCAGATTGCAGGAGCTATTTAGTACTATCAAACCAGCCCGACTTGGCACTGGTGCCACCTTGGCTCTGGGAACCATCCTGCCTATTGTGGATTTTCAGGGGTCAGCCGGCCACTCTCAGCCATATGCCCTCAAACACAAACCACGGCCCTTTTCTCTGGCAAACAAAACTCAACTGCCCCTCTTCTGGATGGCAAATTGCAGGACGCACTTGGTACTACAAAAACAGCACAACTTGGCACTGGTGCCACCTTGGGTCTGGTCGCCATCCTGCGTATCGAGCATTTTCAGGAGCCAGCAGGCCACTCCCAGCCATATGCCCCCAAAAACAAACCACGGCCCTTTTCTCTGGCAAACAAAACTCAGCTGCCCCGCTTCTGGATGGCAGATTGCAGGAGCCACTTGGTACTATCAAACCAGCCCGACTTGGCACTGGTGCCACCTTGGGTCTGTGAACCATCCTGCGTATTGTGGATTGACAGGAGCCAGCCGACCACTCTCGGCCACAGACCCCAATCAAAAACAACGGCCCGATTCACAGGCAAAAAAAACTCAGCTGCCCCACTTCTGGATGGGAGATTGCAGGAGGCGCTTGACTCTGTCAAACCAGCCCTACTTGGCACTGGTGCCACCTTGGGTCTGGGAACCATGCTGCGTATCATGGAATTTCAGGAGCCAGCCGGCCACTGCCAGCCACAGGACCCAAACACATACCACAGCCCTTTTCTCTGGCAAGCAAAACTCAGCTGCCCCGCTTTTGGATGGCAGATTGCAGGAGCCACGTGGTACTATCAAACCAGCCCAACTTGGCACTGGTGCCACCATGGGTCTGGTCACCATCCTGCCTATCGTAGCTTTTCACGACCGAGCCGGTCACTCCCAGCCATAGGCCCCCAGACACAAACCACGGCCTGTTTCCGTGGAAAACAAAAGTAAGCTGCCCCGCTTCTGGATGGCAGATTGCAGGAGCCACTTTGTGGTATCAAACCAGCCCAACTTAGAACTGGTGCCACCACTGGTCTCGGAACCATCCTGTGTATCGTGGATTCTAAGGAGCCAGCCGACCACTCCCAGCCACAGGCCACCAAAAAAAATCAACTGCACTTTTCCCTGGAAAACAAAACTGGCCTGCCAACTTTTTGATGGCAGATTGCAGGAGCCGCTTGATACTATCAAATCAGCCCAACTTGGCACTGGTGCCACCATGAGTCTGGTCACCATCCTGCCTATCGTAGCTTTTCAGGAGCCAGCCGGTCACTCTCAGCCATAGGCCCCCAGACACAAACCTCGGCCCGTTTCCCAGGCAAACAAAAGTAAGCTGCGCCGCTTCTGGATGGCAGATTGCAGGAGCCACTTGGTACTATCAAACCAGCCCGACTTGGAACTGGTGCCACCTCTGGTCTGGGAACCATCCTGCGTATCGTGGATTCTAAGGAGCCAGCCGGCCACTCCCAGCCACAGTCCACCAAACACAAACAACGGCACTTTTCCCTGGAAAACAAAACTCGCCTGCAAACTTTTTCATGGCAGATTGCAGGAGCCACTTTGCACCATTAAACTAGCCCGACTTGGCACTGGTGCCACCTCTGGTCTGGAAACCATCCTGCGTATCGTGGATTCTAATTAGCCAGCAGGCCACTCCCAGCCATAGGCCCCCAAACAAAAACAACGGCGCTTTTCCCTGGAAAACAAAACTCGCCTGCCAACTTTTTGATGGCAGATTGCAGGAGCCGCTTGGTACTATCAAATCAGCCCAACGTGGCACTGGTGCCACCATGAGTCTGGTAACCATCCTGCCTACCGTAGCTTTTCAGGAGCCAGCCAGTCACTCCCAGCCATAGGCCCCCAGACACAAACCTCGGCCCGTTTCCCTGGCAAACAAAAGTAAGCTGCCCCGCTTCTGGATGGCAGATTGCAGGAGCCACTTGCTACTATCAAACTGGCCCGACTTGGAACTGGTGCCACCTCTGGTCTGGGAACCATCCTGCGTATCGTGGATTCTAAGGAGCCAGCCGGCCACTCCCAGCCACAGGACCCCAAAGAGAAACAACGGCACTTTTCCCTGGAAAACAAAACTCGCCTGCCAACTTTTTGATGGCAGATTGCAGGAGCCACTTGGTACTATCAAACCAGCCCAACTTGGCACTGGTTCCACCATGGGTCTGGTCACCATCCTGCCTATCGTAGCTTTTCAGGACCTAGCCGGTCACTCCCAGCCATAGGCCCCCAGACACAAACCTCGGCCCGTTTCCCTGGCAAACAAAAGTAAGCTGCCCCGCTTCTGGATGGCTGATTGCAGGAGCCACTTGGTACTATCAAACCAGCCCGACTTGGAACTGGTGCCACCTCGGGTCTGGGAACCATCCTGCGTATCGTGGATTCTAAGGAGCCAGCCAGCCACTCCCAGCCACAGTCCACCAAACACAAACAACGGCACTTTTCCCTGGAAAACAAAACTCGCCTGCAAACTTTTTCATGGCAGATTGCAGGAGCCACTTGGTACTATCAAACCAGCCCAACTTGGCAGTGGTGCCACCATGGGTCTGGTCACCATCCTGCCTATCGTAGCTTTTCAGGAGCCAGCCGGTCACTCCCTGCCATAGGCCCCCAGACACAAACCTCAGCCCGTTTCCCTGGCAATCAAAAGTAAGCTGCACCACTTCTGGATGGCAGATTGCAGGAGCCACTTTGCACCATCAAACTAGCCCGACTTGGCACTGGTGCCACCTCTGGTCTGGGAACCATCCTGCGTATCGTGGATTCTAATTCGCCAGCCGGCCACTCCCAGCCACAGGCCCCCAAACACAAACAACGGCGCTTTTCCCTGGAAAACAAAACTCGCCTGCCAACTTTTTGATGGCAGATTGCAGGAGCCGCTTGGTACTATCAAATCAGCCCAACTTGGCACTGGTGCCACCTTGTGTCTGGTAACCATCCTGCCTATCGTAGCTTTTCAGGAGCCAGCCGGTCACTCCCAGCCATAGGCCCCCAGACACAAACCTCGGCCCGTTTCCCTGGCAAACACAAGTAAGCTGCCCCGCTTCTGGATGGCAGATTGCAGGTGCCACTTGGTACTATCAAACCAGCCCAACTTGGCAGTGGTGCCACCTCTGGTCTGGGAACCATCCTGCGTATCGTGGATTCTAAGGAACGGCCGGCCACTCCCAGCCACAGTCCACCAAACACAAACAACGGCACTTTTCCCTGGAAAACAAAACTCGCCTGCCAACTTTTTGATGGCAGATTGCAGGA
The DNA here is from genome assembly GCF_035770615.1 of Melospiza melodia melodia. Taxonomy (NCBI): domain Eukaryota; kingdom Metazoa; phylum Chordata; class Aves; order Passeriformes; family Passerellidae; genus Melospiza; species Melospiza melodia. Next base: position 10,472,139 of record NC_086219.1, on the reverse strand, counting down.
GCCACTTTTCACCATCAAACTAGCCCGACTTGGCACTGGTGCCACCTCTGGTCTGGTCACCATCCTGCCTATCGTAGCTTTTCAGGAGACAGCCGGTCACTCCCAGCCATAGGCCCCCAGACAAAAACCTCGGCCCGTTTCCCTGGCAAACAAAATTAAGCTGCCCCGCTTCTGGATGGCAGATTGCAGGAGCTATTTAGTACTATCAAACCAGCCCGACTTGGCACTGGTGCCACCTTGGCTCTGGGAACCATCCTGCCTATTGTGGATTTTCAGGGGTCAGCCGGCCACTCTCAGCCATATGCCCTCAAACACAAACCACGGCCCTTTTCTCTGGCAAACAAAACTCAACTGCCCCTCTTCTGGATGGCAAATTGCAGGACGCACTTGGTACTACAAAAACAGCACAACTTGGCACTGGTGCCACCTTGGGTCTGGTCGCCATCCTGCGTATCGAGCATTTTCAGGAGCCAGCAGGCCACTCCCAGCCATATGCCCCCAAAAACAAACCACGGCCCTTTTCTCTGGCAAACAAAACTCAGCTGCCCCGCTTCTGGATGGCAGATTGCAGGAGCCACTTGGTACTATCAAACCAGCCCGACTTGGCACTGGTGCCACCTTGGGTCTGTGAACCATCCTGCGTATTGTGGATTGACAGGAGCCAGCCGACCACTCTCGGCCACAGACCCCAATCAAAAACAACGGCCCGATTCACAGGCAAAAAAAACTCAGCTGCCCCACTTCTGGATGGGAGATTGCAGGAGGCGCTTGACTCTGTCAAACCAGCCCTACTTGGCACTGGTGCCACCTTGGGTCTGGGAACCATGCTGCGTATCATGGAATTTCAGGAGCCAGCCGGCCACTGCCAGCCACAGGACCCAAACACATACCACAGCCCTTTTCTCTGGCAAGCAAAACTCAGCTGCCCCGCTTTTGGATGGCAGATTGCAGGAGCCACGTGGTACTATCAAACCAGCCCAACTTGGCACTGGTGCCACCATGGGTCTGGTCACCATCCTGCCTATCGTAGCTTTTCACGACCGAGCCGGTCACTCCCAGCCATAGGCCCCCAGACACAAACCACGGCCTGTTTCCGTGGAAAACAAAAGTAAGCTGCCCCGCTTCTGGATGGCAGATTGCAGGAGCCACTTTGTGGTATCAAACCAGCCCAACTTAGAACTGGTGCCACCACTGGTCTCGGAACCATCCTGTGTATCGTGGATTCTAAGGAGCCAGCCGACCACTCCCAGCCACAGGCCCCCAAACACAAACAACGGCGCTTTTCCCTGGAAAACAAAACTCGCCTGCCAACTTTTTGATGGCAGATTGCAGGAGCCGCTTGGTACTATCAAATCAGCCCAACGTGGCACTGGTGCCACCATGAGTCTGGTAACCATCCTGCCTATCGTAGCTTTTCAGGAGCCAGCCAGTCACTCCCAGCCATAGGCCCCCAGACACAAACCTCGGCCGTTTCCCTGGCAAACAAAAGTAAGCTGCCCCGCTTCTGGATGGCAGATTGCAGGAGCCACTTGGTACTATCAAACAAGCCCGACTTGGAACTGGTGCGACCTCTGGTCTGGGAACCGTCCTGCGTATCGTGGATTCTAAGGAGCCAGCCGGCCACTCCCAGCCACAGGCCACCAAACAAAATCAACGGCACTTTTCCCTGGAAAACAAAACTCTCCTGCCAACTTTTTGATGGCAGATTGCAGGAGCCACTTTTCACCATCAAACTAGCCCGACTTGGCACTGGTGCCACCTCTGGTCTGGGAACCATCCTGCCTATCGTAGCTTTTCAGGAGCCAGCCGGTCACTCCCAGCCATAGGCCCCCAGACACAAACCTCGGCCCGTTTCCCAGGCAAACAAAATTAAGCTGCCCCGCTTCTGGATGGCAGATTGCAGGAGCTATTTAGTACTATCAAACCAGCCCGACTTGGCACTGGTGCCACCTTGGGTCTGTGAACCATCCTGCGTATTGTGGATTGTCAGGAGCCAGCCGACCACTCTCGGCCACAGACCCCAATCAAAATTACGGCCCGATTCACAGGCAAAAAAAACTCAGCTGCCCCACTTCTGGATGGGAGATTGCAGGAGGCGCTTGACTCTGTCAAACCAGCCCTACTTGGCACTGGTGCCACCTTGGGTCTGGGAACCATGCTGCGTATCATGGAATTTCAGGAGCCAGCCGGCCACTGCCAGCCACAGGACCCAAACACATACCACAGCCCTTTTCTCTGGCAAGCAAAACTCAGCTGCCCCGCTTTTGGATGGCAGATTGCAGGAGCCACTTGGTACTATCAAACCAGCCCAACTTGGCACTGGTGCCACCATGGGTCTGGTAACCATCCTGCCTATCGTAGCTTTTCAGGAGCCAGCCGGCCACTCCCAGCCACAGGCCCCCAAACAAAAACAACGGCGCTTTTCCCTGGAAAACAGAACTCGCCTGCCAACTTTTTGATGGCAGATTGCATAAGCCACTTTGCACCATCAAACTAGCCCGACTTGGCATTGGTGCCACCATGGTCTGGGAACCATCCTGCGTATCGTGGATTCTAATTAGCCAGCCGGCCACTCCCAGCCATAGGCCCCCAAACACAAACAACGGCGCTTTCCCCTGGAAAACAAAACTCGCCTGCCAACTTTTTGATGGCAGATTGGAGGAGCCGCTTGGTACTATCAAATCAGCCCAACGTGGCACTGGTGCCACCATGAGTCTGGTAACCATCCTGCCTATCGTAGCTTTTCAGGAGCCAGCCAGTCACTCCCAGCCATAGGCCCCCAGACACAAACCTCGGCCCGTTTCCCTGGCAAACAAAAGTAAGCTACCCCGCTTCTGGATGGCAGATTGCAGGAGCCACTTGGTACTATCAAACTGGCCCGACTTGGAACTGGTGCCCCCTCTGGTCTGGGAACCATCCTGCGTATCGTGGATTCTAAGGAGCCAGCCGGCCACTCCCAGCCACAGGCCACCAAAAAAAATCAACGGCACTTTTCCCTGGAAAACAAAACTGGCCTGCCAACTTTTTGATGGCAGATTGCAGGAGCCGCTTGATACTATCAAATCAGCCCAACTTGGCACTGGTGCCACCATGAGTCTGGTCACCATCCTGCCTATCGTAGCTTTTCAGGAGCCAGCCGGTCACTCTCAGCCATAGGCCCCCAGACACAAACCTCGGCCCGTTTCCCTGGCAAACAAAAGTAAGCTGCCCCGCTTCTGGATGGCAGATTGCAGGAGCCACTTGGTACTATCAAACCAGCCCAACTTGGAACTGGTGCCACCTCTGGTCTGGGAACCATCCTGCGTATCGTGGATTCTAAGGAGCCAGCCGGCCACTCCCAGCCACAGTCCACCAAACACAAACAACGGCACTTTTCCCTGGAAAACAAAACTCGCCTGCCAACTTTTTGATGGCAGATTGCAGGAGCCACTTTTCACCATTAAACTAGCCCGACTTGGCACTGGTGCCACCTCTGGTCTGGAAACCATCCTGCGTATCGTGGATTCTAATTAGCCAGCAGGCCACTCCCAGCCATAGGCCCCCAAACAAAAACAACGGCGCTTTTCCCTGGAAAACAAAACTCGCCTGCCAACTTTTTGATGGCAGATTGCAGGAGCCACTTGGTACTATCAAATCAGCCCAACGTGGCACTGGTGCCACCATGAGTCTGGTAACCATCCTGCCTATCGTAGCTTTTCAGGAGCCAGCCAGTCACTCCCAGCCATAGGCCCCCAGACAAAAACCTCGGCCCGTTTCCCTGGCAAACAAAAGTAAGCTACCCCGCTTCTGGATGGCAGATTGCAGGAGCCACTTGGTACTATCAAACTGGCCCGACTTGGAACTGGTGCCCCCTCTGGTCTGGGAACCATCCTGCGTATCGTGGATTCTAAGGAGCCAGCCGGCCACTCCCAGCCACAGGCCACCAAAAAAAATCAACGGCACTTTTCCCTGGAAAACAAAACTGGCCTGCCAACTTTTTGATGGCAGATTGCAGGAGCCGCTTGATACTATCAAATCAGCCCAACTTGGCACTGGTGCCACCATGAGTCTGGTCACCATCCTGCCTATCGTAGCTTTTCAGGAGCCAGCCGGTCACTCTCAGCCATAGGCCCCCAGACACAAACCTCGGCCCGTTTCCCTGGCAAACAAAAGTAAGCTGCCCCGCTTCTGGATGGCAGATTGCAGGAGCCAATTGGTACTATCAAACTGGCCCGACTTGGAACTGGTGCCACCTCTGGTCTGGGAACCATCCTGCGTATCCTGGGTTCTAAGGAGCCACCGGCCACTCCCAGCCACAGGACCCCAAACACAAACAACGGCGCTTTTCCCTGGAAAACAAAACTCGCCTGCCAACTTTTTGATGGCAGATTGCAGGAGCCACTTTTCACCATCAAACTAGCCCGACTTGGCACTGGTGCCACCTCTGGTCTGGGAACCATCCTGCCTATCGTAGCTTTTCAGGAGGCAGCCGGTCACTCCCAGCCATAGGCCCCCAGACACAAACATCGGCCCGTTTCCCTGGCAAACAAAATTAAGTTGCCCCGCTTCTGGATGGCAGATTGCAGGAGCTATTTAGTACTATCAAACCAGCCCGACTTGGCACTGGTGCCAGCTTGGGTCTGGGAACCATCCTGCGTATCCTGGGTTCTAAGGAGCCAGCCGGCCACTCCCAGCCACAGGACCCCAAACACAAACAACGGCGCTTTTCCCTGGAAAACAAAACTCGCCTGCCAACTTTTTGATGGCAGATTGCAGGAGCCACTTGGTACTATCAAACCAGCCCAACTTGGCACTGGTTCCACCATGGGTCTGGTCACCATCCTGCCTATCGTAGCTTTTCAGGACCTAGCCGGTCACTCCCAGCCATAGGCCCCGAGACACAAACCTCGGCCCGTTTCCCTGGCAAACACAAGTAAGCTGCCCCGCTTCTGGATGGCAGATTGCAGGTGCCACTTGGTACTATCAAACCAGCCCAACTTGGCAGTGGTGCCACCTCTGGTCTGGGAACCATCCTGCGTATCGTGGATTCTAAGGAGCCGGCCGGCCACTCCCAGCCACAGTCCACCAAACACAAACAACAGCACTTTTCACTGGAAAACAAAACTCGCCTGCCAACTTTTTGATGGCAGATTGCAGGAGCCACTTTTCACCATCAAACTAGCCCGACTTGGCACTGGTGCCACCTCTGGTCTGGTCACCATCCTGCCTATCGTAGCTTTTCAGGAGACAGCCGGTCACTCCCAGCCATAGGCCCCCATACAAAAACCTCGGCCCGTTTCCCTGGCAAACAAAATTAAGCTGCCCCGCTTCTGGATGGCAGATTGCAGGAGCTATTTAGTACTATCAAACCAGCCCGACTTGGCACTGGTGCCACCTTGGCTCTGGGAACCATCCTGCCTATTGTGGATTTTCAGGGGTCAGCCGGCCACTCACAGCCATATGCCCTCAAACACAAACCACGGCCCTTTTCTCTGGCAAACAAAACTCAACTGCCCCTCTTCTGGATGGCAAATTGCAGGACGCACTTGGTACTACAAAAACAGCACAACTTGGCACTGGTGCCACCTTGGGTCTGGTCGCCATCCTGCGTATCGAGCATTTTCAGGAGCCAGCAGGCCACTCCCAGCCATATGCCCCCAAAAACAAACCACGGCCCTTTTCTCTGGCAAACAAAACTCAGCTGCCCCGCTTCTGGATGGCAGATTGCAGGAGCCACTTGGTACTATCAAACCAGCCCGACTTGGCACTGGTGCCACCTTGGGTCTGTGAACCATCCTGCGTATTGTGGATTGACAGGAGCCAGCCGACCACTCTCGGCCACAGACCCCAATCAAAAACAACGGCCCGATTCACAGGCAAAAAAAACTCAGCTGCCCCACTTCTGGATGGGAGATTGCAGGAGGCGCTTGACTCTGTCAAACCAGCCCTACTTGGCACTGGTGCCACCTTGGGTCTGGGAACCATGCTGCGTATCATGGAATTTCAGGAGCCAGCCGGCCACTGCCAGCCACAGGACCCAAACACATACCACAGCCCTTTTCTCTGGCAAGCAAAACTCAGCTACCCCGCTTTTAGATGGCAGATTGCAGCAGCCACTTGGTACTATCAAACCAGCCCAACTTGGCACTGGTTCCACCATGGGTCTGGTAACCATCCTGCCTATCGTAGCTTTTCAGGACCTAGCCGGTCACTCCCAGCCATAGGCCCCCAGACACAAACCTCGGCCCGTTTCCCTGGCAAACACAAGTAAGCTGCCCCGCTTCTGGATGGCAGATTGCAGGTGCCACTTGGTACTATCAAACCAGCCCAACTTGGCAGTGGTGCCACCTCTGGTCTGGGAACCATCCTGCGTATCGTGGATTCTAAGGAGCCGGCCGGCCACTCCCAGCCACAGTCCACCAAACACAAACAACGGCACTTTTCCCTGGAAAACAAAACTCGCCTGCCAACTTTTTGATGGCAGATTGCAGGAGCCACTTTGCACCATCAAACTAGCCCGACTTGGCACTGGTGCCACCTCTGGTCTGGTCACCATCCTGCCTATCGTAGCTTTTCAGGAGACAGCCGGTCACTCCCAGCCATAGGCCCCCATACAAAAACCTCGGCCCGTTTCCCTGGCAAACAAAATTAAGCTGCCCCGCTTCTGGATGGCAGATTGCAGGAGCTATTTAGTACTATCAAACCAGCCCGACTTGGCACTGGTGCCACCTTGGCTCTGGGAACCATCCTGCCTATTGTGGATTTTCAGGGGTCAGCCGGCCACTCTCAGCCATATGCCCTCAAACACAAACCACGGCCCTTTTCTCTGGCAAACAAAACTCAACTGCCCCTCTTCTGGATGGCAAATTGCAGGACGCACTTGGTACTACAAAAACAGCACAACTTGGCACTGGTGCCACCTTGGGTCTGGTCGCCATCCTGCGTATCGAGCATTTTCAGGAGCCAGCAGGCCACTCCCAGCCATATGCCCCCAAAAACAAACCACGGCCCTTTTCTCTGGCAAACAAAACTCAGCTGCCCCGCTTCTGGATGGCAGATTGCAGGAGCCACTTGGTACTATCAAACCAGCCCGACAGGTCACTGGTGCCACCTTGGGTCTGTGAACCATCCTGCGTATTGTGGATTGACAGGAGCCAGCCGACCACTCTCGGCCACAGACCCCAATCAAAAACAACGGCCCGATTCACAGGCAAAAAAAACTCAGCTGCCCCACTTCTGGATGGGAGATTGCAGGAGGCGCTTGACTCTGTCAAACCAGCCCTACTTGGCACTGGTGCCACCTTGGGTCTGGGAACCATGCTGCGTATCATGGAATTTCAGGAGCCAGCCGGCCACTGCCAGCCACAGGACCCAAACACATACCACAGCCCTTTTCTCTGGCAAGCAAAACTCAGCTACCCCGCTTTTAGATGGCAGATTGCAGGAGCCACTTGGTACTATCAAACCAGCCCAACTTGGCACTGGTGCCACCATGGGTCTGGTAACCGTCCTGCCTATCGTAGCTTTTCAGGAGCCAGCCGGCCACTCCCAGCCACAGGCCCCCAAACAAAAACAACAGCGCTTTTCCCTGGAAAAGAAAACTCGCCTGCCAACATTTTGATGGCAGATTGCAGGAGCCACTTGGTACTATCAAACCAGCCCAACTTGGCACTGGTGCCACCATGGGTCTGGTCACCATCCTGCCTATCGTAGCTTTTCACGACCGAGCCGGTCACTCCCAGCCATAGGCCCCCAGACACAAACCACGGCCTGTTTCCTTGGAAAACAAAAGTAAGCTGCCCCGCTTCTGGATGGCAGATTGCAGGAGCCACTTTGTACTATCAAACCAGCCCAACTTAGAACTGGTGCCACCACTGGTCTGGGAACCATCCTGTGTATCGTGGATTCTAAGGAGCCAGCCGACCACTCCCAGCCACAGGCCCCCAAACACAAACAACGGCGCTTTTCCCTGGAAAACAAAACTTGCCTGCCAACTTTTTGATGGCAGATTGCAGGAGCCGCTTGGTACTATCAAATCAGCCCAACGTGGCACTGGTGCCACCATGAGTCTGGTAACCATCCTGCCTATCGTAGCTTTTCAGGAGCCAGCCAGTCACTCCCAGCCATAGGCCCCCAGACACAAACCTCGGCCCGTTTCCCTGGCAAACAAAAGTAAGCTGCCCCGCTTCTGGATGGCAGATTGCAGGAGCCACTTGGTACTATCAAACAAGCCCGACTTGGAACTGGTGCCACCTCTGGTCTGGGAACCATCCTGCGTATCGTGGATTCTAAGGAGCCAGCCGGCCACTCCCAGCCACAGTCCACCAAACACAAACAACGGCACTTTTCCCTGGAAAACAAAACTCGCCTGCAAACTTTTTCATGGCAGATTGCAGGAGCCACTTGGTACTATCAAACCAGCCCAACTTGGCAGTGGTGCCACCATGGGTCTGGTCACCATCCTGCCTATCGTAGCTTTTCAGGAGCCAGCCGGTCACTCCCTGCCATAGGCCCCCAGACACAAACCTCAGCCCGTTTCCCTGGCAAACAAAAGTAAGCTGCACCACTTCTGGATGGCAGATTGCAGGAGCCACTTTGCACCATCAAACTAGCCCGACTTGGCACTGGTGCCACCTCTGGTCTGGGAACCATCCTGCGTATCGTGGATTCTAATTAGCCAGCCGGCCACTCCCAGCCACAGGCCCCCAAACACAAACAACGGCGCTTTTCCCTGGAAAACAAAACTCGCCTGCCAACTTTTCGATGGCAGATTGCAGGAGCCGCTTGGTACTATCAAATCAGCCCAACTTGGCACTGGTGCCACCTTGTGTCTGGTAACCATCCTGCCTATCGTAGCTTTTCAGGAGCCAGCCGGTCACTCCCAGCCATAGGCCCCCAGACACAAACCTCGGCCCGTTTCCCTGGCAAACACAAGTAAGCTGCCCCGCTTCTGGATGGCAGATTGCAGGTGCCACTTGGTACTATCAAACCAGCCCAACTTGGCAGTGGTGCCACCTCTGGTCTGGGAACCATCCTGCGTATCGTGGATTCTAAGGAGCCGGCCGGCCACTCCCAGCCACAGTCCACCAAACACAAACAACGGCACTTTTCCCTGGAAAACAAAACTCGCCTGCCAACTTTTTGATGGCAGATTGCAGGAGCCACTTTTCACCATCAAACTAGCCCGACTTGGCACTGGTGCCACCTCTGGTCTGGTCACCATCCTGAGTATCGTAGCTTTTCAGGAGACAGCCGGTCACTCCCAGCCATAGGCCCCCAGACAAAAACCTCGGCCCGTTTCCCTGGCAAACAAAATTAAGCTGCCCCGCTTCTGGATGGCAGATTGCAGGAGCTATTTAGTACTATCAAACCAGCCCGACTTGGCACTGGTGCCACCTCTGGTCTGGGAACCATCCTGCCTATTGTGGATTTTCAGGGGTCAGCCGGCCACTCTCAGCCATATGCCCTCAAACACAAACCACGGCCCTTTTCTCTGGCAAACAAAACTCAACTGCCCCTCTTCTGGATGGCAAATTGCAGGACGCACTTGGTACTACAAAAACACCACAACTTGGCACTGGTGCCACCTTGGGTCTGGTCGCCATCCTGCGTATCGAGCATTTTCAGGAGCCAGCAGGCCACTCCCAGCCATATGCCCCCAAAAACAAACCACGGCCCTTTTCTCTGGCAAACAAAACTCAGCTGCCCCGCTTCTGGATGGCAGATTGCAGGAGCCACTTGGTACTATCAAACCAGCCCGACAGGTCACTGGTGCCACCTTGGGTCTGTGAACCATCCTGCGTATTGTGGATTGACAGGAGCCAGCCGACCACTCTCGGCCACAGACCCCAATCAAAAACAACGGCCCGATTCACAGGCAAAAAAAACTCAGCTGCCCCACTTCTGGATGGGAGATTGCAGGAGGCGCTTGACTCTGTCAAACCAGCCCTACTTGGCACTGGTGCCACCTTGGGTCTGGGAACCATGCTGCGTATCATGGAATTTCAGGAGCCAGCCGGCCACTGCCAGCCACAGGACCCAAACACATACCACAGCCCTTTTCTCTGGCAAGCAAAACTCAGCTACCCCGCTTTTAGATGGCAGATTGCAGCAGCCACTTGGTACTATCAAACCAGCCCAACTTGGCACTGGTGCCACCATGGGTCTGGTAACCGTCCTGCCTATCGTAGCTTTTCAGGAGCCAGCCGGCCACTCCCAGCCACAGGCCCCCAAACAAAAACAACGGCGCTTTTCCCTGGAAAAGAAAACTCGCCTGCCAACTTTTTGATGGCAGATTGCAGGAGCCACTTGGTACTATCAAACCAGCCCAACTTGGCACTGGTGCCACCATGGGTCTGGTCACCATCCTGCCTATCGTAGCTTTTCACGACCGAGCCGGTCACTCCCAGCCATAGGCCCCCAGAAACAAACCACGGCCTGTTTCCGTGGAAAACAAAAGTAAGCTGCCCCGCTTCTTGATGGCAGATTGCAGGAGCCACTTTGTGGTATCAAACCAGCCCAACTTAGAACTGGTGCCACCACTGGTCTGGGAACCATCCTGTGTATCGTGGATTCTAAGGAGCCAGCCGACCACTCCCAGCCACAGGCCCCCAAACACAAACAACGGCGCTTTTCCCTGGAAAACAAAACTCGCCTGCCAACTTTTTGATGGCAGATTGCAGGAGCCGCTTGGTACTATCAAATCAGCCCAACGTGGCACTGGTGCCACCATGAGTCTGGTAACCATCCTGCCTATCGTAGCTTTTCAGGAGCCAGCCAGTCACTCCCAGCCATAGGCCCCCAGACACAAACCTCGGCCCGTTTCCCTGGCAAACAAAAGTAAGCTGCCCCGCTTCTGGATGGCAGATTGCAGGAGCCACTTGGTACTATCAAACAAGCCCGACTTGGAACTGGTGCCACCTCTGGTCTGGAAACCATCCTGCGTATCGTGGATTCTAAGGAGCCAGCCGGCCACTCCCAGCCACAGGCCACCAAACAAAATCAACGGCACTTTTCCCTGGAAAACAAAACTCTCCTGCCAACTTTTTGATGGCAGATTGCAGGAGCCACTTTTCACCATCAAACTAGCCCAACTTGGCACTGGTGCGACCTCTGGTCTGGGAACCATCCTGCCTATCGTAGCTTTTCAGGAGCCAGCCGGTCACTCCCAGCCATAGGCCCCCAGACACAAACCTCGGCCCGTTTCCCAGGCAAACAAAATTAAGCTGCCCCGCTTCTGGATGGCAGATTGCAGGAGCTATTTAGTACTATCAAACCAGCCCGACTTGGCACTGGTGCCACCTTGGGTCTGTGAACCATCCTGCGTATTGTGGATTGTCAGGAGCCAGCCGACCACTCTCGGCCACAGACCCCAATCAAAATAACGGCCCGATTCACAGGCAAAAAAAACTCAGCTGCCCCACTTCTGGATGGGAGATTGCAGGAGGCGCTTGACTCTGTCAAACCAGCCCTACTTGGCACTGGTGCCACCTTGGGTCTGGGAACCATGCTGCGTATCATGGAATTTCAGGAGCCAGCCGGCCACTGCCAGCCACAGGACCCAAACACATACCACAGCCCTTTTCTCTGGCAAGCAAAACTCAGCTGCCCCGCTTTTGGATGGCAGATTGCAGGAGCCACGTGGTACTATCAAACCAGCCCAACTTGGCACTGGTGCCACCATGGGTCTGGTAACCATCCTGCCTATCGTAGCTTTTCAGGAGCCAGCCGGCCACTCCCAGCCACAGGCCCCCAAACAAAAACAACGGCGCTTTTCCCTGGAAAACAGAACTCGCCTGCCAACTTTTTGATGGCAGATTGCATAAGCCACTTTGCACCATCAAACTAGCCCGACTTGGCATTGGTGCCACCATGGTCTGGGAACCATCCTGCGAATCGTGGATTCTAATTAGCCAGCCGGCCACTCCCAGCCACAGGCCCCCAAACACAAACAACGGCGCTTTCCCCTGGAAAACAAAACTCGCCTGCCAACTTTTTGATGGCAGATTGCAGGAGCCACTTTTCACCATCAATCTAGCCCGACTTGGCACTGGTGCCACCTCTGGTCTGGGAACCATCCTGCCTATCGTAGCTTTTCAGGAGCCAGCCGGTCACTCCCAGCCATAGGCCCCCAGACACAAACCTCGGCCCGTTTCCCAGGCAAACAAAATTAAGCTGCCCCGCTTCTGGATGGCAGATTGCAGGAGCTATTTAGTACTATCAAACCAGCCCGACTTGGCACTGGTGCCACCTTGGGTCTGTGAACCATCCTGCGTATTGTGGATTGTCAGGAGCCAGCCGACCACTCTCGGCCACAGACCCCAATCAAAATAACGGCCCGATTCACAGGCAAAAAAAACTCAGCTGCCCCACTTCTGGATGGGAGATTGCAGGAGGCGCTTGACTCTGTCAAACCAGCCCTACTTGGCACTGGTGCCACCTTGGGTCTGGGAACCATGCTGCGTATCATGGAATTTCAGGAGCCAGCCGGCCACTGCCAGCCACAGGACCCAAACACATACCACAGCCCTTTTCTCTGGCAAGCAAAACTCAGCTGCCCCGCTTTTGGATGGCAGATTGCAGGAGCCACGTGGTACTATCAAACCAGCCCAACTTGGCACTGGTGCCACCATGGGTCTGGTAACCATCCTGCCTATCGTAGCTTTTCAGGAGCCAGCCGGCCACTCCCAGCCACAGGCCCCCAAACAAAAACAACGGCGCTTTTCCCTGGAAAACAGAACTTGCCTGCCAACTTTTTGATGGCAGATTGCATAAGCCACTTTGCACCATCAAACTAGCCCGACTTGGCATTGGTGCCACCATGGTCTGGGAACCATCCTGCGTATCGTGGATTCTAATTAGCCAGCCGGCCACTCCCAGCCATAGGCTCCCAAACAAAAACAACGGCGCTTTTCCCTGGAAAACAAAACTCGCCTGCCAACATTTTGATGGCAGATTGCAGGAGCCGCTTGGTACTATCAAATCAGCCCAACGTGGCACTGGTGCCACCATGAGTCTGGTAACCATCCTGCCTATCGTAGCTTTTCAGGAGCCAGCCAGTCACTCCCAGCCATAGGCCCCCAGACACAAACCTCGGCCCGTTTCCCTGGCAAACAAAAGTAAGCTGCCCCGCTTCTGGATGGCAGATTGCAGGAGCCACTTGGTACTATCAAACTGGCCCGACTTGGAACTGGTGCCACCTCTGGTCTGGGAACCATCCTGCGTATCGTGGATTCTAAGGAGCCAGCCGGCCACTCCCAGCCACAGGCCACCAAACAAAATCAACGGCACTTTTCCCTGGAAAACAAAACTCGCCTGCCAACTTTTTGATGGCAGATTGCAGGAGCCACTTTTCACCATCAAACTAGCCCGACTTGGCACTGGTGCCACCTCTGGTCTGGGAACCATCCTGCCTATCGTAGCTTTTCAGGAGGCAGCCGGTCACTCCCAGCCATAGGCCCCCAGACACAAACATCGGCCCGTTTCCCTGGCAAACAAAATTAAGTTGCCCCGCTTCTGGATGGCAGATTGCAGGAGCTATTTAGTACTATCAAACCAGCCCGACTTGGCACTGGTGCCAGCTTGGGTCTGGGAACCATGCTGCGTATCATGGAATTTCAGGAGCCAGCCGGCCACTGCCAGCCACAGGACCCAAACACATACCACAGCCCTTTTCTCTGGCAAGCAAAACTCAGCTGCCCCCCTTTTAGATGGCAGATTGCAGCAGCCACTTGGTACTATCAAACCAGCCCAACTTGGCACTGGTGCCACCATGGGTCTGGTAACCATCCTGCCTATGGTAGCTTTTCACGACCGAGCCGGTCACTCCCAGCCATAGGCCCCCAGACACAAACCACGGCCCGTTTCCTTGACAAAAGGAAGTAAGCTGCCCCGCTTCTGGATGGGAGATTGCAGGAACCACTTGGTAATCTCAAACCAGCCCAACTTGGCACTGGTGCCAGCTTGGGTCTGGGAACCATCCTGCGTATCCTGGGTTCTAAGGAGCCAGCCGGCCACTCCCAGCCACAGGCCCCCAAACAAAAACAACGGCGCTTTTCCCTGGAAAAAAGAACTCGCCTGCCAACTTTTTGATGGCAGATTGCATAAGCCACTTTGCACCATCAAACTAGCCCGACTTGGCATTGGTGCCACCATGGTCTGGGAACCATCCTGCGTATCGTGGATTCTAATTAGCCAGCCGGCCACTCCCAGCCATAGGCTCCCAAACACAAACAACGGCGCTTTCCCCTGGAAAACAAAACTCGCCTGCCAACTTTTTGATGGCAGATTGCAGGAGCCACTTGGTACTATCAAACTGGCCCGACTTGGAACTGGTGCCACCTCTGGTCTGGGAACCATCCTGCGTATCGTGGATTCTAAGGAGCCAGCCGGCCACTCCCAGCCAGAGGCCCCCAAACAAAAACAACGGCGCTTTTCCCTGGAAAAGAAAACTCGCCTGCCAACTTTTTGATGGCAGATTGCAGCAGCCACTTGGTACTATCAAACCAGCCCAACTTGGCACTGGTGCCACCATGGGTCTGGTAACCATCCTGCCTATCGTAGCTTTTCACGACCGAGCCGGTCACTCCCAGCCATAGGCCCCCAGACACAAACCACGGCCCGTTTCCTTGACAAAAGGAAGTAAGCTGCCCCGCTTCTGGATGGGAGATTGCAGGAACCACTTAGTAATCTCAAACCAGCCCAACTTGGCACTGGTGCCAGCTTGGGTCTGGGAACCATCCTGCGTATCCTGGGTTCTAAGGAGCCAGCCGGCCACTCCCAGCCACAGGCCCCCAAACACAAACAACGGCGCTTTTCCCTGGAAAACAAAACTCGCCTGCCAACTTTTTGATGGCAGATTGCAGGAGCCACTTGGTACTATCAAACCAGCCCAACTTGGCACTGGTTCCACCATGGGTCTGGTCACCATCCTGCCTATCGTAGCTTTTCAGGACCTAGCCGGTCACTCCCAGCCATAGGCCCCCAGACACAAACCTCGGCCCTTTTCCCTGGCAAACAAAAGTAAGCTGCGCCGCTTCTGGATGGCAGATTGCAGGAACCACTTGGTACTATCAAACCAGCCCAACTTGGCACTGGTGCCACCTTGGGTCTGGGAACCATGCTGCGTATCGTGGATTCCAAGGAGCCAGCCGGCCTCTCCCAGCCGGAGGCCCCCAAATACAATGGCGCTTTTCCCGGGAAAACAAAACTCGCCTGCCAACATTTTGATGGCAGATTGTGTGAGCCACTTGGTACTATCAAACCAGCCCAACTTGGCACTGGTGCCACCATGGGTCTGGTCACCATCGTGCCTATCGTAGCTTTTCAGGAGCCAGCCGGTCACTCCCAGCCATATGCCCCCAGACACAAACCTCGGCCCGTTTCCCTGGCAAACAAAAGTAAGCTGCCCCGCTTCTGGATGGCTGATTGCAGGAGCCACTTGGTACTATCAAACCAGCCCGACTTGGAACTGGTGCCACCTCGGGTCTGGGAACCATCCTGCGTATCGTGGATTCTAAGGAGCCAGCCAGCCACTCCCAGCCACAGTCCACCAAACACAAACAACGGCACTTTTCCCTGGAAAAGAAAACTCGCCTGCAAACTTTTTCATGGCAGATTGCAGGAGCCACTTGGTACTATCAAACCAGCCCAACTTGGCACTGGTGCCACCATGGGTCTGGTCACCATCCTGCCTATCGTAGCTTTTCAGGAGCCAGCCGGTCACTCCCAGCCATAGGCTCCCAGACACAAACCACGGCCAGTTTCCTTGGCAAACAAAAGTAAGCTGCCCCGCTTCTGGATGGCAGATTGCAGGAGCCACTTTGTGGTATCAAACCAGCCCAACTTAGAACTGGTGCCACCTCTGGTCTCGGAACCATGCTGCGTATCGTGGATTCTAAGGAGCCAGCCGGCCACTCCCAGCCACAGGCCCCCAAACACAATGGCGCTTTTCCCTGGAAAACAAAACTCACCTACCAACTTTTTGATGGCAGATTTTGTGAGCCACTTGGTACTATCAAACCAGCCCTACTTGGCACTGGTGCCACCATGGGTCTGGTCACCATCCTGCCTATCGTAGCTTTTCAGGAGCCAGCCGGTCACTCCTGCCATAGGCCCCCAGACACAAACCTCGGCCCGTTTCCCTGGCAAACACAAGTAAGCTGCCCCGCTTCTGGATGGCAGATTGCAGGTGCCATTTGGTACTATCAAACCAGCCCGACTTGGAACTGGTGCCACCTCTGGTCTGGGAACCATCCTGCGTATCGTGGATTCTAAGGAGCCGGCCGGCCACTCCCAGCCACAGTCCACCAAACACAAACAACGGCACTTTTCCCTGGAAAACAAAACTCGCCTGCCAACTTTTTGATGGCAGATTGCAGGAGCCACTTTTCACCATCAAACTAGCCCGACTTGGCACTGGTGCCACCTCTGGTCTGGTCACCATCCTGCCTATCGTAGCTTTTCAGGAGACAGCCGGTCACTCCCAGCCATAGGCCCCCAGACAAAAACCTCGGCCCGTTTCCCTGGCAAACAAAATTAAGCTGCCCTGCTTCTGGATGGCAGATTGCAGGAGCTATTTAGTACTATCAAACCAGCCCGACTTGGCACTGGTGCCACCTTGGCTCTGGGAACCATCCTGCCTATTGTGGATTTTCAGGGGTCAGCCGGCCACTCTCAGCCATATGCCCTCAAACACAAACCACGGCCCTTTTCTCTGGCAAACAAAACTCAACTGCCCCTCTTCTGGATGGCAAATTGCAGGACGCACTTGGTACTACAAAAACAGCACAACTTGGCACTGGTGCCACCTTGGGTCTGGTCGCCATCCTGCGTATCGAGCATTTTCAGGAGCCAGCAGGCCACTCCCAGCCATATGCCCCCAAAAACAAACCACGGCCCTTTTCTCTGGCAAACAAAACTCAGCTGCCCCGCTTCTGGATGGCAGATTGCAGGAGCCACTTGGTACTATCAAACCAGCCCGACTTGGCACTGGTGCCACCTTGGGTCTGTGAACCATCCTGCGTATTGTGGATTGACAGGAGCCAGCCGACCACTCTCGGCCACAGACCCCAATCAAAAACAACGGCCCGATTCACAGGCAAAAAAAACTCAGCTGCCCCACTTCTGGATGGGAGATTGCAGGAGGCGCTTGACTCTGTCAAACCAGCCCTACTTGGCACTGGTGCCACCTTGGGTCTGGGAACCATGCTGCGTATCATGGAATTTCAGGAGCCAGCCGGCCACTGCCAGCCACAGGACCCAAACACATACCACAGCCCTTTTCTCTGGCAAGCAAAACTCAGCTACCCCGCTTTTAGATGGCAGATTGCAGCAGCCACTTGGTACTATCAAACCAGCCCAACTTGGCACTGGTGCCACCATGGGTCTGGTAACCGTCCTGCCTATCGTAGCTTTTCAGGAGCCAGCCGGCCACTCCCAGCCACAGGCCCCCAAACAAAAACAACGGCGCTTTTCCCTGGAAAAGAAAACTCGCCTGCCAACTTTTTGATGGCAGATTGCAGGAGCCACTTGGTACTATCAAACCAGCCCAACTTGGCACTGGTGCCACCATGGGTCTGGTCACCATCCTGCCTATCGTAGCTTCTCACGACCGAGCTGGTCACTCCCAGCCATAGGCCCCCAGACACAAACCACGGCCTGTTTCCGTGGAAAACAAAAGTAAGCTGCCCCGCTTCTGGAGGGCAGATTGCAGGAGCCACTTGGTACTATCAAACAAGCCCGACTTGGAACTGGTGCGACCTCTGGTCTGGGAACCATCCTGCGTATCGTGGATTCTAAGGAGCCAGCCGGCCACTCCCAGCCACAGGCCACCAAACAAAATCAACGGCACTTTTCCCTGGAAAACAAAACTGGCCTGCCAACTTTTTGATGGCAGATTGCAGGAGCCACTTTTCACCATCAAACTAGCCCGACTTGGCACTGGTGCCACCTCTGGTCTGGGAACCATCCTGCCTATCGTAGCTTTTCAGGAGCCAGCCGGTCACTCCCAGCCGTAGGCCCCCAGACACAAACCTCGGCCCGTTTCCCAGGCAAACAAAATTAAGCTGCCCCGCTTCTGGATGGCAGATTGCAGGAGCTATTTAGTACTATCAAACCAGCCCGACTTGGCACTGGTGCCACCTTGGGTCTGTGAACCATCCTGCGTATTGTGGATTGTCAGGAGCCAGCCGACCACTCTCGGCCACAGACCCCAATCAAAATAACGGCCCGATTCACAGGCAAAAAAAACTCAGCTGCCCCACTTCTGGATGGGAGATTGCAGGAGGCGCTTGACTCTGTCAAACCAGCCCTACTTGGCACTGGTGCCACCTTGGGTCTGGGAACCATGCTGCGTATCATGGAATTTCAGGAGCCAGCCGGCCACTGCCAGCCACAGGACCCAAACACATACCACAGCCCTTTTCTCTGGCAAGCAAAACTCAGCTGCCCCGCTTTTGGATGGCAGATTGCAGGAGCCACGTGGTACTATCAAACCAGCCCAACTTGGCACTGGTGCCACCATGGGTCTGGTAACCATCCTGCCTATCGTAGCTTTTCAGGAGCCAGCCGGCCACTCCCAGCCACAGGCCCCCAAACAAAAACAACGGCGCTTTTCCCTGGAAAACAGAACTCGCCTGCCAACTTTTTGATGGCAGATTGCATAAGCCACTTTGCACCATCAAACTAGCCCGACTTGGCATTGGTGCCACCATGGTCTGGGAACCATCCTGCGTATCGTGGATTCTAATTAGCCAGCCGGCCACTCCCAGCCACAGGCCCCCAAACACAAACAACGGCGCTTTCCCCTGGAAAACAAAACTCGCCTGCCAACTTTTTGATGGCAGATTGCAGGAGCCGCTTGGTACTATCAAATCAGCCCAACGTGGCACTGGTGCCACCATGAGTCTGGTAACCATCCTGCCTATCGTAGCTTTTCAGGAGCCAGCCAGTCACTCCCAGCCATAGGCCCCCAGACAAAAACGTCGGCCCGTTTCCCTGGCAAACAAAAGTAATCTACCCCGCTTCTGGATGGCAGATTGCAGGTGCCATTTGGTACTATCAAACTGGCCCGACTTGGAACTGGTGCCACCTCTGGTCTGGGAACCATCCTGCGTATCGTGGATTCTAAGGAGCCAGCCGGCCACTCCCAGCCACAGGCCACCAAAAAAAATCAACGGCACTTTTCCCTGGAAAACAAAACTGGCCTGCCAACTTTTTGATGGCAGATTGCAGGAGCCGCTTGATACTATCAAATCAGCCCAACTTGGCACTGGTGCCACCATGAGTCTGGTCACCATCCTGCCTATCGTAGCTTTTCAGGAGCCAGCCGGTCACTCTCAGCCATAGGCCCCCAGACATAAACCTCGGCCCGTTTCCCTGGCAAACAAAAGTAAGCTGCCCCGCTTCTGGATGGCAGATTGCAGGAGCCACTTGGTACTATCAAACCAGCCCGACTTGGAACTGGTGCCACCTCTGGTCTGGGAACCATCCTGCGTATCGTGGATTCTAAGGAGCCAGCCGGCCACTCCCAGCCACAGTCCACCAAACACAAACAACGGCACTTTTCCCTGGAAAACAAAACTCGCCTGCAAACTTTTTCATGGCAGATTGCAGGAGCCACTTTGCACCATTAAACTAGCCCGACTTGGCACTGGTGCCACCTCTGGTCTGGAAACCATCCTGCGTATCGTGGATTCTAATTAGCCAGCAGGCCACTCCCAGCCATAGGCTCCCAAACAAAAACAACGGCGCTTTTCCCTGGAAAACAAAACTCGCCTGCCAACTTTTTGATGGCAGATTGCAGGAGCCGCTTGGTACTATCAAATCAGCCCAACGTGGCACTGGTGCCACCTCTGGTCTGGGAACCATCCTGCCTATCGTAGCTTTTCAGGAGCCAGCCGGTCACTCCCAGCCATAGGCCCCCAGACACAAACATCGGCCCGTTTCCCTGGCAAACAAAATTAAGTTGCCCCGCTTCTGGATGGCAGATTGCAGGAGCTATTTAGTACTATCAAACCAGCCCGACTTGGCACTGGTGCCAGCTTGGGTCTGGGAACCATGCTGCGTATCATGGAATTTCAGGAGCCAGCTGGCCACTGTCAGCCACAGGACCCAAACACATACCACAGCCCTTTTCTCTGGCAAGCAAAACTCAGCTACCCCGCTTTTAGATGGCAGATTGCAGGAGCCACTTGGTACTATCAAACCAGCCCAACTTGGCACTGGTGCCACCATGGGTCTGGTAACCATCCTGCCTATCGTAGCTTTTCACGACCGAGTCGGTCACTCCCAGCCATCGGCCCCCAGACACAAACCACGGCCCGTTTCCTTGACAAAAGGAAGTAAGCTGCCCTGCTTCTGGATGGGAGATTGCAGGAACCACTTGGTAATCTCAAACCAGCCCAACTTGGCACTGGTGCCAGCTTGGGTCTGGGAACCATCCTGCGTATCCTGGGTTCTAAGGAGCCAGCCGGCCACTCCCAGCCACAGGCCCCCAAACACAAACAACGGCGCTTTTCCCTGGAAAACAAAACTCGCCTGCCAACTTTTTGATGGCAGATTGCAGGAGCCACTTGGTACTATCAAACCAGCCCAACTTGGCACTGGTTCCACCATGGGTCTGGTCACCATCCTGCCTATCGTAGCTTTTCAGGACCTAGCCGGTCACTCCCAGCCATAGGCCCCCAGACACAAACCTCGGCCCTTTTCCCTGGCAAACAAAGTAAGCTGCGCCGCTTCTGGATGGCAGATTGCAGGAACCACTTGGTACTATCAAACCAGCCCAACTTGGCACTGGTGCCACCTTGGGTCTGGGAACCATGCTGCGTATCGTGGATTCCAAGGAGCCAGCCGGCCACTCCCAGCCAGAGGCCCCCAAACACAAACAACGGCGCTTTTCCCTGGAAAACAAAACTGGCCTGCCAACATTTTGATGGCAGATTGCAGGGACCACTTGGTACTATCAAACCAGCCCAACTTGGCACTGGTTCCACCATGGGTCTGGTAACCATCCTGCCTATCGTAGCTTTTCAGGAGCCAGCCGGTCACTCCCAGCCATAGGCCCCCAGACACAAACCTCGGCCCGTTTCCCTGGCAAACAAAAGTAAGCTGCCCCGCTTCTGGATGGCTGATTGCAGGAGCCACTTGGTACTATCAAACCAGCCCGACTTGGAACTGGTGCCACCTTGGGTCTGGGAACCATCCTGCGTATCGTGGATTCTAAGGAGCCAGCCAGCCACTCCCAGCCACAGGCACCCAAACACAATGGCGCTTTTCCCTGGAAAACAAAACTCGCCTACCAACTTTTTGATGGCAGATTGTGTGAGCCACTTGGTACTATCAAACCAGCCCTACTTGGCACTGGTGCCACCATGGGTCTGGTCACCATCCTGCCTATCGTAGCTTTTCAGGAGCCAGCCGGTCACTCCCTGCCATAGGCCCCCAGACACAAACCTCAGCCCGTTTCCCTGGCAAACAAAAGTAAGCTACCCCACTTCTGGATGGGAGATTGCAGGAGCCACTTTGCACCATAAAACTAGCCCGACTTGGCACTGGTGCCACCTCTGGTCTGGGAACCATCCTGCGTATCGTGGATTCTAATTAGCCAGCCGGCCACTCCCAGCCACAGGCCCCCAAACACAAACAACGGCGCTTTTCCCTGGAAAACAAAACTCGCCTGCCAACTTTTTGATGGCAGATTGCAGGAGCCGCTTGGTACTATCAAATCAGCCCAACGTGGCACTGGTGCCACCATGAGTCTGGTAACCATCCTGCCTATCGTAGGTTTTCAGGAGGCAGCCGGTCACTCCCAGCCATAGGCCCCCAGACACAAACCTCGGCCCGTTTCCCTGGCAAACACAAGTAAGCTGCCCCGCTTCTGGATGGCAGATTGCAGGTGCCATTTGGTACTATCAAACCAGCCTGACTTGGAACTGGTGCCACCTCTGGTCTGGGAACCATCCTGCGTATCGTGGATTCTAAGGAGCCGGCCGGCCACTCCCAGCCACAGTCCACCAAACACAAACAACGGCACTTTTCCCTGGAAAACAAAACTCGCCTGCCAACTTTTTGATGGCAGATTGCAGGAGCCACTTTTCACCATCAAACTAGCCCGACTTGGCACTGGTGCCACCTCTGGTCTGGTCACCATCCTGCCTATCGTAGCTTTTCAGGAGGCAGCCGGTCACTCCCAGCCATAGGCCCCCAGACAAAAACCTCGGCCCGTTTCCCTGGCAAACAAAATTAAGCTGCCCCGCTTCTGGATGGCAGATTGCAGGAGCTATGTAGTACTATCAAACCAGCCCGACTTGGCACTGGTGCCACCTTGGCTCTGGGAACCATCCTGCCTATTGTGGATTTTCAGGGGTCAGCCGGCCACTCTCAGCCATATGCCCTCAAACACAAACCACGGCCCTTTTCTCTGGCAAACAAAACTCAACTGCCCCTCTTCTGGATGGCAAATTGCAGGACGCACTTGGTACTACAAAAACAGCACAACTTGGCACTGGTGCCACCTTGGGTCTGGTCGCCATCCTGCGTATCGAGCATTTTCAGGAGCCAGCAGGCCACTCCCAGCCATATGCCCCCAAAAACAAACCACGGCCCTTTTCTCTGGCAAACAAAACTCAGCTGCCCCGCTTCTGGATGGCAGATTGCAGGAGCCACTTGGTACTATCAAACCAGCCCGACTTGGCACTGGTGCCACCTTGGGTCTGTGAACCATCCTGCGTATTGTGGATTGACAGGAGCCAGCCGACCACTCTCGGCCACAGACCCCAATCAAAAACATCGGCCCGTTTCCCTGGCAAACAAAATTAAGTTGCCCCGCTTCTGGATGGCAGATTGCAGGAGCTATTTAGTACTATCAAACCAGCCCGACTTGGCACTGGTGCCAGCTTGGGTCTGGGAACCATGCTGCGTATCATGGAATTTCAGGAGCCAGCCGGCCACTGCCAGCCACAGGACCCAAACACATACCACAGCCCTTTTCTCTGGCAAACAAAACTCAGCTACCCCGCTTTTAGATGGCAGATTGCAGCAGCCACTTGGTACTATCAAACCAGCCCAACTTGGCACTGGTGCCACCATGGGTCTGGTAACCGTCCTGCCTATCGTAGCTTTTCAGGAGCCAGCCGGCCACTGCCAGCCACAGGCCCCCAAACAAAAACAACGGCGCTTTTCCCTGGAAAAGAAAACTCGCCTGCCAACTTTTTGATGGCAGATTGCAGGAGCCACTTGGTACTATCAAACCAGCCCAACTTGGCACTGGTGCCACCATGGGTCTGGTCACCATCCTGCCTATCGTAGCTTTTCACGACCGAGCCGGTCACTCCCAGCCATAGGCCCCCAGACACAAACCACGGCCTGTTTCCTTGGAAAACAAAAGTAAGCTGCCCCGCTTCTGGATGGCAGATTGCAGGAGCCACTTTGTGGTATCAAACCAGCCCAACTTAGAACTGGTGCCACCACTGGTCTCGGAACCATCCTGTGTATCGTGGATTCTAAGGAGCCAGCCGACCACTCCCAGCCACAGGCCCCCAAACACAAACAACGGCGCTTTTCCCTGGAAAACAAAACTCGCCTGCCAACTTTTTGATGGCAGATTGCAGGAGCCGCTTGGTACTATCAAATCAGCCCAACGTGGCACTGGTGCCACCATGAGTCTGGTCACCATCCTGCCTATCGTAGCTTTTCAGGAGCCAGCCAGTCACTCCCAGCCATAGGCCCCCAGACACAAACCTCGGCCCGTTTCCCTGGCAAACAAAAGTAAGCTGCCCCACTTCTGGATGGCAGATTGCAGGAGCCACTTGGTACTATTAAACAAGCCCGACTTGGAACTGGTGCGACCTCTGGTCTGGGAACCATCCTGCGTATCGTGGATTCTAAGGAGCCAGCCGGCCACTCCCAGCCACAGGCCACCAAACAAAATCAACGGCACTTTTCCCTGGAAAAAATAACTCTCCTGCCAACTTTTTGATGGCAGATTGCAGGAGCCACTTTTCACCATCAAACTAGCCCGACTTGGCACTGGTGCCACCTCTGGTCTGGGAACCATCCTGCCTATCGTAGCTTTTCAGGAGGCAGCCGGTCACTCCCAGCCATAGGCCCCCAGACACAAACCTCGGCCCGTTTCCCAGGCAAACAAAATTAAGCTGCCCCGCTTCTGGATGGCAGATTGCAGGAGCTATTTAGTACTATCAAACCAGCCCGACTTGGCACTGGTGCCACCTTGGGTCTGTGAACCATCCTGCGTATTGTGGATTGTCAGGAGCCAGCCGACCACTCTCGGCCACAGACCCCAATCAAAATAACGGCCCGATTCACAGGCAAAAAAAACTCAGCTGCCCCACTTCTGGATGGGAGATTGCAGGAGGCGCTTGACTCTGTCAAACAAGCCCTACTTGGCACTGGTGCCACCTTGGGTCTGGGAACCATGCTGCGTATCATGGAATTTCAGGAGCCAGCCGGCCACTGCCAGCCACAGGACCCAAACACATACCACAGCCCTTTTCTCTGGCAAGCAAAACTCAGCTGCCCCGCTTTTGGATGGCAGATTGCAGGAGCCACGTGGTACTATCAAACCAGCCCAACTTGGCACTGGTGCCACCATGGGTCTGGTAACCATCCGGCCTATCGTAGCTTTTCAGGAGCCAGCCGGCCACTCCCAGCCACAGGCCCCCAAACAAACACAACGGCGCTTTTTCCTGGAAAACAGAACTCGCCTGCCAACTTTTTGATGGCAGATTGCATAAGCCACTTTGCACCATCAAACTAGCCCGACTTGGCATTGGTGCCACCATGGTCTGGGAACCATCCTGCGTATCGTGGATTCTAATTAGCCAGCCGGCCACTCCCAGCCATAGGCCCCCAAACACAAACAACGGCGCTTTCCCCTGGAAAACAAAACTCGCCTGCCAACTTTTTGATGGCAGATTGCAGGAGCCGCTTGGTACTATCAAATCAGCCCAACGTGGCACTGGTGCCACCATGAGTCTGGTAACCATCCTGCCTATCGTAGCTTTTCAGGAGCCAGCCAGTCACTCCCAGCCATAGGTCCCCAGACAAAAACCTCGGCCCGTTTCCCTGGCAAACAAAAGTAAGCTACCCCGCTTCTGGATGGCAGATTGCAGGAGCCACTTGGTACTATCAAACTGGCCCGACTTGGAACTGGTGCCACCTCTGGTCTGGGAACCATCCTGCGTATCGTGGATTCTAAGGAGCCAGCCGGCCACTCCCAGCCACAGGCCACCAAAAAAAATCAACGGCACTTTTCCCTGGAAAACAAAACTGGCCTGCCAACTTTTTGATGGCAGATTGCAGGAGCCGCTTGATACTATCAAATCAGCCCAACTTGGCACTGGTGCCACCATGAGTCTGGTCACCATCCTGCCTATCGTAGCTTTTCAGGAGCCAGCCGGTCACTCTCAGCCATAGGCCCCCAGACACAAACCTCGGCCCGTTTCCCTGGCAAACAAAAGTAAGCTGCCCCGCTTCTGGATGGCAGATTGCAGGAGCCACTTGGTACTATCAAACCAGACCGACTTGGAACTGGTGCCACCTCTGGTCTGGGAACCATCCTGCGTATCGTGGATTCTAAGGAGCCAGCCGGCCACTCCCAGCCACAGTCCACCAAACACAAACAACGGCACTTTTCCCTGGAAAACAAAACTCGCCTGCAAACTTTTTCATGGCAGATTGCAGGAGCCACTTGGTACTATCAAACTGGCCCGACTTGGAACTGGTGCCACCTCTGGTCTGGGAACCATCCTGCGTATCGTGGATTCTAAGGAGCCAGCCGGCCACTCCCAGCCACAGGCCACCAAACAAAATCCACGGCACTTTTCCCTGGAAAACAAAACTCGCCTGCCAACTTTTTGATGGCAGATTGCAGGAGCCACTTTTCACCATCA
Organism: Melospiza melodia melodia; assembly: GCF_035770615.1. Taxonomy (NCBI): domain Eukaryota; kingdom Metazoa; phylum Chordata; class Aves; order Passeriformes; family Passerellidae; genus Melospiza; species Melospiza melodia. The sequence continues at coordinate 10,446,250 of NC_086219.1, read as the reverse complement.
AAGTAGCCCGACTTGGCACTGGTGCCACCTCTGGTCTGGTAACCATCCTGCCTATCGTAGCTTTTCAGGAGGCAGCCGGTCACTCCCAGCCATAGGCCCCCAGACACAAACCTCGGCCCGTTTCCCAGGCAAACAAAATTAAGCTGCCCCGCTTCTGGATGGCAGATTGCAGGAGCTATTTAGTACTATCAAACCAGCCCGACTTGGCACTGGTGCCAGCTTGGGTCTGGGAACCATGCTGCGTATCATGGAATTTCAGGAGCCAGCCGGCCACTGCCAGCCACAGGACCCAAACACATACCACAGCCCTTTTCTCTGGCAAGCAAAACACAGCTACCCCGCTTTTAGAGGGCAGATTGCAGCAGCCACTTGGTACTATCAAACCAGCCCAACTTGGCACTGGTGCCACCATGGGTCTGGTAACCATCCTGCCTATCGTAGCTTTTCACGACCGAGCCGGTCACTCCCAGCCATAGGCCCCCAGACACAAACCACGGCCCGTTTCCTTGACAAAAGGAAGTAAGCTGCCCCGCTTCTGGATGGGAGATTGCAGGAACCACTTGGTAATCTCAAACCAGCCCAACTTGGCACTGGTGCCAGCTTGGGTCTGGGAACCATCCTGCGTATCCTGGGTTCTAAGGAGCCAGCCGGCCACTCCCAGCCACAGGCCCCCAAACACAAACAACGGCGCTTTTCCCTGGAAAACAAAACTCGCCTGCCAACTTTTTGATGGCAGATTGCAGGAACCACTTGGTACTATCAAACCAGCCCAACTTGGCACTGGTTCCACCATGGGTCTGGTCACCATCCTGCCTATCGTAGCTTTTCAGGACCTAGCCGGTCACTCCCAGCCATAGGCCCCAAGACACAAACCTCGGCCCTTTTCCCTGGCAAACAAAAGTAAGCTGCGCCGCTTCTGGATGGCAGATTGCAGGAACCACTTGGTACTATCAAACCAGCCCAACTTGGCACTGGTGCCACCGTGGGTCTGGGAACCATGCTGCGTATCGTGGATTCCAAGGAGCCAGCCGGCCACTCCCAGCCAGAGGCCCCCAAATAAAATGGCGCTTTTCCCGGGAAAACAAAACTCGCCTGCCAACTTTTTGATGGCAGATTGTGTGAGCCACTTGGTACTATCAAACCAGCCCAACTTGGCACTGGTGCCACCATGGGTCTGGTCACCATCGTGCCTATCGTAGCTTTTCAGGAGCCAGCCGGTCACTCCCAGCCATAGGCCCCCAGACACAAACCACGGCCCGTTTCCCTGGCAAACAAAAGTAAGCTGCCCCGCTTCTGGATGGCAGATTGCAGGAGCCACTTGGTACTATCAAACCAGCCCGACTTGGAACTGGTGCCACCTCGGGTCTGGGAACCATCCTGCGTATCGTGGATTCTAAGGAGCCAGCCAGCCACTCCCAGCCACAGGCCACCAAACACAAACAACGGCACTTTTCCCTGGAAAACAAAACTCGCCTGCAAACTTTTTCATGGCAGATTGCAGGAGCCACTTGGTACTATCAAACCAGCCACTCTTGGCATTGGTGCCACCATGGGTCTGGTCACCATCCTGCCTATCATAGCTTTTCAGGAGCCAGCCGGTCACTCCCCGCCATAGGCTCCCAGACACAAACCACGGCCAGTTTCCTTGGCAAACAAAAGTAAGCTGCCCCGCTTCTGGATGGCAGATTGCAGGAGCCACTTTGTGGTATCAAACCAGCCCAACTTAGAACTGGTGCCACCTCTGGTCTCGGAACCATCCTGCGTATCGTGGATTCTAAGGAGCCAGCCGGCCACTCCCAGCCACAGGCCCCCAAACACAAACAACGGCGCTTTTCCCTGGAAAACAAAACTCGCCTGCCAACTTTTTGATGGCAGATTGCAGGAGCCACTTTTCACCATCAAACTAGCCCGACTTGGCACTGGTGCCACCTCTGGTCTGGGAACCATCCTGCCTATCGTAGCTTTTCAGGAGGCAGCCGGTCACTCCCAGCCATAGGCCCCCAGACACAAACCTCGGCCCGTTTCCCAGGCAAACAAAATTAAGCTGCCCCGCTTCTGGATGGCAGATTGCAGGAGCTATTTAGTACTATCAAACCAGCCCGACTTGGCACTGGTGCCACCTTGGGTCTGTGAACCATCCTGCGTATTGTGGATTGTCAGGAGCCAGCCGACCACTCTCGGCCACAGACCCCAATCAAAATTACGGCCCAATTCACAGGCAAAAAAAACTCAGCTGCCCCACTTCTGGATGGGAGATTGCAGGAGGCGCTTGACTCTGTCAAACCAGCCCTACTTGGCACTGGTGCCACCTTGGGTCTGGGAACCATGCTGCGTATCATTGAATTTCAGGAGCCAGCCGGCCACTGCCAGCCACAGGACCCAAACACATACCACAGCCCTTTTCTCTGGCAAGCAAATCTCAGCTGCCCCGCTTTTGGATGGCAGATTGCAGGAGCCACGTGGTACTATCAAACCAGCCCAACTTGGCACTGGTGCCACCATGGGTCTGGTAACCATCCTGCCTATCGTAGCTTTTCAGGAGCCAGCCGGCCACTCCCAGCCACAGGCCCCCAAACACAAACAACGGCGCTTTTCCCTGGAAAACAAAACTGGCCTGCCAACTTTTTGATGGCAGATTGCATAAGCCACTTTGCACCATCAAACTAGCCCGACTTGGCATTGGTGCCACCATGGTCTGGGAACCATCCTGCGTATCGTGGATTCTAATTAGCCAGCCGGCCACTCCCAGCCACAGGCCACCAAAAAAAATCAACGGCACTTTTCCCTGGAAAACAAAACTGGCCTGCCAACTTTTTGATGGCAGATTGCAGGAGCCGCTTGATACTATCAAATCAGCCCAACTTGGCACTGGTGCCACCATGAGTCTGGTCACCATCCTGCCTATCGTAGCTTTTCAGGAGCCAGCCGGTCACTCTCAGCCATAGGCCCCCAGACACAAACCTCGGCCCGTTTCCCTGGCAAACAAAAGTAAGCTGCCCCGCTTCTGGATGGCAGATTGCAGGAGCCACTTGGTACTATCAAACCAGCCCGACTTGGAACTGGTGCCACCTCTGGTCTGGGAACCATCCTGCGTATCGTGGATTCTAAGGAGCCAGCCGGCCACTCCCAGCCACAGTCCACCAAACACAAACAACGGCACTTTTCCCTGGAAAACAAAACTCGCCTGCAAACTTTTTCATGGCAGATTGCAGGAGCCACTTTGCACCATTAAACTAGCCCGACTTGGCACTGGTGCCACCTCTGGTCTGGAAACCATCCTGCGTATCGTGGATTCTAATTAGCCAGCAGGCCACTCCCAGCCATAGGCCCCCAAACAAAAACAACGGCGCTTTTCCCTGGAAAACAAAACTCGCCTGCCAACTTTTTGATGGCAGATTGCAGGAGCCGCTTGGTACTATCAAATCAGCGCAACGTGGCACTGGTGCCACCATGAGTCTGGTCACCATCCTGCCTATCGTAGCTTTTCAGGAGCCAGCCAGTCACTCCCAGCCATAGGCCCCCAGACACAAACCTCGGCCCGTTTCCCTGGCAAACAAAAGTAAGCTGCCCCGCTTCTGGATGGCAGATTGCAGGAGCCACTTGGTACTATCAAACTGGCCCGACTTGGAACTGGTGCCACCTCTGGTCTGGGATCCATCCTGCGTATCGTGGATTCTAAGGAGCCAGCCGGCCACTCCCAGCCACAGGCCACCAAACAAAATCAACGGCACTTTTCCCTGGAAAACAAAACTCGCCTGCCAACTTTTTGATGGCAGATTGCAGGAGCCACTTTTCACCATCAAACTAGCCCGACTTGGCACTGGTGCCACCTCTGGTCTGGTCACCATCCTGCCTATCGTAGCTTTTCAGGAGACAGCCGGTCACTCCCAGCCATAGGCCCCCAGACAAAAACCTCGGCCCGTTTCCCTGGCAAACAAAATTAAGCTGCCCCGCTTCTGGATGGCAGATTGCAGGAGCTATGTAGTACTATCAAACCAGCCCGACTTGGCACTGGTGCCACCTTGGCTCTGGGAACCATCCTGCCTATTGTGGATTTTCAGGGGTCAGCCGGCCACTCTCAGCCATATGCCCTCAAACACAAACCACGGCCCTTTTCTCTGGCAAACAAAACTCAACTGCCCCTCTTCTGGATGGCAAATTGCAGGACGCACTTGGTACTACAAAAACAGCACAACTTGGCACTGGTGCCACCTTGGGTCTGGTCGCCATCCTGCGTATCGAGCATTTTCACGAGCCAGCAGGCCACTCCCAGCCATATGCCCCCAAAAACAAACCACGGCCCGTTTCTCTGGCAAACAAAACTCAGCTGCCCCGCTTCTGGATGGCAGATTGCAGGAGCCACTTGGTACTATCAAACCAGCCCGACTTGGCACTGGTGCCACCTTGGGTCTGTGAACCATCCTGCGTATTGTGGATTGACAGGAGCCAGCCGACCACTCTCGGCCACAGACCCCAATCAAAAACAACGGCCCGATTCACAGGCAAAAAAACCTCAGCTGCCCCACTTCTGGATGGGAGATTGCAGGAGGCGCTTGACTCTGTCAAACCAGCCCTACTTGGCACTGGTGCCACCTTGGGTCTGGGAACCATGCTGCGTATCATGGAATTTCAGGAGCCAGCCGGCCACTGCCAGCCACAGGACCCAAACACATACCACAGCCCTTTTCTCTGGCAAGCAAAACTCAGCTACCCCGCTTTTAGATGGCAGATTGCAGGAGCCACTTGGTACTATCAAACCAGCCCAACTTGGCACTGGTGCCACCATGGGTCTGGTAACCGTCCTGCCTATCGTAGCTTTTCAGGAGCCAGCCGGCCACTCCCAGCCACAGGCCCCCAAACAAAAACAACGGCGCTTTTCCCTGGAAAAGAAAACTCGCCTGCCAACTTTTTGATGGCAGATTGCAGGAGCCACTTGGTACTATCAAACCAGCCCAACTTGGCACTGGTGCCACCATTGGTCTGGTCACCATCCTGCCTATCGTAGCTTTTCACGACCGAGCCGGTCACTCCCAGCCATAGGCCCCCAGACACAAACCACGGCCTGTTTCCTTGGAAAACAAAAGTAAGCTGCCCCGCTTCTGGATGGCAGATTGCAGGAGCCACTTTGTGGTATCAAACCAGCCCAACTTAGAACTGGTGCCACCACTGGTCTCGGAACCATCCTGTGTATCGTGGATTCTAAGGAGCCAGCCGACCACTCCCAGCCACAGGCCCCCAAACACAAGCAACGGCGCTTTTCCCTGGAAAACAAAACTCGCCTGCCAACTTTTTGATGGCAGATTGCAGGAGCCGCTTGGTACTATCAAATCAGCCCAACGTGGCACTGGTGCCACCATGAATCTGGTAACCATCCTGCCTATCGTAGCTTTTCAGGAGCCAGCCAGTCACTCCCAGCCATAGGCCCCCAGACACAAACCTCGGCCCGTTTCCCTGGCAAACAAAAGTAAGCTGCCCCGCTTCTGGATGGCAGATTGCAGGAGCCACTTGGTACTATCAAACAAGCCCGACTTGGAACTGGTGCGACCTCTGGTCTGGGAACCATCCTGCGTATCGTGGATTCTAAGGAGCCAGCCGGCCACTCCCAGCCACAGGCCACCAAACAAAATCAACGGCACTTTTCCCTGGAAAACAAAACTCTCCTGCAAACTTTTTGATGGCAGATTGCAGGAGCCACTTTTCACCATCAAACTAGCCCGACTTGGCACTGGTGCCACCTCTGGTCTGGGAACCATCCTGCCTATCGTAGCTTTTCAGGAGGCAGCCGGTCACTCCCAGCCATAGGCCCCCAGACACAAACCTCGGCCCGTTTCCCAGGCAAACAAAATTAAGCTGCCCCGCTTCTGGATGGCAGATTGCAGGAGCTATTTAGTACTATCAAACCAGCCCGACTTGGCACTGGTGCCACCTTGGGTCTGTGAACCATCCTGCGTATTGTGGATTGTCAGGAGCCAGCCGACCACTCTCGGCCACAGACCCCAATCAAAATAGCGGCCCAATTCACAGGCAAAAAAAACTCAGCTGCCCCACTTCTGGATGGGAGATTGCGGGAGGCGCTTGACTCTGTCAAACCAGCCCTACTTGGCACTGGTGCCACCTTGGGTCTGGGAACCATGCTGCGTATCATGGAATTTCAGGAGCCAGCCGGCCACTGCCAGCCACAGGACCCAAACACATACCACAGCCCTTTTCTCTGGCAAGCAAAACTCAGCTGCCCCGCTTTTGGATGGCAGATTGCAGGAGCCACGTGGTACTATCAAACCAGCCCAACTTGGCACTGGTGCCACCATGGGTCTGGTAACCATCCTGCCTATCGTAGCTTTTCAGGAGCCAGCCGGCCACTCCCAGCCACAGGCCCCCAAACACAAACAACGGCGCTTTCCCCTGGAAAACAAAACTGGTCTGCCAACTTTTTGACGGCAGATTGCATAAGCCACTTTGCACCATCAAACTAGCCCGACTTGGCATTGGTGCCACCATGGTCTGGGAACCATCCTGCCTATCGTAGCTTTTCAGGAGCCAGCCGGTCACTCTCAGCCATAGGCCCCCAGACACAAACCTCGGCCCGTTTCCCTGGCAAACACAAGTAAGCTGCCCCGCTTCTGGATGGCAGATTGCAGGAGCCACTTGGTACTATCAAACCAGCCCGACTTGGAACTGGTGCCACCTCTGGTCTGGGAACCATCCTGCGTATCGTGGATTCTAAGGAGCCAGCCGGCCACTCCCAGCCACAGTCCACCAAACACAAACAACGGCACTTTTCCCTGGAAAACAAAACTCGCCTGCAAACTTTTTCATGGCAGATTGCAGGAGCCACTTTGCACCATTAAACTAGCCCGACTTGGCACTGGTGCCACCTCTGGTCTGGAAACCATCCTGCGTATCGTGGATTCTAATTAGGCAGCAGGCCACTCCCAGCCATAGGCCCCCAAACAAAAACAACGGCGCTTTTCCCTGGAAAACAAAACTCGCCTGCAAACTTTTTCATGGCAGATTGCAGGAGCCACTTTGCACCATTAAACTAGCCCGACTTGGCACTGGTGCCACCTCTGGTCTGGAAACCATCCTGCGTATCGTGGATTCTAATTAGCCAGCAGGCCACTCCCAGCCATAGGCCCCCAAACAAAAACAACGGCGCTTTTCCCTGGAAAACAAAACTCGCCTGCCAACTTTTTGATGGCAGATTGCAGGAGCCGCTTGGTACTATCAAATCAGCCCAACAGGGCACTGGTGCCACCATGAGTCTGGTAACCATCCTGCCTATCGTAGCTTTTCAGGAGCCAGCCAGTCACTCCCAGCCATAGGCCCCCAGACACAAACCTCGGCCCGTTTCCCTGGCAAACAAAAGTAAGCTGCCCCGCTTCTGGATGGCAGATTGCAGGAGCCACTTGGTACTATCAAACTGGCCCGACTTGGAACTGGTGCCACCTCTGGTCTGGGAACCATCCTGCGTATCGTGGATTCTAAGGAGCCAGCCGGCCACTCCCAGCCACAGGCCACCAAACAAAATCAACGGCACTTTTCCCTGGAAAACAAAACTCGCCTGCCAACTTTTTGATGGCAGATTGCAGGAGCCACTTTTCACCATCAAACTAGCCCGACTTGGCACTGGTGCCACCTCTGGTCTGGGAACCATCCTGCCTATCGTAGCTTTTCAGGAGGCAGCCGGTCACTCCCAGCCATAGGCCCCCAGACACAAACATCGGTCCGTTTCCCTGGCAAACAAAATTAAGTTGCCCCGCTTCTGGATGGCAGATTGCAGGAGCTATTTAGTACTATCAAACCAGCCCGACTTGGCACTGGTGCCACCTTGGCTCTGGGAACCATCCTGCCTATTTTGGATTTTCAGGGGTCAGCCGGCCACTCTCAGCCATATGCCCTGAAACACAAACCACAGCCCTTTTCTCTGGCAAACAAAACTCAACTGCCCCTCTTCTGGATTGGAAATTGCAGGACGCACTTGGTACTACAAAAACAGCACAACTTGGCACTGGTGCCACCTTGGGTCTGGTCACCATCCTGCGTATCGAGGATTTTAAGGAGCCAGCCGGCCACTCCCAGCCATATGCCCCCAAAAAAAAACCACGGCCCGTTTCTCTGGCAAACAAAACTCAGCTGCCCCGCTTCTGGATGGCAGATTGCAGGAGCCACTTGGTACTATCAAACCAGCCCGACTTGGCACTGGTGCCACCTTGGGTCTGTGAACCATCCTGCGTATTGTGGATTGTCAGGAGCCAGCCGACCACTCTCCGCCACAGACCCCAATCAAAAAGAACGGCCCGATTCACAGGCAAAAAAACCTCAGCTGCCCCACTTCTGGATGGGAGATTGCAGGAGGCGCTTGACGCTGTTAAAACAGCCCTACTTGGCACTGGTGCCACCTTGGGTCTGGGAACCATGCTGCGTATCATGGAATTTCAGGAGCCAGCCGGCCACTGCCAGCCACAGGACCCAAACACATACCACAGCCCTTTTCTCTGGCAAGCAAAACTCAGCTACCCCGCTTTTGGATGGCAGATTGCAGCAGCCACTTGGTACTATCAAACCAGCCCAACTTGGCACTGGTGCCACCATGGGTCTGGTAACCGTCCTGCCTATCGTAGCTTTTCAGGAGCCAGCCGGCCACTGCCAGCCACAGGCCCCCAAACAAAAACAACGGCGCTTTTCCCTGGAAAAGAAAACTCGCCTGCCAACTTTTTGATGGCAGATTGCAGGAGCCACTTGGTACTATCAAACCAGCCCAACTTGGCACTGGTGCCACCATGGGTCTGGTCACCATCCTGCCTATCGTAGCTTTTCACGACCGAGCCGGTCACTCCCAGCCATAGGCCCCCAGACACAAACCACGGCCTGTTTCCTTGGAAAACAAAAGTAAGCTGCCCCGCTTCTGGATGGCAGATTGCAGGAGCCACTTTGTGGTATCAAACCAGCCCAACTTAGAACTGGTGCCACCACTGGTCTCGGAACCATCCTGTGTATCGTGGATTCTAAGGAGCCAGCCGACCACTCCCAGCCACAGGCCCCCAAACACAAACAACGGCGCTTTTCCCTGGAAAACAAAACTCGCCTGCCAACTTTTTGATGGCAGATTGCAGGAGCCGCTTGGTACTATCAAATCAGCCCAACGTGGCACTGGTGCCACCATGAGTCTGGTCACCATCCTGCCTATCGTAGCTTTTCAGGAGCCAGCCAGTCACTCCCAGCCATAGGCCCCCAGACACAAACCTCGGCCCGTTTCCCTGGCAAACAAAAGTAAGCTGCCCCACTTCTGGATGGCAGATTGCAGGAGCCACTTGGTACTATTAAACAAGCCCGACTTGGAACTGGTGCGACCTCTGGTCTGGGAACCATCCTGCGTATCGTGGATTCTAAGGAGCCAGCCGGCCACTCCCAGCCACAGGCCACCAAACAAAATCAACGGCACTTTTCCCTGGAAAAAATAACTCTCCTGCCAACTTTTTGATGGCAGATTGCAGGAGCCACTTTTCACCATCAAACTAGCCCGACTTGGCACTGGTGCCACCTCTGGTCTGGGAACCATCCTGCCTATCGTAGCTTTTCAGGAGGCAGCCGGTCACTCCCAGCCATAGGCCCCCAGACACAAACCTCGGCCCGTTTCCCAGGCAAACAAAATTAAGCTGCCCCGCTTCTGGATGGCAGATTGCAGGAGCTATTTAGTACTATCAAACCAGCCCGACTTGGCACTGGTGCCACCTTGGGTCTGTGAACCATCCTGCGTATTGTGGATTGTCAGGAGCCAGCCGACCACTCTCGGCCACAGACCCCAATCAAAATAACGGCCCGATTCACAGGCAAAAAAAACTCAGCTGCCCCACTTCTGGATGGGAGATTGCAGGAGGCGCTTGACTCTGTCAAACAAGCCCTACTTGGCACTGGTGCCACCTTGGGTCTGGGAACCATGCTGCGTATCATGGAATTTCAGGAGCCAGCCGGCCACTGCCAGCCACAGGACCCAAACACATACCACAGCCCTTTTCTCTGGCAAGCAAAACTCAGCTGCCCCGCTTTTGGATGGCAGATTGCAGGAGCCACGTGGTACTATCAAACCAGCCCAACTTGGCACTGGTGCCACCATGGGTCTGGTAACCATCCGGCCTATCGTAGCTTTTCAGGAGCCAGCCGGCCACTCCCAGCCACAGGCCCCCAAACAAACACAACGGCGCTTTTTCCTGGAAAACAGAACTCGCCTGCCAACTTTTTGATGGCAGATTGCATAAGCCACTTTGCACCATCAAACTAGCCCGACTTGGCATTGGTGCCACCATGGTCTGGGAACCATCCTGCGTATCGTGGATTCTAATTAGCCAGCCGGCCACTCCCAGCCATAGGCCCCCAAACACAAACAACGGCGCTTTCCCCTGGAAAACAAAACTCGCCTGCCAACTTTTTGATGGCAGATTGCAGGAGCCGCTTGGTACTATCAAATCAGCCCAACGTGGCACTGGTGCCACCATGAGTCTGGTAACCATCCTGCCTATCGTAGCTTTTCAGGAGCCAGCCAGTCACTCCCAGCCATAGGTCCCCAGACAAAAACCTCGGCCCGTTTCCCTGGCAAACAAAAGTAAGCTACCCCGCTTCTGGATGGCAGATTGCAGGAGCCACTTGGTACTATCAAACTGGCCCGACTTGGAACTGGTGCCACCTCTGGTCTGGGAACCATCCTGCGTATCGTGGATTCTAAGGAGCCAGCCGGCCACTCCCAGCCACAGGCCACCAAAAAAAATCAACGGCACTTTTCCCTGGAAAACAAAACTGGCCTGCCAACTTTTTGATGGCAGATTGCAGGAGCCGCTTGATACTATCAAATCAGCCCAACTTGGCACTGGTGCCACCATGAGTCTGGTCACCATCCTGCCTATCGTAGCTTTTCAGGAGCCAGCCGGTCACTCTCAGCCATAGGCCCCCAGACACAAACCACGGCCCGTTTCCCTGGCAAACAAAAGTAAGCTGCCCCGCTTCTGGATGGCAGATTGCAGGAGCCACTTGGTACTATCAAACCAGACCGACTTGGAACTGGTGCCACCTCTGGTCTGGGAACCATCCTGCGTATCGTGGATTCTAAGGAGCCAGCCGGCCACTCCCAGCCACAGTCCACCAAACACAAACAACGGCACTTTTCCCTGGAAAACAAAACTCGCCTGCAAACTTTTTCATGGCAGATTGCAGGAGCCACTTGGTACTATCAAACTGGCCCGACTTGGAACTGGTGCCACCTCTGGTCTGGGAACCATCCTGCGTATCGTGGATTCTAAGGAGCCAGCCGGCCACTCCCAGCCACAGGCCACCAAACAAAATCCACGGCACTTTTCCCTGGAAAACAAAACTCGCCTGCCAACTTTTTGATGGCAGATTGCAGGAGCCACTTTTCACCATCAAAGTAGCCCGACTTGGCACTGGTGCCACCTCTGGTCTGGTAACCATCCTGCCTATCGTAGCTTTTCAGGAGGCAGCCGGTCACTCCCAGCCATAGGCCCCCAGACACAAACCTCGGCCCGTTTCCCAGGCAAACAAAATTAAGCTGCCCCGCTTCTGGATGGCAGATTGCAGGAGCTATTTAGTACTATCAAACCAGCCCGACTTGGCACTGGTGCCAGCTTGGGTCTGGGAACCATGCTGCGTATCATGGAATTTCAGGAGCCAGCCGGCCACTGCCAGCCACAGGACCCAAACACATACCACAGCCCTTTTCTCTGGCAAGCAAAACACAGCTACCCCGCTTTTAGAGGGCAGATTGCAGCAGCCACTTGGTACTATCAAACCAGCCCAACTTGGCACTGGTGCCACCATGGGTCTGGTAACCATCCTGCCTATCGTAGCTTTTCACGACCGAGCCGGTCACTCCCAGCCATAGGCCCCCAGACACAAACCACGGCCCGTTTCCTTGACAAAAGGAAGTAAGCTGCCCCGCTTCTGGATGGGAGATTGCAGGAACCACTTGGTAATCTCAAACCAGCCCAACTTGGCACTGGTGCCAGCTTGGGTCTGGGAACCATCCTGCGTATCCTGGGTTCTAAGGAGCCAGCCGGCCACTCCCAGCCACAGGCCCCCAAACACAAACAACGGCGCTTTTCCCTGGAAAACAAAACTCGCCTGCCAACTTTTTGATGGCAGATTGCAGGAACCACTTGGTACTATCAAACCAGCCCAACTTGGCACTGGTTCCACCATGGGTCTGGTCACCATCCTGCCTATCGTAGCTTTTCAGGACCTAGCCGGTCACTCCCAGCCATAGGCCCCAAGACACAAACCTCGGCCCTTTTCCCTGGCAAACAAAAGTAAGCTGCGCCGCTTCTGGATGGCAGATTGCAGGAACCACTTGGTACTATCAAACCAGCCCAACTTGGCACTGGTGCCACCGTGGGTCTGGGAACCATGCTGCGTATCGTGGATTCCAAGGAGCCAGCCGGCCACTCCCAGCCAGAGGCCCCCAAATAAAATGGCGCTTTTCCCGGGAAAACAAAACTCGCCTGCCAACTTTTTGATGGCAGATTGTGTGAGCCACTTGGTACTATCAAACCAGCCCAACTTGGCACTGGTGCCACCATGGGTCTGGTCACCATCGTGCCTATCGTAGCTTTTCAGGAGCCAGCCGGTCACTCCCAGCCATAGGCCCCCAGACACAAACCACGGCCCGTTTCCCTGGCAAACAAAAGTAAGCTGCCCCGCTTCTGGATGGCAGATTGCAGGAGCCACTTGGTACTATCAAACCAGCCCGACTTGGAACTGGTGCCACCTCGGGTCTGGGAACCATCCTGCGTATCGTGGATTCTAAGGAGCCAGCCAGCCACTCCCAGCCACAGTCCACCAAACACAAACAACGGCACTTTTCCCTGGAAAACAAAACTCGCCTGCAAACTTTTTCATGGCAGATTGCAGGAGCCACTTGGTACTATCAAACCAGCCACTCTTGGCATTGGTGCCACCATGGGTCTGGTCACCATCCTGCCTATCATAGCTTTTCAGGAGCCAGCCGGTCACTCCCCGCCATAGGCTCCCAGACACAAACCACGGCCAGTTTCCTTGGCAAACAAAAGTAAGCTGCCCCGCTTCTGGATGGCAGATTGCAGGAGCCACTTTGTGGTATCAAACCAGCCCAACTTAGAACTGGTGCCACCTCTGGTCTCGGAACCATCCTGCGTATCGTGGATTCTAAGGAGCCAGCCGGCCACTCCCAGCCACAGGCCCCCAAACACAAACAACGGCGCTTTTCCCTGGAAAACAAAACTCGCCTGCCAACTTTTTGATGGCAGATTGCAGGAGCCACTTTTCACCATCAAACTAGCCCGACTTGGCACTGGTGCCACCTCTGGTCTGGGAACCATCCTGCCTATCGTAGCTTTTCAGGAGGCAGCCGGTCACTCCCAGCCATAGGCCCCCAGACACAAACCTCGGCCCGTTTCCCAGGCAAACAAAATTAAGCTGCCCCGCTTCTGGATGGCAGATTGCAGGAGCTATTTAGTACTATCAAACCAGCCCGACTTGGCACTGGTGCCACCTTGGGTCTGTGAACCATCCTGCGTATTGTGGATTGTCAGGAGCCAGCCGACCACTCTCGGCCACAGACCCCAATCAAAATTACGGCCCAATTCACAGGCAAAAAAAACTCAGCTGCCCCACTTCTGGATGGGAGATTGCAGGAGGCGCTTGACTCTGTCAAACCAGCCCTACTTGGCACTGGTGCCACCTTGGGTCTGGGAACCATGCTGCGTATCATTGAATTTCAGGAGCCAGCCGGCCACTGCCAGCCACAGGACCCAAACACATACCACAGCCCTTTTCTCTGGCAAGCAAATCTCAGCTGCCCCGCTTTTGGATGGCAGATTGCAGGAGCCACGTGGTACTATCAAACCAGCCCAACTTGGCACTGGTGCCACCATGGGTCTGGTAACCATCCTGCCTATCGTAGCTTTTCAGGAGCCAGCCGGCCACTCCCAGCCACAGGCCCCCAAACACAAACAACGGCGCTTTTCCCTGGAAAACAAAACTGGCCTGCCAACTTTTTGATGGCAGATTGCATAAGCCACTTTGCACCATCAAACTAGCCCGACTTGGCATTGGTGCCACCATGGTCTGGGAACCATCCTGCGTATCGTGGATTCTAATTAGCCAGCCGGCCACTCCCAGCCACAGGCCACCAAAAAAAATCAACGGCACTTTTCCCTGGAAAACAAAACTGGCCTGCCAACTTTTTGATGGCAGATTGCAGGAGCCGCTTGATACTATCAAATCAGCCCAACTTGGCACTGGTGCCACCATGAGTCTGGTCACCATCCTGCCTATCGTAGCTTTTCAGGAGCCAGCCGGTCACTCTCAGCCATAGGCCCCCAGACACAAACCTCGGCCCGTTTCCCTGGCAAACAAAAGTAAGCTGCCCCGCTTCTGGATGGCAGATTGCAGGAGCCACTTGGTACTATCAAACCAGCCCGACTTGGAACTGGTGCCACCTCTGGTCTGGGAACCATCCTGCGTATCGTGGATTCTAAGGAGCCAGCCGGCCACTCCCAGCCACAGTCCACCAAACACAAACAACGGCACTTTTCCCTGGAAAACAAAACTCGCCTGCAAACTTTTTCATGGCAGATTGCAGGAGCCACTTTGCACCATTAAACTAGCCCGACTTGGCACTGGTGCCACCTCTGGTCTGGAAACCATCCTGCGTATCGTGGATTCTAATTAGCCAGCAGGCCACTCCCAGCCATAGGCCCCCAAACAAAAACAACGGCGCTTTTCCCTGGAAAACAAAACTCGCCTGCCAACTTTTTGATGGCAGATTGCAGGAGCCGCTTGGTACTATCAAATCAGCGCAACGTGGCACTGGTGCCACCATGAGTCTGGTCACCATCCTGCCTATCGTAGCTTTTCAGGAGCCAGCCAGTCACTCCCAGCCATAGGCCCCCAGACACAAACCTCGGCCCGTTTCCCTGGCAAACAAAAGTAAGCTGCCCCGCTTCTGGATGGCAGATTGCAGGAGCCACTTGGTACTATCAAACTGGCCCGACTTGGAACTGGTGCCACCTCTGGTCTGGGATCCATCCTGCGTATCGTGGATTCTAAGGAGCCAGCCGGCCACTCCCAGCCACAGGCCACCAAACAAAATCAACGGCACTTTTCCCTGGAAAACAAAACTCGCCTGCCAACTTTTTGATGGCAGATTGCAGGAGCCACTTTTCACCATCAAACTAGCCCGACTTGGCACTGGTGCCACCTCTGGTCTGGTCACCATCCTGCCTATCGTAGCTTTTCAGGAGACAGCCGGTCACTCCCAGCCATAGGCCCCCAGACAAAAACCTCGGCCCGTTTCCCTGGCAAACAAAATTAAGCTGCCCCGCTTCTGGATGGCAGATTGCAGGAGCTATGTAGTACTATCAAACCAGCCCGACTTGGCACTGGTGCCACCTTGGCTCTGGGAACCATCCTGCCTATTGTGGATTTTCAGGGGTCAGCCGGCCACTCTCAGCCATATGCCCTCAAACACAAACCACGGCCCTTTTCTCTGGCAAACAAAACTCAACTGCCCCTCTTCTGGATGGCAAATTGCAGGACGCACTTGGTACTACAAAAACAGCACAACTTGGCACTGGTGCCACCTTGGGTCTGGTCGCCATCCTGCGTATCGAGCATTTTCAGGAGCCAGCAGGCCACTCCCAGCCATATGCCCCCAAAAACAAACCACGGCCCGTTTCTCTGGCAAACAAAACTCAGCTGCCCCGCTTCTGGATGGCAGATTGCAGGAGCCACTTGGTACTATCAAACCAGCCCGACTTGGCACTGGTGCCACCTTGGGTCTGTGAACCATCCTGCGTATTGTGGATTGACAGGAGCCAGCCGACCACTCTCGGCCACAGACCCCAATCAAAAACAACGGCCCGATTCACAGGCAAAAAAACCTCAGCTGCCCCACTTCTGGATGGGAGATTGCAGGAGGCGCTTGACTCTGTCAAACCAGCCCTACTTGGCACTGGTGCCACCTTGGGTCTGGGAACCATGCTGCGTATCATGGAATTTCAGGAGCCAGCCGGCCACTGCCAGCCACAGGACCCAAACACATACCACAGCCCTTTTCTCTGGCAAGCAAAACTCAGCTACCCCGCTTTTAGATGGCAGATTGCAGGAGCCACTTGGTACTATCAAACCAGCCCAACTTGGCACTGGTGCCACCATGGGTCTGGTAACCGTCCTGCCTATCGTAGCTTTTCAGGAGCCAGCCGGCCACTCCCAGCCACAGGCCCCCAAACAAAAACAACGGCGCTTTTCCCTGGAAAAGAAAACTCGCCTGCCAACTTTTTGATGGCAGATTGCAGGAGCCACTTGGTACTATCAAACCAGCCCAACTTGGCACTGGTGCCACCATTGGTCTGGTCACCATCCTGCCTATCGTAGCTTTTCACGACCGAGCCGGTCACTCCCAGCCATAGGCCCCCAGACACAAACCACGGCCTGTTTCCTTGGAAAACAAAAGTAAGCTGCCCCGCTTCTGGATGGCAGATTGCAGGAGCCACTTTGTGGTATCAAACCAGCCCAACTTAGAACTGGTGCCACCACTGGTCTCGGAACCATCCTGTGTATCGTGGATTCTAAGGAGCCAGCCGACCACTCCCAGCCACAGGCCCCCAAACACAAGCAACGGCGCTTTTCCCTGGAAAACAAAACTCGCCTGCCAACTTTTTGATGGCAGATTGCAGGAGCCGCTTGGTACTATCAAATCAGCCCAACGTGGCACTGGTGCCACCATGAATCTGGTAACCATCCTGCCTATCGTAGCTTTTCAGGAGCCAGCCAGTCACTCCCAGCCATAGGCCCCCAGACACAAACCTCGGCCCGTTTCCCTGGCAAACAAAAGTAAGCTGCCCCGCTTCTGGATGGCAGATTGCAGGAGCCACTTGGTACTATCAAACAAGCCCGACTTGGAACTGGTGCGACCTCTGGTCTGGGAACCATCCTGCGTATCGTGGATTCTAAGGAGCCAGCCGGCCACTCCCAGCCACAGGCCACCAAACAAAATCAACGGCACTTTTCCCTGGAAAACAAAACTCTCCTGCAAACTTTTTGATGGCAGATTGCAGGAGCCACTTTTCACCATCAAACTAGCCCGACTTGGCACTGGTGCCACCTCTGGTCTGGGAACCATCCTGCCTATCGTAGCTTTTCAGGAGGCAGCCGGTCACTCCCAGCCATAGGCCCCCAGACACAAACCTCGGCCCGTTTCCCAGGCAAACAAAATTAAGCTGCCCCGCTTCTGGATGGCAGATTGCAGGAGCTATTTAGTACTATCAAACCAGCCCGACTTGGCACTGGTGCCACCTTGGGTCTGTGAACCATCCTGCGTATTGTGGATTGTCAGGAGCCAGCCGACCACTCTCGGCCACAGACCCCAATCAAAATAGCGGCCCAATTCACAGGCAAAAAAAACTCAGCTGCCCCACTTCTGGATGGGAGATTGCGGGAGGCGCTTGACTCTGTCAAACCAGCCCTACTTGGCACTGGTGCCACCTTGGGTCTGGGAACCATGCTGCGTATCATGGAATTTCAGGAGCCAGCCGGCCACTGCCAGCCACAGGACCCAAACACATACCACAGCCCTTTTCTCTGGCAAGCAAAACTCAGCTGCCCCGCTTTTGGATGGCAGATTGCAGGAGCCACGTGGTACTATCAAACCAGCCCAACTTGGCACTGGTGCCACCATGGGTCTGGTAACCATCCTGCCTATCGTAGCTTTTCAGGAGCCAGCCGGCCACTCCCAGCCACAGGCCCCCAAACACAAACAACGGCGCTTTCCCCTGGAAAACAAAACTGGTCTGCCAACTTTTTGACGGCAGATTGCATAAGCCACTTTGCACCATCAAACTAGCCCGACTTGGCATTGGTGCCACCATGGTCTGGGAACCATCCTGCCTATCGTAGCTTTTCAGGAGCCAGCCGGTCACTCTCAGCCATAGGCCCCCAGACACAAACCTCGGCCCGTTTCCCTGGCAAACACAAGTAAGCTGCCCCGCTTCTGGATGGCAGATTGCAGGAGCCACTTGGTACTATCAAACCAGCCCGACTTGGAACTGGTGCCACCTCTGGTCTGGGAACCATCCTGCGTATCGTGGATTTTAAGGAGCCAGCCGGCCACTCCCAGCCACAGTCCACCAAACACAAACAACGGCACTTTTCCCTGGAAAACAAAACTCGCCTGCAAACTTTTTCATGGCAGATTGCAGGAGCCACTTTGCACCATTAAACTAGCCCGACTTGGCACTGGTGCCACCTCTGGTCTGGAAACCATCCTGCGTATCGTGGATTCTAATTAGGCAGCAGGCCACTCCCAGCCATAGGCCCCCAAACAAAAACAACGGCGCTTTTCCCTGGAAAACAAAACTCGCCTGCAAACTTTTTCATGGCAGATTGCAGGAGCCACTTTGCACCATTAAACTAGCCCGACTTGGCACTGGTGCCACCTCTGGTCTGGAAACCATCCTGCGTATCGTGGATTCTAATTAGGCAGCAGGCCACTCCCAGCCATAGGCCCCCAAACAAAAACAACGGCGCTTTTCCCTGGAAAACAAAACTCGCCTGCCAACTTTTTGATGGCAGATTGCAGGAGCCGCTTGGTACTATCAAATCAGCCCAACAGGGCACTGGTGCCACCATGAGTCTGGTAACCATCCTGCCTATCGTAGCTTTTCAGGAGCCAGCCAGTCACTCCCAGCCATAGGCCCCCAGACACAAACCTCGGCCCGTTTCCCTGGCAAACAAAAGTAAGCTGCCCCGCTTCTGGATGGCAGATTGCAGGAGCCACTTGGTACTATCAAACTGGCCCGACTTGGAACTGGTGCCACCTCTGGTCTGGGAACCATCCTGCGTATCGTGGATTCTAAGGAGCCAGCCGGCCACTCCCAGCCACAGGCCACCAAACAAAATCAACGGCACTTTTCCCTGGAAAACAAAACTCGCCTGCCAACTTTTTGATGGCAGATTGCAGGAGCCACTTTTCACCATCAAACTAGCCCGACTTGGCACTGGTGCCACCTCTGGTCTGGGAACCATCCTGCCTATCGTAGCTTTTCAGGAGGCAGCCGGTCACTCCCAGCCATAGGCCCCCAGACACAAACATCGGTCCGTTTCCCTGGCAAACAAAATTAAGTTGCCCCGCTTCTGGATGGCAGATTGCAGGAGCTATTTAGTACTATCAAACCAGCCCGACTTGGCACTGGTGCCACCTTGGCTCTGGGAACCATCCTGCCTATTTTGGATTTTCAGGGGTCAGCCGGCCACTCTCAGCCATATGCCCTGAAACACAAACCACAGCCCTTTTCTCTGGCAAACAAAACTCAACTGCCCCTCTTCTGGATTGGAAATTGCAGGACGCACTTGGTACTACAAAAACAGCACAACTTGGCACTGGTGCCACCTTGGGTCTGGTCACCATCCTGCGTATCGAGGATTTTAAGGAGCCAGCCGGCCACTCCCAGCCATATGCCCCCAAAAAAAAACCACGGCCCGTTTCTCTGGCAAACAAAACTCAGCTGCCCCGCTTCTGGATGGCAGATTGCAGGAGCCACTTGGTACTATCAAACCAGCCCGACTTGGCACTGGTGCCACCTTGGGTCTGTGAACCATCCTGCGTATTGTGGATTGTCAGGAGCCAGCCGACCACTCTCCGCCACAGACCCCAATCAAAAAGAACGGCCCGATTCACAGGCAAAAAAACCTCAGCTGCCCCACTTCTGGATGGGAGATTGCAGGAGGCGCTTGACGCTGTTAAAACAGCCCTACTTGGCACTGGTGCCACCTTGGGTCTGGGAACCATGCTGCGTATCATGGAATTTCAGGAGCCAGCCGGCCACTGCCAGCCACAGGACCCAAACACATACCACAGCCCTTTTCTCTGGCAAGCAAAACTCAGCTACCCCGCTTTTGGATGGCAGATTGCAGGGGCCACTTGGTACTATCAAACCAGCCCAACTTGGCACTGGTGCCACCATGGGTCTGGTAACCGTCCTGCCTATCGTAGCTTTTCAGGAGCCAGCCGGCCACTCCCAGCCACAGGCCCCCAAACAAAAACAACGGCGCTTTTCCCTGGAAAAGAAAACTCGCCTGCCAACTTTTTGATGGCAGATTGCAGGAGCCACTTGGTACTATCAAACCAGCCCAACTTGGCACTGGTGCCACCATGGGTCTGGTCACCATCCTGCCTATCGTAGCTTTTCACGACCGAGCCGGTCACTCCCAGCCATAGGCCCCCAGACACAAACCACGGCCTGTTTCCTTGGAAAACAAAAGTAAGCTGCCCCGCTTCTGGATGGCAGATTGCAGGAGCCACTTTGTGGTATCAAACCAGCCCAACTTAGAACTGGTGCCACCACTGGTCTCGGAACCATCCTGTGTATCGTGGATTCTAAGGAGCCAGCCGACCACTCCCAGCCACAGGCCCCCAAACACAAACAACGGCGCTTTTCCCTGGAAAACAAAACTGGCCAGCCAACATTTTGATGGCAGATTGCAGGAGCCACTTGGTACTATCAAACCAGCCCAACTTGGCACTGGTTCCACCATGGGTCTGGTAACCATCCTGCCTATCGTAGCTTTTCAGGAGCCAGCCGGTCACTCCCAGCCATAGGCCCCAGACACAAAGCTCTGCCCGTTTCCTTGGCAAATAAAAGTATGCTACCCCGCTTCAGGATGGCAGATTGCAGGAGCCACTTGGTACTATCAAACCAGCCCGACTTGGCACTGGTGCCACCTCTGGTCTGGGAACCATCCTGCGTATCGTGGATTCTAAGGAGCCAGCCGGCCACTCCCAGCCACAGGCCCCCAAACACAAACAACGGCGCTTTTCCCTGGAAAACAAAACTCGCCTGCCAACATTTGATGGCAGATTGCAGGAGCCACTTGGTACTATCAAACCAGCCCAACTTGGCACTGGTTCCACCATGGGTCTTGTCACCATCCTGCCTATCGTAGCTTTTCAGGAGCCAGCCGGTCACTCCCAGCCATAGGCCCCCAGACACAAACCACGGCCCGTTTCCCTGGCAAACAAAAGTAAGCTGCACCACTTCTGGATGGCAGATTGCAGGAGCCACTTGGTACTATCAAACCAGCCCGACTTGGAACTGGTGCCACCTCTGGTCTGGGAACCATCCTGCGTATCGTGGATTCTAAGGAGCCAGCCGGCCACTCCCAGCCACAGTCCACCAAACACAAACAACGGCACTTTTCCCTGGAAAACAAATCTTGCCTGCCAACATTTTCATGGCAGATTGCAGGAGCCACTTTGCACCATCAAACTAGCCCGACTTGGCACTGGTGCCACCTCTGGTCTGGGAACCATCCTGCGTATCGTGGATTCTAATAAGCCAGCCGGCCACTCTCAGCCATAGGCCCCCAAACAGAAACAACGGAGCTTTCCTCTGGAAAACAAAACTCGCCTGCCAGCTTTTTGATGGCAGATTGCAGGAGCCGCTTGGTACTATCAAATCAGCCCAACGTGGCACTGGTGCCACCATGAGTCTGGTAACCATCCTGCCTATCGTAGCTTTTCAGGAGCCAGCCAGTCACTCCCAGCCATAGGCCCCCAGACACAAACCTCGGCCCGTTTCCCTGGCAAACAAAAGTAAGCTGCCCCGCTTCTGGATGGCAGATGGCAGGAGCCACTTGGTACTATCAAACAAGCCCGACTTGTCACTGGTGCCACCTCTGGTCTGGGAACCATCCTGCGTATCGTGGATTCTAAGGAGCCAGCCGGCCACTCCCAGCCACAGGCCACCAAACAAAATCAACGGCACTTTTCCCTGGAAAACAAAACTCGCCTGCCAACTTTTTGATGGCAGATTTCAGGAGCCGCTTGGTACTATCAAATCAGCCCAACTTGGCACTGGTGCCACCATGGGACTGGCAAACATCCTGCCTATCGTAGCTTTTCAGGAGCCAGCCGGTCACTCCCAGCCATAGGCCCCCAGACACAAACCTCGGCCCGTTTCCCTGGCAAACAAAAGTAAGCTGCCCCGCTTCTGGATGGCTGATTGCAGGAGCCACTTGGTACTATCAAACCAGCCCGACTTGGAACTGGTGCCACCTCTGGTCTGGGAACCATCCTGCGTATCGTGGATTCTAAGGAGCCAGCCGGCCACTCCCAGCCACAGTCCACCAAACACAAACAACGGCGCTTTTCCCTGGAAAACAAAACTCGCCTGCAAACTTTTTCATGGCAGATTGCAGGAGCCACTTTGCACCATCAAACCAGCCCAACTTGGCACTGGTGCCACCTCTGGTCTGGGAACGATCCTTCGTATCGTGGATTCTAAGGAGCCAGCTGGCCACTCCCAGCCACAGGCCCCCAAACAAAAACCTCAGCCCGTTTCCCTGGCAAACAAAAGTAAGCTACCCCGCTTCTGGATGGCAGATTGCAGGAGCCACTTTGCACCATCAAACTAGCCCGACTTGGCACTGGTGCCACCTCTGGTCTGGGAACCATCCTGCGTATCGTGGATTCTAATTAGCCAGCCGGCCACTCCCAGCCACAGGCCCCCAAACACAAACAACGGCGCTTTTCCCTGGAAAACAAAACTGGCCTGCCAACTTTTTGATGGCAGATTGCAGGAGCCACTTGGTACTATCAAATCAGCCCAACTTGGCACTGGTGCCACCATGGGTCTGGTCACCATCCTGCCTATCGTAGCTTTTCAGGAGCCAGCCGGTCACTCCCAGCCATAGGCCCCCAGACACAAACCTCGGCCCGTTTCCCTGGCAAACAAAATTAAGTTGCCCCGCTTCTGGATGGCAGATTGCAGGAGCTATTTAGTACTATCAAACCAGCCCGACTTGGCACTGGTGCCACCTTGGCTCTGGGACCCATCCTGCCTATTGTGGATTTTCAGGGGTCAGCCGGCCACTCTCAGCCATATGCCCTCAAACACAAACCACGGCCCTTTTCTCTGGCAAACAAAACTCAACTGCCCCTCTTCTGGATGGCAAATTGCAGGACGCACTTGGTACTACAAAAACAGCACAACTTGGAACTGGTGCCACCTTGGGTCTGGTCACCATCCTGCGTATCGAGGATTTTAAGGAGCTAGGCGGCCACTCCCAGCCATATGCCCCCAAAAAAAAACCACGGCCCGTTTCTCTGGCAAACAAAACTCAGCTGCCCCGCTTCTGGATGGCAGATTGCAGGAGCCACTTGGTACTATCAAACCAGCCCGACTTGGCACTGGTGCCACCTTGGGTCTGTGAACCATCCTGCGTATTGTGGATTGTCAGGAGCCAGCCGACCACTCTCGGCCACAGACCCCAATCAAAAACAACGGCCCGATTCACAGGCAAAAAAAACTCAGCTGCCCCACGTCTGGATGGGAGATTGCAGGAGGCGCTTGACTCTGTCAAACCAGCCCTACTTGGCACTGGTGCCACCTTGGGTCTGGGAACCATGCTGCGTATCATGGAATTTCAGGAGCCAGCCGGCCACTGCCAGCCACAGGACCCAAACACATACCACAGCCCTTTTCTCTGGCAAGCAAAACTCAGCTACCCCGCTTTTGGATGGCAGATTGCAGGAGCCACTTGGTACTATCAAACCAGCCCAACTTGGTACTGGTGCCACCATGGGTCTGGTAACCATCCTGCCTATCGTAGCTTTTCACGACCGAGCCGGTCACTCCCAGCCATAGGCCCCCAGACACAAACCACGGCCCGTTTCCTTGACAAAAGGAAGTAAGCTGCCCCGCTTCTGGATGGGAGATTGCAGGAACCACTTGGTAATCTCAAACCAGCCCAACATGGCACTGCTGCCAGCTTGGGTCTGGGAACCATCCTGCGTATCCTGGGTTCTAAGGAGCCAGCCGGCCACTCCCAGCCACAGGCCCCCAAACACAAACAACGGCGCTTTTCCCTGGACAACAAAACTCGCCTGCCAAATTTTGATGGCAGATTGCAGGAGCCACTTGGTACTATCAAACCAGCCCAACTTGGCACTGGTTCCACCATGGGTCTGGTCACCATCCTGCCTATCGTAGCTTTTCAGGACCTAGCCGGTCACTCCCAGCCATAGGCCCCCAGACACAAACCTCGGCCCTTTTCCCTGCAAACAAAAGTAAGCTGCGCCGCTTCTGGATGGCAGATTGCAGGAACCACTTGGTACTATCAAACCAGCCCAACTTGGCACTGGTGCCACCTTGGGTCTGGGAAGCATGCTGCGTATCGTGGATTCCAAGGAGCCAGCCGGCCACTCCCAGCCAGAGGCCCCCAAATACAATGGCGCTTTTCCCGGGAAAACAAAACTCGCCTGCCAACATTTTGATGGCAGATTGTGTGAGCCACTTGGTACTATCAAACCAGCCCAACTTGGCACTGGTGCCACCATGGGTCTGGTCACCATCGTGCCTATCGTAGCTTTTCAGGAGCCAGCCGGTCACTCCCAGCCATAGGCCCCCAGACACAAACCTCGGCCCGTTTCCCTGGCAAACAAAAGTAAGCTGCCCCGCTTCTGGATGGCTGATTGCAGGAGCCACTTGGTACTATCAAACCAGCCCGACTTGGAACTGGTGCCACCTCGGGTCTGGGAACCATCCTGCGTATCGTGGATTCTAAGGAGCCAGCCAGCCACTCCCAGCCACAGTCCACCAAACACAAACAACGGCACTTTTCCCTGGAAAACAAAACTCGCCTGCAAACTTTTTCATGGCAGATTGCAGGAGCCACTTGGTACTATCAAACCAGCCCAACTTGGCAGTGGTGCCACCATGGGTCTGGTCACCATCCTGCCTATCGTAGCTTTTCAGGAGCCAGCCGGTCACTCCCAGCCATAGGCTCCCAGACACAAACCACGGCCAGTTTCCTTGGCAAAATAAAGTAAGCTGCCCCGCTTCTGGATGGCAGATTGCAGGAGCCACTTTGTGGTATCAAACCAGCCCAACTTAGAACTGGTGCCACCTCTGGTCTCGGAACCATGCTGCGTATCGTGGATTCTAAGGAGCCAGCCGGCCACTCCCAGCCACAGGCCCCCAAACACAATGGCGCTTTTCCCTGGAAAACAAAACTCGCCTACCAACTTTTTGATGGCAGATTGTGTGAGCCACTTGGTACTATCAAACCAGCCCTACTTGGCACTGGTGCCACCATGGGTCTGGTCACCATCCTGCCTATCGTAGCTTTTCAGGAGCCAGCCGGTCCCTCCCTGCCATAGGCCCCCAGACACAAACCTCGGCCCGTTTCCCTGGAAACAAAAGTAAGCTACCCCACTTCTGGATGGCAGATTGCAGGAGCCACTTTGCACCATCAAACTAGCCCGACTTGGCACTGGTGCCACCTCTGGTCTGGGAACCATCCTGCGTATCGTGGATTCTAATTAGCCAGCTGGCCACTCCCAGCCACAGGCCCCCAAACACAAACAACGGCGCTTTTCCCTGGAAAACAAAACTCGCCTGCCAACTTTTTGATGGCAGATTGCAGGAGCCACTTGGTACTATCAAATCAGCCCAACTTGGCACTGGTGCCACCTTGTGTCTGGTAACCATCCTGCCTATCGTAGCTTTTCAGGAGCCAGCCGGTCACTCCCAGCCATAGGCCCCCAGACACAAACCTCGGCCCGTTTCCCTGGCAAACACAAGTAAGCTGCCCCGCTTCTGGATGGCAGATTGCAGGTGCCATTTGGTACTATCAAACCAGCCCGACTTGGAACTGGTGCCACCTCTGGTCTGGGAACCATCCTGCGTATCGTGGATTCTAAGGAGCCGGCCGGCCACTCCCAGCCACAGTCCACCAAACACAAACAACGGCACTTTTCACTGGAAAACAAAACTCGCCTGCCAACTTTTTCATGGCAGATTTCAGGAGCCACTTTTCACCATCAAACTAGCCCGACTTGGCACTGGTGCCACCTCTGGTCTGGTCACCATCCTGCCTATCGTAGCTTTTCAGGAGACAGCCGGTCACTCCCAGCCATAGGCCCCCAGACAAAAACCTCGGCCCGTTTCCCTGGCAAACAAAATTAAGCTGCCCCGCTTCTGGATGGCAGATTGCAGGAGCTATTTAGTACTATCAAACCAGCCCCACTTGGCACTGGTGCCACCTTGGCTCTGGGAACCATCCTGCCTATTTTGGATTTTCAGGGGTCAGCCGGCCACTCTCAGCCATATGCCCTCAAACACAAACCACGGCCCTTTTCTCTGGCAAACAAAACTCAACTGCCCCTCTTCTGGATGGCAAATTGCAGGACGCACTTGGTACTACAAAAACAGCACAACTTGGCACTGGTGCCACCTTGGGTCTGGTCGCCATCCTGCGTATCGAGCATTTTCAGGAGCCAGCAGGCCACTCCCAGCCATATGCCCCCAAAAACAAACCACGGCCCTTTTCTCTGGCAAACAAAACTCAGCTGCCCCGCTTCTGGATGGCAGATTGCAGGAGCCACTTGGTACTATCAAACCAGCCCGACTTGGCACTGGTGCCACCTTGGGTCTGTGAACCATCCTGCGTATTGTGGATTGACAGGAGCCAGCCGACCACTCTCGGCCACAGACCCCAATCAAAAACAACGGCCCGATTCACAGGCAAAAAAAACTCAGCTGCCCCACTTCTGGATGGGAGATTGCAGGAGGCGCTTGACGCTGTCAAAACAGCCCTACTTGGCACTGGTGCCACCTTGGGTCTGGGAACCACGCTGCGTATCATGGAATTTCAGGAGCCAGCCGGCCACTGCCAGCCACAGGACCCAAACACATACCACAGCCCTTTTCTCTGGCAAGCAAAACTCAGCTACCCCGCTTTTAGATGGCAGATTGCAGCAGCCACTTGGTACTATCAAACCAGCCCAACTTGGCACTGGTGCCACCATGGGTCTGGTAACCGTCCTGCCTATCGTAGCTTTTCAGGAGCCAGCCGGCCACTCCCAGCCACAGGCCCCCAAACAAAAACAACGGCCTGTTTCCTTGGAAAAAAAAAGTAAGCTGCCCCGCTTCTGGATGGCAGATTGCAGGAGCCACTTTGTGGTATCAAACCAGCCCAACTTAGAACTGGTGCCACCACTGGTCTCGGAACCATCCTGCGTATCGTGGATTCTAAGGAGCCAGCCGGCCACTCCCAGCCACAGGCCCCCAAACACAAACAACGGCGCTTTTCCCTGGAAAACAAAACTGGCCTGCCAACATTTTGATGGCAGATTGCAGGGACCACTTGGTACTATCAAACCAGCCCAACTTGTCACTGGTTCCACCACTGGTCTGGGAACCATCCTGCCTATCGTAGCTTTTCAGGAGCCAGCCGGTCACTCCCAGCCATAGGCCCCAGACACAAAGCTCTGCCCGTTTCCCGGGCAAACAAAAGTATGCTACCCCGCTTCAGGATGGCAGATTGCAGGAGCCACTTGGTACTATCAAACCAGCCCGACTTGGCACTGGTGCCACCTCTGGTCTGGGAACCATCCTGCGTATCGTGGATTCTAAGGAGCCAGCCGGCCACTCCCAGCCACAGGCCCCCAAACACAAACAACGGCGCTTTTCCCTGGAAAACAAAACTCGCCTGCCAACATTTGATGGCAGATTGCAGGAGCCACTTGGTACTATCAAACCAGCCCAACTTGGCACTGGTGCCACCATGGGTCTGGTCACCATCCTGCCTATCGTAGCTTTTCAGGAGCCAGCCGGTCACTCCCAGCCATAGGCCCCCAGACACAAACCACGGCCCGTTTCCCTGGGAAACAAAAGTAAGCTGCACCACTTCTGGATGGCAGATTGCAGGAGCCACTTGGTACTATCAAACCAGCCCGACTTGGAACTGGTGCCACCTCTGGTCTGGGAACCATCCTGCGTATCGTGGATTCTAAGGAGCCAGCCGGCCACTCCCAGCCACAGTCCACCAAACACAAACAACGGCACTTTTCCCTGGGAAACAAAACTCGCCTGCCAACATTTTCATGGCAGATTGCAGGAGCCACTTTGCACCATCAAACTAGCCCGACTTGGCACTGGTGCCACCTCTGGTCTGGGAACCATCCTGCGTATCGTGGATTCTAATAAGCCAGCCGGCCACTCTCAGCCATAGGCCCCCAAACACAAACAACGGAGCTTTCCTCTGGAAAACAAAACTCGCCTGCCAGCTTTTTGATGGCAGATTGCAGGAGCCGCTTGGTACTATCAAACAAGCCCGACTTGGCACTGGTGCCACCTTGGGTCTGTGAACCATCCTGCGTATCGTGGATTCTAAGGAGCCAGCCGGCCACTCCCAGCCACAGTCCACCAAACACAAACAACGGCGCTTTTCCCTGGAAAACAAAACTCGCCTGCAAACTTTTTCATGGCAGATTGCAGGAGCCACTTTGCACCATCAAACCAGCCCAACTTGGCACTGGTGCCACCTCTGGTTTGGGAACGATCCTTCGTATCGTGGATTCTAAGGAGCCAGCTGGCCACTCCCAGCCACAGGCCCCCAAACAAAAACCTCAGCCCGTTTCCCTGGCAAACAAAAGTAAGCTACCCCGCTTCTGGATGGCAGATTGCAGGAGCCACTTTGCACCATCAAACTAGCCCGACTTGGCACTGGTGCCACCTCGGGTCTGGGAACCATCCTGCGTATCGTGGATTCTAAGGAGCCAGCCGGCCACTCCCAGCCACAGGCACCCAAACACAAACAACGGCGCTTTTCCCTGGAAAACAAAACTCGCCTGCCAACATTTGATGGCAGATTGCAGGAGCCACTTGGTACTATCAAACCAGCCCAACTTGGCACTGGTGCCACCATGGGTCTGGTCACCATCCTGCCTATCGTAGCTTTTCAGGAGCCAGCCAGTCACTCCCAGCCATAGGCCCCCAGACACAAACCACGGCCCGTTTCCCTGGCAAACAAAAGTAAGCTGCCCCGCTTCTGGATGGCAGATTGCAGGAGCCACT
The DNA here is from genome assembly GCF_035770615.1 of Melospiza melodia melodia. Classification (NCBI taxonomy): domain Eukaryota; kingdom Metazoa; phylum Chordata; class Aves; order Passeriformes; family Passerellidae; genus Melospiza; species Melospiza melodia. Next base: position 10,417,349 of record NC_086219.1, on the reverse strand, counting down.
TGGTACTATCAAACCAGCCCGACTTGGAACTGGTGCCACCTCTGGTCTGGGAACCATCCTGCGTATCGTGGATTCTAAGGAGCCAGCCGGCCACTCCCAGCCACAGTCCACCAAACACAAACAACGGCACTTTTCCGTGGAAAACAAATCTCGCCTGCCAACATTTTCATGGCAGATTGCAGGAGCCACTTTGCACCATCAAACTAGCCCGACTTGGCACTGGTGCCACCTCTGGTCTGGGAACCATCCTGCGTATCGTGGATTCTAATAAGCCAGCCGGCCACTCTCAGCCATAGGCCCCCAAACACAAACAACGGAGCTTTCCTCTGGAAAACAAAACTCGCCTGCCAGCTTTTTGATGGCTGATTGCAGGAGCCGCTTGGTACTATCAAATCAGCCCAACTTGGCACTGGTGCCACCATGAGTCTGGTAACCATCCTGCCTATCGTAGCTTTTCAGGAGCCAGCCAGTCACTCCCAGCCATAGGCCCCCAGACAAAAACCTCGGCCCTCTTCCCTGGCAAAAAAAAGTAAGCTGCCCCGCTTCTGGATGGCAGATTGCAGGAGCCACTTGGCACTATCAAACAAGCCCGACTTGTCACTGGTGCCACCTCTGGTCTGGGAACCATCCTGCGTATCGTGGATTCTAAGGAGCCAGCCGGCCACTCCCAGCCACAGGCCCCCAAACAAAATCAACGGCACTTTTCCCTGGAAAACAAAACTCGCCTGCCAACTTTTTGATGGCAGATTTCAGGAGCCGATTGGTACTATATAATCAGCCCAACTTGGCACTGGTGCCACCATGGGACTGGCAAAAATCCTGCCTATCATAGCTTTTCAGGAGCCAGCCGGTCACTCCCAGCCATAGGCCCCCAGACACAAACCTTGGCCCGTTTCCCTGGCAAACAAAAGTATGCTACCCTGCTTCTGGATGGCAGATTGCAGGAGCCACTATGCACCATCAATCCAGCCCGACTTGGAACTGGTGCCACCTCTGGTCTGGGAACCATTCTGCGTATCGTGGATTCTAAGGAGCCAGCCGGCCACTCCCAGCCACAGTCCACCAAACACAATCAACGGCGCTTTTCCCTGGAAAACAAAACTCGCCTGCAAACTTTTTCATGGCAGATTGCAGGAGCCACTTTGCACCATCAAACCAGCCCGACTTGGCACTGGTGCCACCTCTGGTCTGGGAACCATCCTGCGTATCGTGGATTCTAATTAGCCAGCCGGCCACTCCCAGCCACAGGCCCCCAAACACAAACAACGGCGCTTTTCCCTGGAAAACAAAACTGGCCTGCCAACTTTTTGATGGCAGATTGCAGGAGCCACTTGGTACTATCAAATCAGCCCAACTTGGCACTGGTGCCACCATGGGTCTGGTCACCATCCTGCCTATCGTAGCTTTTCAGGAGCCAGCCGGTCACTCCCAGCCATAGGCCCCCAGACACAAACCTCGGCCCGTTTCCCTGGCAAACAAAAGTAAGCTACCCCGCTTCTGGATGGCAGATTGCAGGAGCTATTTAGTACTATCAAACCAGCCCGACTTGGCACTGGTGCCACCTTGGCTCTGGGAACCATCCTGCCTATTTTGGATTTTCAGGGGTCAGCCGGCCACTCTCAGCCATATGCCCTCAAACACAAACCACGGCCCTTTTCTCTGGCAAACAAAACTCAACTGCCCCTCTTCTGGATGGCAAATTGCAGGACGCACTTGGTACTACAAAAACAGCCCAACTTGGCACTGGTGCCACCTTGGGTCTGGTCACCATCCTGCGTATCGAGGATTTTAAGGAGGTAGCCGGCCACTCCCAGCCATATGCCCCCAAAAAAAAACCACGGCCCGTTTCTCTGGCAAACAAAACTCAGCTGCCCCGCTTCTGGATGGCAGATTGCAGGAGCCACTTGGTACTATCAAACCAGCCCGACTTGGCACTGGTGCCACCTTGGGTCTGTGAACCATCCTGCGTATTGTGGATTGTCAGGAGCCAGCCGACCACTCTCGGCCACAGACCCCAATAAAAAACAACGGCCCGATTCACAGGCAAAAAAAACTCAGCTGCCCCACGACTGGATGGGAGATTGCAGGAGGCGCTTGACTCTGTCAAACCAGCCCTACTTGGCACTGGTGCCACCTTGGGTCTGGGAACCATGCTGCGTATCATGGAATTTCAGGAGCCAGCCGGCCACTGCCAGCCACAGGACCCAAACACATACCACAGCCCTTTTCTCTGGCAAGCAAAACTCAGCTACCCCGCTTTTAGATGGCAGATTGCAGCAGCCACTTGGTACTATCAAACCAGCCCAACTTGGCACTGGTGCCACCATGGGTCTGGTAACCATCCTGCCTATCGTAGCTTTTCACGACCGAGCCGGTCACTCCCAGCCATAGGCCCCCAGACACAAAGCACGGCCCGTTTCCTTGACAAAAGGAAGTAAGTTGCCCCGCTTCTGGATGGGAGATTGCAGGAACCACTTGGTAATCTCAAACCAGCCCAACTTGGCACTGGTGCCAGCTTGGGTCTGGGAACCATCCTGCGTATCCTGGGTTCTAAGGAGCCAGCCGGCCACTCCCAGCCACAGGCCCCCAAACACAAACAACGGCGCTTTTCCCTGGAAAACAAAACTCGCCTGACAAATTTTGATTACAGATTGCAGGAGCCACTTGGTACTATCAAACCAGCCCAACTTGGAACTGGTTCCACCATGGGTCTGGTCACCATCCTGCCTATCGTAGCTTTTCAGGACCTAGCCGGTCACTCCCAGCCATAGGCCCCCAGACACAAACCTCGGCCCTTTTCCCTGGCAAACAAAAGTAAGCTGCGCCGCTTCTGGATGGCAGATTGCAGGAACCACTTGGTACTATCAAACCAGCCCAACTTGGCACTGGTGCCACCTTGGGTCTGGGAACCATGCTGCGTATCGTGGATTCCAAGGAGCCAGCCGGCCACTCCCAGCCAGAGGCCCCCAAATACAATGGCGCTTTTCCCGGGAAAACAAAACTCGCCTGCCAACTTTTTGATGGCAGATTGTGTGAGCCACTTGGTACTATCAAACCAGCCCAACTTGGCACTGGTGCCACCATGGGTCTGGTCACCATCGTGCCTATCGTAGCTTTTCAGGAGCCAGCCGGTCACTCCCAGCCATAGGCCCCCAGACACAAACCTCGGCCCGTTTCCCTGGCAAACAAAAGTAAGCTGCCCCGCTTCTGGATGGCTGATTGCAGGAGCCACTTGGTACTATCAAACCAGCCCGACTTGGAACTGGTGCCACCTCGGGTCTGGGAACCATCCTGCGTATCGTGGATTCTAAGGAGCCAGCCAGCCACTCCCAGCCACAGTCCACCAAACACAAACAACGGCACTTTTCCCTGGAAAACAAAACTCGCCTGCAAAATTTTTCATGGCAGATTGCAGGAGCCACTTGGTACTATCAAACCAGCACAACTTGGCAGTGGTGCCACCATGGGTCTGGTCACCATCCTGCCTATCGTAGCTTTTCAGGAGCCAGCCGGTCACTCCCAGCCATAGGCTCCCAGACACAAACCACGGCCAGTTTCCTTGGCAAACAAAAGTAAGCTGCCCCGCTTCTGGATGGCAGATTGCAGGAGCCACTTTGTGGTATCAAACCAGCCCAACTTAGAACTGGTGCCACCTCTGGTCTCGGAACCATCCTGCGTATCGTGGATTCTAAGGAGCCAGCCGGCCACTCCCAGCCACAGGCCCCCAAACACAATGGCGCTTTTCCCTGGAAAACAAAACTCGCCTACCAACTTTTTGATGGCAGATTGTGTGAGCCACTTGGTACTATCAAACCAGCCCTACTTGGCACTGGTGCCACCATGGGTCTGGTCACCATCCTGCCTATCGTAGCTTTTCAGGAGCCAGCCGGTCACTCCCTGCCATAGGCCCCCAGACACAAACCTCAGCCCGTTTCCCTGGCAAACAAAAGTAAGCTACCCCGCTTCTGGATGGCAGATTGCAGGAGCCACTTTGCACCATCAAACTAGCCCGACTTGGCACTGGTGCCACCTCTGGTCTGGGAACCATCCTGCGTATCGTGGATTCTAATTAGCCAGCCGGCCACTCCCAGCCACAGGCCCCCAAACACAAACAACGGCGCTTTTCCCTGGAAAACAAAACTCGCCTGCCAACTTTTTGATGGCAGATTGCAGGAGCCACTTGGTACTATCAAATCAGCCCAACTTGGCACTGGTGCCACCTTGTGTCTTGTAACCATCCTGCCTATCGTAGCTTTTCAGGAGCCAGCCGGTCACTCCCAGCCATAGGCCCCCAGACAGAAACCTCGGCCCGTTTCCCTGGCAAACACAAGTAAGCTGCCCCGCTTCTGGATGGCAGATTGCAGGTGCCATTTGGTACTATCAAACCAGCCCGACTTGGAACTGGTGCCACCTCTGGTCTGGGAACCATCCTGCGTATCGTGGATTCTAAGGAGCCGGCCGGCCACTCCCAGCCACAGTCCACCAAACACAAACAACGGCACTTTTCCCTGGAAAACAAAACTCGCCTGCCAACTTTTTCATGGCAGATTGCAGGAGCCACTTTTCACCATCAAACTAGCCCTACTTGGCACTGGTGCCACCTCTGGTCTGGTCACCATCCTGCCTATCGTAGCTTTTCAGGAGACAGCCGGTCACTCCCAGCCATAGGCCCCCAGACAAAAACCTCGGCCCGTTTCCCTGGCAAACAAAATTAAGCTGCCCCGCTTCTGGATGGCAGATTGCAGGAGCTATGTAGTACTATCAAACCAGCCCGACTTGGCACTGGTGCCACCTTGGCTCTGGGAACCATCCTGCCTATTGTGGATTTTCAGGGGTCAGCCGGCCACTCTCAGCCATATGCCCTCAAACACAAACCACGGCCCTTTTCTCTGGCAAACAAAACTCAACTGCCCCTCTTCTGGATGGCAAATTGCAGGACGCACTTGGTACTACAAAAACAGCACAACTTGGCACTGGTGCCACCTTGGGTCTGGTCGCCATCCTGCGTATCGAGCATTTTCAGGAGCCAGCAGGCCACTCCCAGCCATATGCCCCCAAAAACAAACCACGGCCCTTTTCTCTGGCAAACAAAACTCAGCTGCCCCGCTTCTGGATGGCAGATTGCAGGAGGCACTTGGTACTATCAAACCAGCCCGACTTGGCACTGGTGCCACCTTGGGTCTGTGAACCATCCTGCGTATTGTGGATTGACAGGAGCCAGCCGACCACTCTCGGCCACAGACCCCAATCAAAAACAACGGCCCGATTCACAGGCAAAAAAAACTCAGCTGCCCCACTTCTGGATGGGAGATTGCAGGAGGCGCTTGACTCTGTCAAACCAGCCCTACTTGGCACTGGTGCCACCTTGGGTCTGGGAACCATGCTGCGTATCATGGAATTTCAGGAGCCAGCCGGCCACTGCCAGCCACAGGACCCAAACATATACCACAGCCCTTTTCTCTGGCAAGCAAAACTCAGCTACCCCGCTTTTAGATGGCAGATTGCAGCAGCCACTTGGTACTATCAAACCAGCCCAACTTGGCACTGGTGCCACCATGGGTCTGGTAACCATCCTGCCTATCGTAGCTTTTCACGACCGAGCCAGTCAGTCCCAGCCATAGGCCCCCAGACACAAACCACGGCCCGTTTCCTTGACAAAAGAAAGTAAGCTGCCCCGCTTCTGGATGGCAGATTGCAGGAACCACTTGGTACTATCAAACCAGCCCAACTTGGCACTGGTGCCAGCTTGGGTCTGGGAACCATCCTGCGTATCCTGGTTTCTAAGGAGCCAGCCGGCCACTCCCAGCCACAGGTCCCCAAACACAATCAACGGCGCTTTTCCCTGGAAAACAAAACTCGCCTGCCAACTTTTTGATGGCAGATTGCAGGAGCCACTTGGTACTATCAAACCAGCCCTACTTGGCAGTGGTGCCACCATGGGTCTGGTCACCATCCTGCCTATCGTAGCTTTTCACGACCGAGCCGGTCACTCCCAGCCATAGGCCCCCAGACACAAACCTCGGCCCGTTTCCCTGGCAAACAAAAGTAAGCTGCCCCGCTTCTGGATGGCTGATTGCAGGAGCCACTTGGTACTATCAAACCAGCCCGACTTAGAACTGGTGCCACCTCTGGTCTGGGAACCATCCTGCATAACGTGGATTCTAAGGAGCCAGCCGGCCACTCCCAGCCACAGGCCACCAAAAAAAATCAACGGCACTTTTCCCTGGAAAACAAAACTCGCCTGCCAACATTTTGATGGCAGATTGCAGGAGCCGCTTGGTACTATCAAATCAGCCCAACTCGGCACTGGTGCCACCTTGGGTCTGGTAACCATCCTGCCTATCGTAGCTTTTCAAGAGCCAGCCGGTCACTCCCAGCCATAGGCCCCCAGACACAAACCTCAGCCCGTTTCCCTGGCAAACAAAAGTAAGCTACCCCGCTTCTGGATGGCAGATTGCAGGAGCCACTTGCTACTATCAAACCAGCCCGACTTGGAACTGGTGCCACCTCTGGTCTGGGAACCATCCTGCGTATCGTGGATTCTAAGGAGCCAGCCGGCCACTCCCAGCCACAGGCCACCAAACACAAACAACGGCACTTTTCCCTGGAAAATAAAACTCGCCTGCCAACTTTTTCATGGCAGATTGCAGGAGCCACTTTTCACCATCAAACTAGCCCGACTTGGCACTGGTGCCACCTTGGGTCTGGTCACCATCCTGCGTATCGAGCATTTTCAGGAGCCAGCAGGTCACTCCCAGCCATATGCCCCCAAAAATAAACCACGGCCCTTTTCTCTGGCAAACAAAAGTAAGCTGCCCCGCTTCTGGATGGCAGATTGCAGGAGCCACTTGGTACTATCAAACCAGCCCGACTTGGCACTGGTGCCACCTTGGGTCTGTGAACCATCCTGCGTATTGTGGATTGTCAGGAGCCAGCCGACCACTCTCGGCCACAGACCCCAATCAAAAACAACGGCCCGATTCACAGGCAAAAATACTCAGCTGCCCCACTTCTGGATGGGAGATTGCAGGAGGCGCTTGACTCTGTCAAACCAGCCCTACTTGGCCCTGGTGCCACCTTGGGACTGGGAACCATGCTGCGTATCATGGAATTTCAGGAGCCAGCCGGCCACTGCCAGCCACAGGACCCAAACACATACCACAGCCCTTTTCTCTGGCAAGCAAAACTCAGCTACCCCGCTTTTAGATGGCAGATTGCAGCAGCCACTTGGTACTATCAAACCAGCCCAACTTGGCACTGGTGCCACCATGGGTCTGGTCACCATCCTGCCTATCGTAGCTTTTCATGACCTAACCGGTCACTCCAAGCCATAGGCCCCGAGACACAAACCTCGGCCCTTTTCCCTGGCAAACAAAAGTAAGCTGCCCCGCTTCTGGATGGCAGATTGCAGGTACCACTTGGTACTATCAAACCAGCCCAACTTGGCACTGGTGCCACCTTGGGTCTGGGAACCATCCTGCGTATCGTGGATTCCAAGGAGCCAGCCGGCCACTCCCAGCCACAGGCCCCCAAACACATTGGCGCTTTTCCCTGGAAAACAAAACTCGCCTGCCAACATTTTGATGGCAGATTGTGTGAGCCACTTGGTACTATCAAACCAGCCCAACTTGGCACTGGTGCCACCATGGGTCTGGTCACCATCCTGCCTATCGTAGCTTTTCAGGAGCCAGCCGGTCACTCCCAGCCATAGGCCCCCAAAAAAAACCTCCGCCCGTTTCCCTGGCAAACAAAAGTAAGCTGCCCCGCTTCTAGATGGCAGATTGCAGGAGCCACTTTGCACCATCAAACTCGCCCGACTTGGCACTGGTGCCACCTCTGGTCTGGGAACCATCCTGCGTATCGTGGATTCTAATTAGCCAGCCGGCCACTCCCAGCCACAGGCCCCCAAACACAAACAACGGCGCTTTTCCCTGGAAAACAAAACTCGCCTGCCAACTTTTTGATGGCAGATTGCAGGAGCCGCTTCGTACTATCAAATCAGCCCAACTTGGCACTGGTGCCACCTTGGGTCTGGTAACCATCCTGCCTATCGTAGCTTTTCAAGAGCCAGCCAGTCACTCCCAGCCATAGGCCCCCAGACACAAACCTCGGCCCGTTTCCCTGGCAAACAAAAGTAAGCTACCCCGCTTCTGGATGGCAGATTGCAGGAGCCACTTGCTACTATCAAACCAGCCCAACTTGGAACTGGTGCCACCTCTGGTCTGGGAACCATCCTGCGTATCGTGGATTCTAAGGAGCCAGCCGGCCACTCCCAGCCACAAGCCACCAAACACAAACAACGGCGCTTTTCCCTGGAAAACAAAACTGGCCTGCCAACTTTTTAATGGCAGATTGCAGGAGCCACTTTGCACCATCAAACTAGCCCGACTTGGCACTGGTGCCACCTCTGGTCTGGTAACCATCCTGCGTATCGTGGATTCTAATTAGCCAGCCGGCCACTCCCAGCCACAGGCCCCCAAACAAAAACAACGGCGCGTTTGCCTGGAAAACAAAACTCGCCTGCCAACTTTTTGATGGTAATTGCAGGAGCCACTTGGTACTATCAAACCAGCCCAACTTGGCACTGGTGCCACCATGGGTCTGGTCACCATCCTGCCTATCGTAGCTTTTCAGGAGCCAGCCGGTGACTCCCAGCCATAGGCCCCCAGACACAAACCTCGGCTCGTTTCCCTGGCAAACAAAATTAAGCTGCCCCGCTTCTGGATGGCAAATTGCAGGAGCTATTTAGTATTATCAAACCAGCCCGACTTGGCACTGGTGCCACCGTGGCTCTGGGAACCATCCTGCCTATTTTGGATTTTCAGGGGTCAGCCGGCTACTCTCAGCCATATGCCCTCAGACACAAACCACGGCCCTTTTCTCTGGCAAACAAAACTCAACTGCCCCTCTTCTGGATGGCAAATTGCAGGACGCACTTGGTACGTCAAAAACAGCCCAACTTGGCACTGGTGCCACCTTGGTTCTGGTCACCATCCTGCGTATCGGGCATTTTCAGGGCTCAGCCGGCCACTCCCAGCCATAGGCCCCCAAAAATAAACCACGGCCCTTTCTTCTGGCAAACAAAACTCAGCTGCCCCGCTTCTGGATGGCAGATTGCAGGAGCCACTTGGTACTATCAAACCAGCCCGACTTGGCACTGGTGCCACCTTGGGTCTGTGAACCATCCTGCGTATTGTGGATTGTCAGGAGCCAGCCGACCACTCTCGGCCACAGACCCCAATCAAAAACAACGGCCCGATTCTCAGGCAAAAAAAACTCAGCTGCCCCACTTCTGGATGGGAGATTGCAGGAGGCGCTTGACTCTGTCAAACCAGCCCTACTTGGCACTGGTGCCACCTTGGGTCTGGGAACCATGCTGCGTATCATGGAATTTCAGGAGCCAGCCGGCCACTGCCAGCCACAGGACCCAAACACATACCACAGCCCTTTTCTCTGGCAAGCAAAACTCAGCTACCCCGCTTTTAGATGGCAGATTGCAGCAGCCACTTGGTACTATCAAACCAGCCCAACTTGGCACTGGTGCCACCATGGGTCTGGTAACCATCCTGCCTATCGTAGCTTTTCACGACCAAGCCGGTCACTCCCAGCCATAGGCCCCCAGACACAAACCACGGCCCGTTTCCTTGACAAAAGAAAGTAAGCTGCCCCGCTTCTGGATGGGAGATTGCAGGAACCACTTGGTAATCTCAAACCAGCCCAACTTGGCACTGGTGCCAGCTTGGCTCTGGGAACCATCCTGCGTACCCTGGGTTCTAAGGAGCCAGCCGGCCACTCCCAGCCACAGGCCACCAAACACAATCAACGGCGCTTTTCCCTGGAAAACAAAACTCGCCTGCCAACATTTTGATGGCAGATTGCAGGAGCCACTTGGTACTATCAAACCAGCCCAACTTGGCACTGGTGCCACCATGGGTCTGGTCACCATCCTGCCTACCGTAGCTTTTCAGGACCTAGCCGGTCACTCCCAGCCATAGGCCCCCAGACACAAACCTCGGCCCTTTTCCCTGGCAAACAAAAGTAAGCTGCCCCGCTTCTGGATGGCAGATTGCAGGAACCACTTGGTACTATCAAACCAGCCCAACTTGGCACTGGTGCCACCTTGGGTCTGGGAACCATGCTGCGTATCGTGGATTCCTAGGAGCCAGCCGGCCACTCCCAGCCAGAGGCCCCCAAACACAACGGCCCTTTTCCCGGGAAAACAAAACTCGCCTGCCAACCTTTTGATGGCAGATTGTGTGAGCCACTTGGTACTATCAAACCAGCCCAACTTGGCACTGGTGCCACCATGGGTCTGGTCACCATCGTGCCTATCGTAGCTTTTCAGGAGCCAGCCGGTCACTCCCAGCCATAGGCCCCGACACACAAACCTCGGCCCCTTTCCCGGGTAAACAAAAGTAAGCTGCCCCGCTTCTGGATGGCAGATTGCAGGAGCCACTTGGTACTATCAAACCAGCCCGACTTGGTATTGGTGCCACCTCTGGTCTGGGAACCATCCTGCGTATTGTGGATTCTAAGGAGCCAGCCGGCCACTCCCAGCCACAGGCCCCCAAACACAAACAACGGCGCTTTTCCCTGGAAAACAAAACTCGCCTGCCAACATTTTCATGGCAGATTGCAGGAGCCACTTGGTACTATCAAATCAGCCCAACTTGGCACTGGTGCCACCATGGGTCTGGTCACCGTCCTGCCTATCGTAGCTTTTCAGGAGCCAGCCAGTCACACACAGCCATAGGCCCCCATACAAAAACCTCAGCCCGTTTCCCTGGCAAACAAAAGTAAGCTGCCCCGCTTCTGGATGGCAGATTGCAGGAGCCACTTTGCACCATCAAACTAGCCCGACAGGTCACTGGTGCCACCTCTGGTCTGGGAACCATCCTGCGTATCGTGGATTATAATTAGCCAGCCGGCCACTCCCAGCCACAGGCCCCCAAACACACACAACGGCGCTTTTCCCTGGAAAACAAAACTGGCCTGCCAACATTTTGATGGCAGATTGCAGGAGCCACTTGGTACTATCAAACCAGCCCAACTTGGCACTGGTGCCACCATGGGTCTGGTCACCATCCTGCCTATCGTAGCTTTTCAGGAGCCAGCCGGTCCCTCCCAGCCATAGGCCCCCAGACACAAACCACGGCCCATTTCCCTGGCAAACAAAAGTAAGCTGCCCCACTTCTGGATGGCAGATTGCAGGACGCACTTTGTACTATCAAACCAGCCTACCTTGGCAATGGTGCAACCTTGGGTCTGGGAACCATCCTGCGTATCGCGGATTCTAAGGAGCCAGCCGGCCACTCCCAGCCACAGGCCCCCAAACACAAACAACGGCACTCTTCCCTGGAAAACAAAACTCGCCTGCCAACTTTTTGATGGCAGATTGCAGGAGCCACTTGGTACTATCAAATCAGCCCAACTTGGCACTGGTGCCACCATGGGTCTAGTAACAGTCCTGCCTATCGTAGCTTTACAGGAGCCAGCCGGTCACTTCCAGCCATAGGCCCCCAAACACAAACCTCGGCCCGTTTCCCTGGCAAACAAAAGTAAGCTACCCCGCTTCTGGATGGCAGATTGCAGGAGCCACTTTGCACCATCATACTAGCCCGACAGGTCACTGGTGCCACCTCGGGTCTGGGAACCATCCTGCGTATCGTGGATTCTAATTAGCCAGCCGGCCACTCCCAGCCACAGGCCCCCAAACACAAACAACGGCGCTTTTCCCTGGAAAACAAAACTCGCCTGCCAACTTTTTGATGACAGATTGCAGGAGCCACTTGGTACTATCAAACCAGCCCAACTTGGCACTGGTGCCACCATGGGTCTGGTCACCATCCTGCCTATCGTAGCTTTTCAGGAGCCAGCCGGTCACTCCCAGCCATAGGCCCCCAGACAAAACCTCGGCCCGTTTCCCTGGCAAACAAAATTGAGCTGCCCCGCTTCTGGATGGCAGATTGCAGGAGCTATTTAGTACTATCAAACCAGCCCGACTTGGCACTGGTGCCACCTTGGCTCTGGGAACCATCCTGCCTATTGTGGATTTTCAGGGGTCAGCCGGCCACTCTCAGCCATATGCCCTCAAACACAAACCACGGCGCTTTTCTCTGGCAAACAAAACTCAACTGCCCCTCTTCTGGATGGCAAATTGCAGGACGCACTTGGTACTACAAAAACAGCACAACTTGGCACTGGTGCCACCTTGGGTCTGGTCACCATCCTGCGTATCGAGGATTTTAAGGAGCCAGCCGGCCACTCCCAGCCATATGCCCCCAAAAACAAACCACGGCCCTTTTCTCTGGCAAACAAAAGTCCACTGCCTTGCTTCTGGATGGCAGATTGCAGGAGCCACTTGGTACTATCAAACCAGCCCGACTTGGCACTGGTGCCACCTTGGGTCTGTGAACCATCCTGCGTATTGTGGATTGTCAGGAGCCAGCCGACCACTCTCGGCCACAGACCCCAATCAAAAACAACGGCCCGATTCACAGGCAAAAAAAACTCAGCTGCCCCACTTCTGGATGGGAGATTGCAGGAGGCGCTTGACTCTGTCAAACCAGCCCTACTTGGCACTGGTGCCACCTTGGGTCTGGGAACCATGCTGCGTATCATGGAATTTCAGGAGCCAGCCGGCCACTGCCAGCCACAGGACCCAAACACATACCACAGCCCTTTTCTCTGGCAAGCAAAACTCCGCTGCCCCGCTTTTAGATGGCAGATTGCAGGAGCCACTTGGTACTATCAAACCAGCCCAACTTGGCACTGGTGCCACCATGGGTCTAGTAACCATCTTGCCTATCGCAGCTTTTCACGACCGAGCCGGTCACTCCCAGCCATAGGCCCCCAGACACAAACCACGGCCCGTTTCCTTGGCAAAAAAAAGTAAGCTGCCCCGCTTCTGGATGGCAGATTGCAGGAGCCACTTGGTACTATCAAACCAGCCCGACTTGGTATTGGTGCCACCTCTGGTCTGGGAACCATCCTGCGTATTGTGGATTCTAAGGAGCCAGCCGGCCACTCCCAGCCACAGGCCCCCAAACACAAACAACGGCGCTTTTCCCTGGAAAACAAAACTCGCCTGCCAACATTTTCATGGCAGATTGCAGGAGCCACTTGGTACTATCAAATCAGCCCGACTTGGCACTGGTGCCACCATGGGTCTGGTAACCGTCCTGCCTATCGTAGCTTTTCAGGAGCCAGCCAGTCACACACAGCCATAGGCCCCCATACAAAAACCTCAGCCCGTTTCCCTGGCAAACAAAAGTAAGCTGCCCCGCTTCTGGATGGCAGATTGCAGGAGCCACTTTGCACCATCAAACTAGCCCGACTTGGCACTGGTGCCACCTCTGGTCTGGGAACCATCCTGCGTATCGTGGATTATAATTAGCCAGCCGGCCACTCCCAGCCACAGGCCCCCAAACACAAACAACGGCGCTTTTCCCTGGAAAACAAAACTCGCCTGCCAACATTTTGATGGCAGATTGCAGGAGCCACTTGGTACTATCAAACCAGCCCAACTTGGCACTGGTGCCACCATGGGTCTGGTCACCATCCTGCCTATCGTAGCTTTTCAGGAGCCAGCCGGTCACTCCCAGCCATAGGCCCCCAGACACAAACCACGGCCCATTTCCCTGGCAAACAAAAGTAAGCTGCCCCACTTCTGGATGGCAGATTGCAGGACGCACTTTGTACTATCAAACCAGCCTACCTTGGCAATGGTGCAACCTTGGGTCTGGGAACCATCCTGCGTATCGTGGATTCTAAGGAGCCAGCCGGCCACTCTCAGCCATATGCCCTCAAACACAAACCACGGCGCTTTTCTCTGGCAAACAAAACTCAACTGCCCCTCTTCTGGATGGCAAATTGCAGGACGCACTTGGTACTACAAAAACAGCACAACTTGGCAATGGTGCCACCTTGGGTCTGTGAACCATCCCGCGTATTGTGGATTGTCAGGAGCCAGCCGACCACTCTCGGCCACAGACCCCAATAAAAAACAACGGCCCGATTCACAGGCAAAAAAAACTCAGCTGCCCCACTTCTGGATGGGAGATTGCAGGAGGCGCTTGACTCTGTCAAACCAGCCCTACTTGGCACTGGTGCCACCTTGGGTCTGGGAACCATGCTGCGTATCATGGAATTTCAGGAGCCAGCCGGCCACTGCCAGCCACAGGACCCAAACACATACCACAGCCCTTTTCTCTGGCAAGTAAAACTCAGCTGCCCCGCTTTTAGATGGCAGATTGCAGGAGCCACTTGGTACTATCAAACCAGCCCAACTTGGCACTGGTGCCACCATGGGTCTAGTAACCATCTTGCCTATCGTAGCTTTTCACGACCGAGCCGGTCACTCCCAGCCATAGGCCCCCAGACACAAACCACGGCCCGTTTCCTTGGCAAAAAAAAGTAAGCTGCCCCGCTTCTGGATGGCAGATTGCAGGAGCCACTTGGTACTATCAAACCAGCCCAACTTGGCACTGGTGCCACCATGGGTCTGGTCACCATCCTGCCTATCGTAGCTTTTCAGGAGCCAGCCGGCCACTCCCAGCCACAGGCCCCCAAACAAAAACAACGGCGCTTTTCCCTGGAAAACAAAACTCGCCTGCCAACTTTTTGATGGCAGATTGCAGGAGCCACTTGGTACTATCAAACCACCCCAACTTGTCACTGGTTCCACCACTGGTCTGGGAACCATCCTGCGTATCGTGGATTCTAAGGAGCCAGCCAGTCACTCCCAGCCACATGCCCCCAAACACAAACAACGGCGCTTTTCCCTGGAAAACAAAACTCGCCTGCCAACTTTTTGATGGCAGATTGCAGGAGCCACTTTGCACCATCAACCTAGCCCGACTTGGCACTGGTGCCACCTCTGGTCTGGGAACCATCCTGCGTATCGTGGATTCTAATTAGCCAGCCGGCCACTCCCAGCCATAGGCCCCCAAACAAAAACAACGGCGCTTTTCCCTGGAAAACAAAACTCGCCTGCCAACTTTTTGATGGCAGATTGCAGGAGCCGCTTGGTACTATCAAATCAGCCCAACGTGGCACTGGTGCCACCATGAGTCTGGTCACCATCCTGCCTATCGTAGCTTTTCAGGAGCCAGCCGGTCAGTCCCACCCATAGGCCCCCAGAAAAAACCTCGGCCCTTTTCCCTTGCAAACAAAAGGAATCTACCCCGCTTCTGTATGGCAGATTGCAGGAGACACTTTGCACCATCAAACTAGCCCAACTTGGCACTGGTGCCACCTCTGGTCTGGGAACCATCCTGCGTATCGTGGATTCTAAGGAGCCAGCCGGCCACTCCCAGCCACAGGCCCCCAAACACAAACAACGTCGCTTTTCCCTGGAAAACAAAACTCGCCTGCCAACTTTTTGATGGCAGATTGCAGGAGCCGCTTGGTACTATCAAATCAGCCCAACTTGGCACTGGGGCCACCATGGATCTGGTAACCATCGTGCCTATCGTAGCTTTTCAGGAGCCAGCCGGTCACTCCCAGCCATAGGCCCCCAGAGACAATCCTCGGCCCGTTTCCCTGGCAAACAAAAGTAAGCTGCCCCGCTTCTGGATTGCAGATTGCAGGAGCCACTTGGTACTATCAAACTAGCCCGACTTGGAACTGGTGCCACCTCTGGTCTGGGAACCATCCTGCGTATCGTGGATTCTAAGGAGCCGGCCGGCCACTCCCAGCCACAGTCCACCAAACACAAACAACGGCACTTTCCCCTGGAAAACAAAACTCGCCTGCCAACTTTTTGATGGCAGATTGCAGGAGCCACTTTGCACCATCAAACTAGCCCGACTTGGCACTGGTGCCACCTCTGGTCTGGGAACCATCCTGCGTATCGTGGATTCTAATAAGCCAGCCGGCCACTCCCAGCCATAGGCCCCCAAACACAAACAACGGCGCTTTTCCCTGGAAAACAAAACTCGCCTGCCAACTTTTTGATGGCAGATTGCAGGAGCCACTTGGTACTATCAAACCAGCCCAACTTGGCACTGGTGCCACCATGGGTCTGGTCACCATCCTGCCTATCGTAGCTTTTCAGGAGCCAGCCGGTCACTCCCAGCCATAGGCCCCCAGACACAAACCTCGGCCCGTTTCCCTGGCAAACAAAATTAAGCTGCCCCGCTTCTGGATGGCAGATTGCAGGAGCTATTTGATACTATCAAACCAGCCCAACTTGGCACTGGTGCCACCTTGGCTCTGGGAACCATCCTGCCTATTGTGGATTTTCAGGGGTCAGCCGGCCACTCTCAGCCATATGCCCTCAAACACAAACCACGGCGCTTTTCTCTGGCAAACAAAACTCAACTGCCCCTTTTCTGGATGGCAAATTGCAGGAGCCACTTGGTACTACAAAAACAGCCCAACTTGGCATTGGTGCCACCTTGGGTCTGGTCACCATCCTGCGTATCGAGGATTTTAAGGAGCCAGCCGGCCACTCCCAGCCATATGTCCCCAAAAACAAACCACGGCCCTTTTCTCTGTCAAACAAAAATCCGCTGCCCCGCTTCTGGATGTCGGATTGCAGGAGCCACTTGGTACTATCAAACCAGCCCGACTTGGCACTGGTGCCACCTTGGGTCTGTGAACCATCCTGCGTAATGTGGATTGTCAGGAGCCAGCCGACCACTCTCGGCCACAGACCCCAATCAAAAACAACGGCCCGATTCACAGGCAAAAAACACTCAGCTGCCCCACTTCTGGATGGGAGATTGCAGGAGGCGCTTGACTCTGTCAAACCAGCCCTACTTGGCACTGGTGCCACCTTGGGTCTGGGAACCATGCTGCGTATCATGGAATTTCAGGAGCCAGCCGGCCACTGCCAGCCACAGGACCCAAACATATACCACAGCCCTTTTCTCTGGCAAGCAAAACTCCGCTGCCCCGCTTTTAGATGGCAGATTGCAGGAGCCACTTGGTACTATCAAACCAGCCCAACTTGGCACTGGTGCCACCATGGGTCTGGTAGCCATCCTGCCTATCGTAGCTTTTCAGGAGCCAGCCGGCCACTCCCAGCCACAGGCCCCCAAACAAAAACAACGGCGCTTTTCCCTGGAAAACAGAACTCGCTTGCCAACATTTTGATGGCAGATTGCAGGAGCCGCTTGGTACTATCAAATCAGCCCAAATTGGCACTGCTGCCACCATGGGTCTGGTCACCATCCTGCCTATCGTAGCTTTTCAGGAGCCAGCCGGTCACTCCCAGCCATAGGCCCCCAGACACAAACCACGGCCCGTTTCCTTGGCAAACAAAAGTAAGCTGCCCCGCTTCTGGATGGCAGATTGCAGGAGCCACTTTGTGGTATCAAACCAGCCCAACTTAGCACTGGTGCCACCTCTGGTCTGGGAACCATCCTGCGTGTCGTGGATTCTAAGGAGCCAGCCGGCCACTCCCAGCCACAGGACCCCAAAAACAAACAACGGCGCTTTTCCCTGGAAAACAAAACTGGCCTGCCAACATTTTGATGGCAGATTGCAGGAACCACTTGGTACTATCAAACCAGCCCAACTAGGCACTGGTGCCACCATGGGTCTGGTAACCATCCTGCCTATCGTAGCTTTTCAGGAGCCAGCCGTTCACTCCCAGCCATAGGCCCGAGACACAAAGCACTGCCGGTTTCCCTGGCAAACAAAAGTATGCTACCCTACTTCTGGATCGCAGATTGCAGGAGCCACTTTGCACCATCAAACCAGCCCGACTTGGCACTGGTGCCACCTCTGGTCTGGGAACCATCCTGCGTATCGTGGATTCTAAGGAGCCAGCCGGGCACTCCCAGCCACAGGCCCCCAAACACAAACAACGGCGCTTTTCCCTGGAAAACAAAACTCGCCTGCCAACATTTTGATGGCAGATTGCAGGAGCCACTTGGTACTATCAAATCAGCCCAACTTGGCACTGGTGCCACCATGGGTCTGGTAACCATCCTGCCTATCGTAGCTTTTCAGGAGCCAGCCGGTCACTCCCAGCCATAGGCCCCCAGACACAAACCTCGGCCCGTTTCCTTGGCAAACAAAAGTAAGCTACCCCGCTTCTGGATGGCAGATTGCAGGAGCCACTTTGCACCATCAAACTGGCCCGACTTGTCACTGGTGCCACCTCTGGTCTGGGAACCATCCTGCGTATCGTGGATTCTAAGGAGCCAGCCGGCCACTCCCAGCCGCAAGCCCCCAAACACAAACAACGGCGCTTTTCCCTGGAAAACAAAACTCGCCTGCCAAATTTTTGATGGCAGATTGCAGGAACCGCTTGGTACTATCAAATCAGCCCAACCCTGCACGGGTGCCACCATGGGTCTGGTAAACATCCTGCCTATCGTAGCTTTTCACAACCGAGCCGGTAACTCCCAGCCATAGGCCCCCAGACAAAAACCACGGTCCGTTTCCTTGGCAAACAAAAGTAAGCTGCCCCGCTTCTGGATGGCAGATTTCAGGAGCCACTTTGTGGTATCAAACAAGCCCAACTTTGCACTGGTGCCACCTGTGGTCTCGGAACCATCCTGCGTATCGTGGATTCTAAGGAGCCAGCCGGCCACTCCCAGGCACAGGCCCCCAAACAAAAACAACGGCACTCTTCCCTGGAAAACAAAACTGGCCTGCCAACTTTTTGATGGCAGATTGCAGGAGCCACTTTGCACCATCAAACCAGCCCGACTTGGCACTGGTGCCACCTCTGGTCTGGGAACCATCCTGCCTATCGTAGCTTTTCAGGAGCCAGCCTGTCACTCCCACCCATAGGCCCCCAGGCACAAACCTCGGCCCGTTTCCCTGGCAAACAAAAGTAAGCTGCCCCGCTTCTGGATGGCAGATTGTAGGAGCCACTTGGTACTATCAAACAAGCCCGACTTGGCACTGGTGCCACCTTGGCTCTGGGAACCATCCTGCCTCTTGTGGATTTTCAGGGGTCAGCCGGCCACTCTCAGCCATATGCCCTCAAACACAAACCACGGCGCTTTTCTCTGGCAAACAAAACTCAACTGCCCCTCTTCTGGATGGCAAATTGCAGGACGCACTTGGTACTACAAAAACAGCCCAACTTGGCATTGGTGCCACCTTGGGTCTGGTCACCATCCTGCGTATCGAGGATTTTAAGGAGCCAGCCGGCCACTCCCAGCCATATGTCCCCAAAAACAAACCACGGCCCTTTTCTCTGGCAAACAAAAATCCGCTGCCCCGCTTCTGGATGGCGGATTGCAGGAGCCACTTGGTACTATCAAACCAGCCCGACTTGGCACTGGTGCCACCTTGGGTCTGTGAACCATCCTGCGTAATGTGGATTGTCAGGAGCCAGCCGACCACTCTCGGCCACAGACCCCAATCAAAAACAACGGCCCGATTCACAGGCAAAAAAAACTCAGCTGCCCCACTTCTGGATGGGAGATTGCAGGAGGCGCTTGACTCTGTCAAACCAGCCCTACTTGGCACTGGTGCCACCTTGGGTCTGGGAACCATGCTGCGTATCATGGAATTTCAGGAGCCAGCCGGCCACTGCCAGCCACAGGACCCAAACATATACCACAGCCCTTTTCTCTGGCAAGCAAAACTCCGCTGCCCCGCTTTTAGATGGCAGATTGCAGGAGCCACTTGGTACTATCAAACCAGCCCAACTTGGCACTGGTGCCACCATGGGTCTGGTAACCATCCTGCCTATCGTAGCTTTTCACGACCGAGCCGGTCACTTCCAGCCATAGGCCCCCAGACACAAACCACGGCCCATTTCCTCGGCAAAAAAAAGTAAGCTGCCCCGCTTCTGGATGGCAGATTGCAGGAGCCACTTGGTACTATCAAACCAGCCCAACTTGGCACTGGTGCCACCATGGGTCTGGTAGCCATCCTGCCTATCGTAGCTTTTCAGGAGCCAGCCGGCCACTCCCAGCCACAGGCCCCCAAACAAAAACAATGGCGCTTTTCCCTGGAAAACAGAACTCGCTTGCCAACATTTTGATGGCAGATTGCAGGAGCCGCTTGGTACTATCAAATCAGCCCAAATTGGCACTGCTGCCACCATGGGTCTGGTCACCATCCTGCCTATCGTAGCATTTCAGGAGCCAGCCGGTCACTCCCAGCCATAGGCCCCCAGACACAAACCACGGCCCGTTTCCTTGGCAAACAAAAGTAAGCTGCCCTGCTTCTGGATGGCAGATTGCAGGAGCCACTTTGTGGTATCAAACCAGCGGAACTTAGCACTGGTGCCACCTCTGGTCTGGGAACCATCCTGCGTATCGTGGATTCTAAGG